>NW_026944223.1:9572-214693 GCF_033297405.1 Parathielavia appendiculata
TGTGATGCACCAGATGACCCTCCTTCAGTCAGAGGTCTCTTCGCTTCGTAAGGCCAACGAGGCACTAAGTAAGCGCCGGAGAGCAAAAAGAACACGTGTACGGCTTGGAGGATCACTTGCGGTACAAGATGCAAAGGATCTACTTGACCAGACCGCCATGGGTGGAGAGGTGGCGCAAGAACTGCAGCTGGATGGTGGTGGTGCAGGGGAGGCGCGTACGAAGGTTCGGTGCTGTGGCGTGTGCGGCAAACCCGGACATAATGCTCGCACCTGCCAGGAAGCTGCAGAATTGTCTGACGCACCTGCTTCCGATGTAATTGTAGTTAGTTCTTAGTATTGTTGCGGTATATTTGAGGATAGTTGTTATGGTGTCGGGGGGGGGTGGGTCATTCGGTTATATGGGTCACTCGCTTATAAGATACGTTAGTGTCAGGAATACCCTTATTCTATATACCAGTGTTACTACTAAACTAAGAGGCATATCCGTTTAGGGTTCCTACGTCGCTACCGTAGGACAAGTGCCACGAGAGATAATTAAACGATTCAGCAGCTGGCGTTTATCGATTATTGGGCATCGCGGGCCTGATTTCTCATCCCTACCCATGGACTTGATACGACCTGTTTTGATCTTTCCAAATCCGCTGTTCCGGGTGACTCAAAAGAGGCTCGACCGCCCTAAATGATATGGATGAGATCAGTGACGCTTTTCCATACGAGAGTTTATCAGAGCACGACTCAATCCGGTTACTTGTCCTGGAGCCCGCAGAGAGTCCCGAAGCAGAGCTACGCTGACATGTGATTCTCACCACTATCTGAGAACGCGAGACAGACATTTACATGGGGTACATCGCCATCTCGTACGTCTGGGGCGACCCGTCCCCTGGGGGTTCCATTGTCCTCCATGGCAAGCCTTTCGCCCAGACAGCCTCACTCAACGCTGCTCTCCGCGGGGTCCGCGAAGCGTCAGTCGCCTGCCGCGTGTGGGTTGACGCCCTCCGCATCAACCAGGCAAACATCGCAGAGCGCAACCGGCAAGTCCGCCTGATGGGGTCTATCTACTGACTCGCCAAAACCACACGGTCATTTACCTCGGCCCGCTCACGCCCAACGCCGAGTGGGTGTTGCGCAACGCCGACGAAAACGTCGGCCATTGGCCCTCCTTGTCCGGGCAGTAGCGGGAGGAGAACCACGGCATGGGCCTGAGCCGGCTGCGTGACATCCTCGACCGGCCGTGGTTCACCAGCACCTAGATTCTATAGGAGCTGGTGATATCCCGCGACCCGCTGGTGCCAGTGTGGCCGCCTGCGCACGCGCTGGACTAGACTCTACTCCCTTTTCTCAATGTCCGCTGCTGAGCCGGCACGACAGCCGGCGAGTCGAATTCTTCTAGGCATGGACGCCACCCGCTTGCAGTTCCAGCAGGATGACACCACCCTGCTGGGGCTGCTCTTGGAGCACCGGGGAAAGAAAACCTCCGACACCCGGGATATGGTCCGCGCACTCTTGGGCATGCTGGGCAAGATGGCCGCGGCATTCCTGCCCGAGAACTTTGTTGACTACTCCCCCTCGGTCGAGCAGGTCTACATCCGGACGGCACATCACAATCTCGATACCGGCCTTCTCTCTTGTTGGCCGACTTACCACAGAGAATGTAAATTATACAAATTTCCTGAAGCTACTCTCGACGGATGACGACGGTAGCTCGATGGAGAACAGACTATGGTCTCTTCCGTCTTGGGTTCCCCACTGGGTTTTGGCAAAGAATGTCTCGCCACTGCCCCCAAACATCGCCGGAAGGGGCATGGCACACAAATATCCCGAAATCGGTCTCAAAGATGTCGCTGTTCTGGAAGACGAACCGCGCCCAAGGTACGCAGTGGCTGACGGCCCTCCGATTCTGGTCTGTCTCGGCCATGGGCCCTTGTTCACCGTTGAAGCTGTCAGCCCAGTGTCTCCTCCGGCTTCGGCCATCAATCGCTACTTTACTGGAGTGATTTGGAGCGTCCCTTCTGTACCGGAGTGGGTCAGGAGAGGATTCGGAGGACTCAGAGGACTCCACAGAACGTCTTAGTGACGCCTTGATTGGCCTCTTCGCCGCTATCGAGAAACTAGCATGACTACGACTATACGAATACGAATACAGTGAGTCGGATGCCTGGGAGCATCTAGGTTCGCAACTGCGGATGGCCTGGGTCACGGTGCGGCTCAGTTGGGATCATCCAGACCGTGTCGCCGAAGAATATCGCCGAATGGTCAGCGCTTACGTGAGTGGACAGCATGTCAGGTCCCCTCTTCAAGGCTGACGCCTTCCGCTGCTACGACGAACACGGCGTTCAGGGGTTCTGCTAGAACGTGATTTCTTGTTTGGCGTGGTCCCGTGCGACATGCGGCCTGGCAATAACTGCATTGCTCTCCTGCCGTCTCTCTTTTTGTATGTCGTGAGAGAACAAAAGCGCCAGCCGGAGCTGGCGTGGGAGCGGGCTGTTCTGCGGAAAGCCCAGTCTCTCAAGTGTTGGGAGATGTGAAGAGACAACGAGGCCGGAGGGAGGCGAGGCCCACATCCGTGGGAGCATGGCTGAGATTTCTCAAGGCTCGGGAGCGGGGAAATCCCAACGACGACGGGAGAAAGGTCGGACCGCTTGCTTCTTTTATCCAGCCACGTGGTTGCAATTCTGTAAGGTTGCTGGCGGCCTTAAACGAACTTCGATGGTCTCACGGTAAGCTACCCAGCAAAGGTGGACATACCTTACACTAGTACCTACATAATCAAGCTACCTACCGTCCATCGATAAGGCATCTAGCGCGGCGGCCGAGACGAAGTCATGTTTTGTTCTTGAAAATAACATAAGACGGATATGGTGCCGCCCCGATAAACCTGAGGGCAAAGACTGAAGAAATGTTTGTGGCCCGAAATCTGCAGACATCATAGTGGTGCGGCCAACTCCCTCAGTCACCTCGGTTGGGTTTCCTGGACTGTTCTCTATGCTCAAGAGGACTTCTTCACTCAGCTCTGACTGAGTCACCAGCATCGGACAGCGTCATTTTAGTGGAAGGAATGTATTCCTACTCTCTAGGTCAATGGCAGGGTTCCATGCTTGACAGTCACATCCGTCCACAACTTTCTCCTTGATCAGAGACGAGTCCTGGCCCACGAATAACCAATCCCAAGCCAACTTGAAGTGAACATAACCAGCTCATCTACTCCCTTTTCATAAGCACTTCCGGTAACAAGCCTCGCAGAAAGTTTAGACCTGGGCACCATGAGTGGTATACCCCTCAACCGTCTCGATTAACTCTTTGTCGAGGACGACAGGGTCAAGAACAACCGGGCCGCCATCATCGGCCGTGCCGAGGCACTCGACAATGCAGGCCGCGCAGAGTACGGGGCCGGCGGGCCCGGTGCCAGCGCACGCCGTGGCAATGCACATAGCGACGCAGAATTCCTGGGGCGGTGGTTAGTCACAACCATCGCAGGCGCAGACTTTCACAGGGGCCGATTATCGTACAGCCAAGACACCCTGTAGTAATGCTTGTTAGCAACTGAACCGTTCACGATATCCAGACAAGAGAGAGAGAGAGACGCACGCGCTCTTGAGGCTGAACGGCAGTGCTGGACTTGGCCGAGCGGGCGGCGGGGGACGCCCCGGCCACGCCAGCGACGACGGAAGTGAGGAGGGTGGTGAAACGCATCGTGAATGGTAGGTCCAAAGTTTGGGAGTAGGCTGAGTGCTTGATGGTCGATGAGGAGATGCGGGATGTGAATGATGCAAGAGTTTGGGAAACTCAACCCTCTTATAGAACTTCATCAAGAAGTTGTCCTTGAGACCGCTTGGGAGCCCACGCAAACTCGTCTAAATGAGCTACCCCTTCAACAACAACACGATCATGGACTGGACTAAGCTGCGCCGTTCTGCACCTTCGTCCTTCGATGGAAGCCTGCCAAGAAGCCATGCCAATATCTCACATCATCCCGCCCTCTCGTGCTAGGGAGATAGCACCTTTTGATGGTACTCCATCTATTTAGTACTGATGGACCGCGAGCCTACCTTGGCGAGTACAGCCGAGTTGGAAAAAGCTCACGGCACTAGTGCACGGGTGAATCCATCCCGACCTGTGCACTGCTAAGTGGAGAAAAGTCCAAGGTCTTGACTCTCTTTGTAACAGAGCTAGTGAACACTAGACCGGAGAAGACAGACGTTACTTTGCTCCTGTTCATGCAGTCAGCAGGCCAAGACGGGAATGGAAATAGTCTTTAGCTGAGCCTGTAGTCCATAAGGTAGCAATAGGAATCGAAGTTACCTTGTATTCTGGCTTCGACGTCGTCGGGAACTAGACTAACGGAAAACGGGCATTGCTGCGGTTGAATCAACGTCGCTGTCGTCTAAGTTTCTTGATGTAAGCAGCTCGCTTCCGGACTTCAGCCCCTGTTTACCCCTCTTTGCCAATGTGCTCCGACATATCTTACACGGCGCCAAGTGTCCGAAATCTGACTGCATTTGTTGATTCAGCTCCTCCTCTGTAAGCGAGAAAGGCGGGAGGGAGTTCTTGGCCGCCCTGCTAGTGGGACGGTATTTCACTAAAGGGGGTGGTTGTCTTCAGCTGGTTGAGCCGAGTATAACTGGAATGATTGGAAGTTAGACAGCTCTATCGCCATATGATGAGATATTGACCGAACGTCAATCTTCAGTCGCCCGTTTACCAACATTGGCAGCAGAGGCTCAACATGCGAGCGACTCTAGTTGCTATCTTTTGCCACCTCTCCCTGGTCTTTGCACTGGTTGAGAGACGGACAGAGCTCAGACCGGCAATTTCACCTGCGGCTTCACACTGGAAGAGGAGTGTGAAACTTGCTAGCGACCAGGTCATCCAAATCGACCTGGCGCTTTCTGTCAACCAGGACGTTTCTAATAAAGCGGCCCAGGTCCTCAAGGGTATCTCGGACCCGGACTCGCCAAATTTCGGACAGCACTGGACCCTAGATAAAATCGCCCAATTCTTTGCACCGCCCAGGGACAGCATTCGCCAAGTGGGGAGATGGCTCAACAGCTCCGGAGTGCCGCGATCGGCCATGCGTCTCTCCAGGGACAGCACCTTCTTGTCGTTCAACGTCAGCGTCGGCAAAGCAGAGCAGCTGCTGGGTGCAGAGTTCCACCTGTACCACTCGCTCAACAGCGGCACGACCCAGACGGCATCTGAGCGGTACTCGCTGCCATCACGACTGGCCAAGTACATCGACTACGTCCTGCCCGCTCCGGAGCCGGACCCGGTCTCGTCGGCTCCCAACTCTGTTGAAGTACCTCGCCTGCCGATCGAGGCCGTAATAGGCGCTCGTCAGACGCGCAACATCAACTGCCTGCAATATATGGCGCCGCAGTGCCTCCGCCAGCTGTATAACATGGACGGCGGCGCCGGCCAGACAGCTCACCCAAACAACTCGCTTGGCGTGTACACGGCCTCCTACGGCGCGTGGGTGCCCGAAGACCTCGACATGTTTTTCACCGACTTTGCTCCGGACCTTGTCGGCCAGCGACCCGTGTTTATGTCGGTCTCGGGCGGCACGCGACAGACTGAGTACAAGTGGCCCATCTTCAACCTCGAGGCCAACCTCGACTACCAGTACACCATGGCCATGGCAAATCCGATCCCCGTCACCAACATCCAGGTGGGCGACCTCATCGTGCAGGGCAACCTTAACATAATGCTGGCCGCCTTCAACAAGCACTACTGCCGCACCGGCCTAGACCCGCAGTTCGACCCCGTTTACCCGAACCCGCTGCCGGGAGGCTACAACGCGACCGACTGCGGCACGCACACGCCGCCGCGCGTCATCGCCATCATGTATGCTTGGAACGAGGCCTGGTACTCGGACGCGTATGCCCGCCGCCAGTGTCTCGAGTTCTTGAAGCTCGGCCTGCAGGGCGTGACGGTGCTGACGGGCTCCGCCGACCGCGGGCCGGCCGACCAGTTGACGTACTGCATTGACCGTAACGACCCCAAGAACAACACTGCCAGCGAGGGCCACTTTGCCTCGGTGTTTCCCGCCGCGTGCCCGTGGGTGACCTCGGTCGGTGGCACGCAGTTCCTGCCGGTCGCCGCCGCCAACGGCAGCAACAGCAGCACTGTGTCGCCCTTCCCCGGCGAGACGGCGCTCGACAACAACAGCACTGTCTCCTCCGGCGGCGGCTTCAGCCGCGTCTTCCCGGCGCCCTGGTACCAAGGCAACCTGACGCGGGAGTACCTCGCTGCTGCCCCGGGCGCGGCCGAGCTGGCGAGGCAGGGCTACTTCGACGTCAACGGCAGGGGGTACCCCGACATATCAGCCATGGGGAAGAGCTTCCTTGTCAGTCTACACGGCGGCTACCGCGCCGTGTCTGGCACTTCGGCGTCGACGCCCGTTGTCGCGGCCATGATCGCCAAGATCAACGATGCGAGGCTGCACGCCGGAAAGAGCACCGTGGGCTTCGTAAATCCTGTGCTGTATGCCGCCCGGAATAGGGGGATACTGAGGGATGTACACCACGGCAAGAACCACGGGTGCGGAGTCAGCGAGGCATTCCCGGCCAAGCAGGCGTGGGATGCCGTGACCGGGTTGGGAACACCGGACTTTGAGAAGTTGAAGGAGTTGTATCTTCGTTTGCCGTAGACTATTCCACACTTAGAGCGCTGAGGCGCCCGGGGGGTTGGGAACTGCTTGGGTTATGGTGAGATTCTTGATCAGCTTGCCGAGATCGTGCGCCCCGAGATGAAGGAGAGCTGGTAAACGAAGCGCTAGTGACACTGACAGTGGGTGATTGGGTAAATTGATCGAAACTGGATTGAGTGGTTGGAGAGTGGGTTGCGGATTGGAGGATGGAGGAGGAAGCTCACAATGGAAGTGATAGTGCCTCGCCCCAGGTAGGCGAATTGAGCACTGTGCCACACTGCCACAAACAGCCATCGGGGCGGCTCGAGTATGAAGATCAATCAGGGTGTCAAGCTCCCTCCCCGCCCTCCTTGCTTTCGCCGTATCTTAATCTCCCTCCAATCTTGGCACCCTCATCCCACCAATTTAATACCGTATTCCCCTAGGACTGATTAGTACCTTAGGCATCTGCTGTCCCAATAACGTCATGAGGACCCCGACAACCAATGCCAGTGGCGCGCCCGCCAACTGTGCCACCACTACAGGGCAGGACCTTCCCTTGCACGAGGAGCAGAGAGCTGCGTTGGCCGGCTGCACCACGACCGCCAGGCAAAAGCTACCGCCGCGTGAGGAGCTGCTAGCTACGATGGCCGCGGGCGGAGGAACTGCAAAAGCAATACCCTTCGGTCGATCTCAAGCTCGAACAGAAGTGATGGGTGCCGAGGTGGATTTTGCTGTCTTGCTGGTACGGGACCTGTCTCTCTTCACTTCTTCTCCTTCTTTGCTCCAATCAAATTATGACGCTTGTACGCTAAACAAGGCTCAGAAAGCTCTTCGTCAAGAAACAAGCGCCCGGGTGAACGCCCTCTTTGCGGAAGCTCATCCGGGACAGGTTTGCCCCTGAATCCGTGGCTGAGGGGCGCCAGCAGTTGAGGGAGCTGCTCCACCAGAGCACCGCGTGGTGATGGAGCGGTTCGAGGAGGCGTTCTTTGTAAAGCTTGAAGCGCAGTTTGCGGAGGTGCATTGCCAGCTGCAAAATGTTGGCCCGCTTCCAGGGTGCGCGGGCGGGATATGTTGAGAGGCGGGAGTTGTGTATTGCGTAGGTGCTCGTAATGGTTCTCAGCCAATACTGTCCGGCTCAACGGGCTCGGGCTGGGATACGTGGGGGGGCCTGCAGTCAGCAAGATCCCGCATCGTCCCGACAGCCTGAGTCGGCTTGTAACTGTATTGCTGGCATTGAAAGAGCTTGCATCGATTTGACTGTCTTACCAGTGCTGTCATGGCTTGAGCGTGTTGGATGCTAGCGCTAAGTAACAAGCACAGGATCCGAGGACTCAAACAATTACAAGATCAGTTCAGTATCGCAACACCATTATCGACGTGCAGAATGATGCGTTGTGGAGCATTCTGAGCTTTGTTCACATCACAGCCTCTAGTCTAACTATATGGCGAAACTGGACAAACGACAGCAAGTGGAAGCACCAACCTTAACTACAGTACAGACTACGCAAAGCTTTCCGATTTTGTCCTTTGGTTATAACTAGGTCACCCCGCAGTCCCTAGCATTCTCAGCCGCGCAAGTGACACGGCTCACCCAGGAGAACACGCCAGAGCGTGCCTCGACGAGCGGCCGGGTTCTCCACGCAGACCACGACCTCTACACGATCTGCTGTACCGCCACTGGCATTGAGTGAAGTATACTGGACTTGGAGTGAGACAGATCAAAGTGGTACCATGTAAACGAGGACGGGAGTTGCATCTGGGACGATGGGGAGTAGTGCTGGCGTCCTGGACTCTTTTCTTTACCTTAAGTGATTGAGGAGCTTTCCCAACACCAAAACCTATTCTTCTTCCGCATCTCAAATACTCTCTCTTACCACTTCAGGGTTGTTTTCGACTACCTCCCTGCGAGCACAGGAGTTGCAGGGCATCCAAGGTTACTAGAACAAACGACACAAAGAGGGCGAATGACAATGGTCGCGAAGGACGCAGAACACTGGGGTACTCTTACGAGAGGCTGTTGGCGCAGACGCTCGACAGAGCGGCACACCCAAGATGCTGGGTTACTGGCAGGCTGTTGGTCTCGCGGCGGCAGCTGATGCGAATGGGAAGGGACGACGTCGTCCTTCGTGTGGTTCAGGAAGCATATAGCTGTCTGAAAGATCGTGTTAATGGTACATGACAGAAAGGCGGTATCGTGGGAAAAGGTCAATTCATGGTCAAATGTGTCAATTCTGTCTTCGATGTAAATTGTGTTCCCAAGTCTTGCGGTGCTGAAGCACTGCAAAGTCAGAACTATTATGGGGCTCTCAGTGTGATGAGCGAGGGCAGGTCGCGCACGCCCCGCCGTCGAGGACGAGCAGGTTGAGGTCGGAAGTCGGCGGGATGTAGGTGCAGGAAGGCGATCAGGAGGGCCACGGTGGACACGATTCACCCGGTGTGGTGTCAGCCGTGGTGCTAGGCGAAGATACCAAGACTCGTTGGCGCATCACGCAAATGGAATCACATTTTCACACATGACCGATTGTTTCCCTAGACGAATCATACTTGGACTGTATTGCTTAGGCGGCTTCCTCCTTCCCTTCATCTGTTCACCAAAGGTGTAGGCTATATAGTCAACCACCAGGCGTTCACCGTCGCCCTTCTAATCGCCGTCCTGCACCTCATCCCGCCGCCAACCATGCCTGCCGCCAATCTCCGCTTGCTCGTCATCGACGACCGCGGCGTCCGCGCGACTCTCTTCTGCACTTGGTCGCTGGCAAGTTGCTGGCCTGTTGAGATATTGCACCACCAACCCATGCTTGGCACTTCGGCAGCCAATTGTTTCTAACTATTCAAAAGGTAAGGTACCTCCGTACGTTCTCATCTTCACTTAGTATGGTATTCAGCAGCATCTTGACGACATCCTTGTAGCCTCTGCACAACGCAAGTCGAGACGACAACCGAAACGGCGTCTCAGTCTGCGCTGGCGCTCGTCAACCTCCCACCTGCGGTCGAATTCCTTAGGGAAGGTCAGTGGATGGTCATCATAGCGCTCACGGACACAGTCGTCCCGTCCGTCCATCTGCGTAAAGCAGAAATGTAACAAAGCGAAGATCAGAATGTTCTGGTTATCTATCTCCTTACTGGCGAGTATTCCGAAACAGCGACCAAACTTCGAAATGTCATCACTCCTCTCAACCCGACCTTCGATGTCCTCGGAACGTTTCTCGCAAAGCGTTTCTATTTGATCATAGGCATCCCTCCTAACATTTCCCAGGGGTTGACCTAGGAAAACGGCCGTGAACCATGCAAACATAGCAAATGCCAGCAGCCCTAGGCTCTAGCCTTAGGCTCCAAGAACCCCAATCAGCATCCGACTTTCCGAGATACAGATCTCAGAGCCCGCAATTGTATCGTCGGATCGCCAGCAGTTGTCAAAGACAATTCCCACAGTGCGAGCAACGTCGTTGCTAAGGAGTTGGGTTCATTATTATAGTTCCGCTCAACGAGACGAAGACGACAGTTATTTATAGCATAACTCACCAGTTTACCGACTGGGGAATCTGGGTCCCTCGACTCGCTTGAATCTGTGCGCCACCGATGCGGCACATCTGAACAGCGCGCCCTGTTCAGCAATGTTAGTTACTCCATAGCAGGGCCCATCCAATGAACCATTTGGGGTTGAACTTACCGCCCGCTGGAATGCCGCAGTTGGTGCCGCTTTGGCCCTTGCGGGCAAGGTAGTCAACACAGGCTGCAGCATCCCGCCCCTGGATGAAGATAACATGAACGCGTTAGCATCAAGTCCGCCCTACCAAAAGGTATGTATAACACAGCGAAGGAGACCACGTACAGGTGCGCGCGGCCAATCTGACGGATCGCACCAGGCCCTCTTCTGAAGGCCAGCTGCCGAGCCGATTACGTCAGCGGCGCGGGCAGCTGCGACGGCCTCGTCGACCGTGAGAGCCGTGTCGGGGTTGGCGATGATGTCCTCGACCCACTGCGCAAAGGAGAACGTTGTTGGAGAGGTTGCGGCAGGGACTGCAGCGACCGATGCCGCCATAGCCAGGGCAACTAGGGGAATAGCTATTTTGACCATTTCGACGGGGCTCTTGTCTTTGAGTTGGATTGAGGTTTGGGAAGCGGTTGAGAGTAGGTAACGGCGGGAATCTCACTACTATAAATACCTCAATTTTAGGTACTCCCGTTCGCGACCAGGTGAGCGTTTGACCGTGTCCGAGTCCGGTTAAGAGCCGAGACTTTATTTGACGTCTGCCTGCCTTTTTTTCCATCAGATTACCCTGAACCTTAGCCCATTCCAGATTCCCAGCCACACTACCATTTTGTAATAGGCATTACAAATCAACATGGTACACCAAATACTTAACGTTAACATTTATTCAATTAACTATAGTTATAGGTATAACTATACGTCTTTTAGACGTTTACTCTCTGCTGCCTAATTGATATTATTAAAATACGCTCAACTGCCTTTCCTTTTAACAAAGTAGGTGGCGATAAGCCGGCGCCATAACGCTAACCCTTGGCTACCTTATTATAATTGAGTTAGGGCCAGCAGAAAAGGCTGAGATAACAGTGGGATTAGGCAGTACAACCAGCGGCGGGTAACAAGATAAGTTATTGAGCTACTACTGTATTAACATGTATATAGGTTGTTATCGATGGTGTCTTGGCACTTCATGGCCTTGAACAAAAGGGATACTGGTGGTGTTCGCTGCCAAACGTTTGGTGTGGCTGGTGTAGGAGGCTCTACGTCGAAAGGGGCTAAGGTGTGTGGGAAGTTGGTTGGTGGAAATAAAAGCAGAGGCAAAAGAAAAAAAAAATATCGGAATCCAAGCTCGCCAAGTCAATAGGTATCCATCCGAGCTCATGCACCAAGCCTTCAGCACCGCGCCTCAGACCGACATTGACGGTTCTTCTAGTGCCAACTTCATAAGCGATAATACGGGCTCGCTACCAAGGGGCCGTGAAGGTGCTTCAACATGGGAACAGCGGACCGGGCACAAGACGCATTCGGTTCGGATTGACGACAACCGGGAACCATCGCATTCCTGCAGTTGGTGATATGGTTCAATGCCCCTGACCACAACTGATCCCAGTCGAGAAGCGGTCGTTCATGGAGCTGCCCAGTGTTTGAACTTGAACTGGAATCTTCACGCCTAGCCGGCCCGGAGCCCGCATCCCGCATGATGATCCGACCGCCGGAGTGGCACAGATGCTTGGCAGGGCGTGCCCAAAATACGGGGTCAGGGCAACGCCCCAGGCCAGACAGGGTCAACAGCACTCCGCCAGACGGCGAATTCTAAATCCCATCTTCGTGTCTCAACATCCCTGGTTACTGCGAGGTGTCTATGCTTGTTCAAGCCTGTGGCTGTTGGTTTCCAACACACAGTGGTTGACAGCTCGTGAGTTACTTTCATATCAAGTTGACCTGATCATCTCCAGGTCTTTGCGGGCCACCTGGAAGCCGTGAAACTTCAAGAGACTGACTGGAGACTTTACGAGGCTCTACCCTGCGTTGGACACCATCTCACAGGGGTTCTGCAGAAGAGTTTTGCTTGGGCCCCAATTCGGTGTTGGCGCTGTTGGATACAGCATGAAGTCAGATTTCAGCCGAAATCATTCGATTGTCAGCGTCACACGTTGCATAAGGCATAGCTATTATTGGCTGAAGGTACCTTGCAGTGCCTCTTCACAGCAGCGGATAAATGACTAGTGTAATGTCCTGCGTCTTGTTGGCAACTGTCAACCCAACAAGTTCAGCTTACCAGGAAGTGTCTAAGCTCGCAGCTTCGACGTGCAGGGTGGCGACATAAGCCAGGCACTGCATGCATGCATCCGTACCTTAGGCTTGGCAAAAGTCGTCTAGATAACCAAGTGATATCACGATGCACGCGATTGCTGAGCTTTCTGAATTTGGTTGTAGCCTTCAAGCCAGATGCGAGCAAGCCCCCTTTCGTGGAGTCTGGGGGATGATCGTCTACCCGCAGATAGCGCCCAGTCTGCAACGGCAGCTACTAGGCGGTTTGCGAGCATAGCAAATGGAGAATTGACAGACTGAAGAGCTCAGGCTATCCGGCCAAGCCAACAAAAGTCAGTCACCGTGGCGAACTTTCCAGAGGTGCGTTCGACCGCCTATGGTGACATATGTAATACCTTTGGCATGCCATCGGATGATCTCATCCTTTTGTTACTCTGAGAAGTCGATGTCCGGACGAAGGAAACATCGAACGGAAGAATGGGCCGCTTTCCAATGCTGGAGAGTCAACGGCCCGCGCAGGTCTGCATCAGCTATGAAGACTGGCTCAACGTCTCTAGGTAAATTTCCAGCGCCACATGCGAAGAGGTAATCGAAGAAAGGCGTGGCAATTGCCATGAGAGCTTGGGTCAAGGCGAGAGGAGGCCGTTGGGCTGGTAGAAGTGTGACATCGAAACCAGCGGTGGAAGGCTGGAATCTGGGCGCGCCAAGACTTCTTATACAATACAATACAATTTATTAACGCCCGGCGGGTGAACCGAAAGGGCAACTATTACAACCTGATTATACATTTCTCAAGATATGTACTAATCTCTTTGAAGCCCATAAAGTCCATTCTAGTCCATGCAGTCCGTTCTGCCAATTCTCTGCGGATTCTCGTGGGTTAGTAGAGTAGTTAGCAGGCTGGCTTGAAGGCGATTCTCCAAGTGTTCAACGTCCTATCTTTGGCGGCTGAAGCGATGCCTGCTGTCCGTAGCACGAGGTGATGAGTTGGGTGCGGTCGGGTGTGGTGGTTGGGTGTTTTAATTGGGCTGTGGCTCGTTCGTGTCGAGTCGGCCCGTAGCCATTGCGAACCGTATCGTTGCCCGAGCGGCCGCCATGTTTGGAGTCCAGTCTTTCTTATCCGATGGCGATTTCCCTCCCAGGTAGAAGGAAATATTGCTTCTGTGGGTGTGTGTACATTCGAGCATCTCCGTTCGGTACGCCGTCCATCTTCTACATCGGAAGAGGAAGTGGTCCACTGTCTCTGTTGCTTGCCCACATGCGCATTGATCTGACGGTGCTACTTCGATCCGGTGAAGGTAACCATTCAGTCTCGCCATGCCTGTTCTGAGCTGAGCGAGCACACCAGCCTCCGTTCGTGACAGATGGTTGTACAGCAGTTCGGTGTGCTTGCCTGGTAGTGCTGCGTCGACTCGCTTTGAATGAGCTCCGACTTTGTCCGGCAGGTGATTGCTGGTACCTCTCTTTGACCATGCTTCGTTGAGAATTGTTGACCGCATCCTGGGTATTGGTGCATCCGGAGCGGCGCCCTGTCGAGAAGCATGCTTGGCCTTGCCCTTGGCAATATCCCAGAGTTTGCTCTCTTCGCCCGCAGGAAGCCACCATATTGTTACTGTATTCCTGTTTCTGTGCAATGCTCTGATTGACTCGTAAATGTGGCGAATGTGCTGTTGCCTAGACTGCTGCCGAGGTTGTCGGAGCGTGAGAGCGGCCTCTTTGTTGCGCGTTGAGAGCTCGATATGGCTAGATCTAAGCCCTGGCAGTGTGTCCAACGCTCGTTCCATAGCCGCAAGCTCCCCGGGGTACGGGTTCTGTTCTGATCTCGAACCAAGCGTAGAGGAGAAGGTTCCAAGCTTTGGACTACCGTACACGGATGCCGGGAGCGTCGCAGCTCCGCCAACTCCTACCAGGCCGTTTCGCGCCGAGCTGCTTACGGCGATGCGTACGTCACAGTCGGCATTCCGCTGCGTCGTAGTCAACTCGTGTGTCATGGTTTGTACGCGTGCCTCCCAAGGTGTTAAGGTGAACGGGTGAATAGTTTCCAACTCGCCCATTGCCATGCCCTTGAGTGCGTCTGCCACCTGGTAGAGTGGCGAGCGGTGTTGCTTCCTGAACTTTCGCATCCGAGACGAGTTTCTGCGTAGTGGGTTGGTGTCTGGCAGGGTGTGAATGTCGGTCCACATTTTGATGGCCCGTCTCCAGAACCGATCTTGAGCGCTGGCGATGTGAGCTTCCGCTTCCGCTACGCTCGTTGCCACCGTAAGGAACGTCCCCACGATCGCTTGCGCCGCCATTCTCTGCACCTTGTTGATAGGTCCAACGAGTCTGTTCTTGAATGCGTGCATCCAAAGACTAGAGGCATAGTCCACCACCGGAGCGACCGTGGATGTAAACAACTGCCGCGCCCATCGATGTGGACAGACCTCGGAGACGCCGTAGTTCCATTGCTGCCTTCAATCCTCTCGACGCAGCCCTCCAAATGTGCTCTTTGTACTTTAATTTCGCGTCCATGATGACGCCCAAGATCTTGACATGGTTTTGGGGTTCAACGATCTGCCCCTTAACCATGAATGGTTGGGCGTCGGTCCTGTGGATTTTGCGAGTGAAGTGTATGATTGCTGTCTTCTGTACGTTGAATGTAGCACCGCTCCTTGTCTCCCAATCTAGGGCGTCCTTGATGATGGTTTCGATGCCTTGCCGGTTGCTCTGCGCTGTAGGTCCTGTGACCCACGCCGTGAAGTCGTCTATAAAGGCTATCGCACCCCCATGGCTGTCGATCCGTCGTTGCACCAGATCCGCGTTGAAGAAGAGGAACAAGATCGGAGACAGGGGAGAGCCTTGAGGTAGACCAGCCTGGGGCAGGCTTTGAACCTCGGAGGAATGTCCGTTGACTTGGATTGTTGCTGTGCGCTCCGAGCAGAAGGCGTTTGTCCATCGAAGCAGCTCGTCTGGGATGCCTCGTGCCTTCATCCGTTGAAGAAGTCTTTCTTTGTAGACCCCGTTGTAGGCCCCTTTCACGTCGAAGCTGATCAAGCTTGCTACCTTTCGGCTCCGCCAGGCTGTGTAGATCTGTTCCTGGAGGAGTAGGAGCGCTTGTTCCGCCGACCGTTGTTTGCGGGCGCCGAAGTGGTTGGTCGGGAGGAGTCCATACGTCTCGGTTGATATGTACTCCGTACTATATTCGTTTGGGATACATGTGCCATGGTCGGGACAAAACTCCAGGTACCTGTTTGTGCAACAAGTCCAAGTTTAGAGCCCTGTGACTGGCCATCTCAGGGGCCTAACAGAAGTCACGGGTCTTACTAGCAACTAAGATATACGAGATAATACGCTTGGAAACCTTATAGGAGGGCGAGGGAGACGGAAAAGGCAAATTCCAGGAAGGAGGGAGATCCTAGTACTCATTAGGGAACAACTAGTTGGACGATTCGCTTATAGCGATTTTGTAGCAAAGCGATCTGGAGAGTATTATATATTGGTGAGCGGGATAGCGTGGTGCAGTGTGCTGTAAGTGGCGGGTTTTGCTTGGTTGTGACGCAATAGGTTACGTTTACTAGTTAACGTACATGATAAGCGAGCGCAACAGATAAGCGAGCGGAACACATTTGTTGGAAAGCCGTGGCACTGGAAACTCGGACGCTCAACTGCAAGTGCCCTCCTGTTGGATGCATGGCTGCCCAACTGAGCGTCAGGCAACGTGACGGGTAACCAGGGCGCTGGGTAACGAGGTCAGGGCGATTCCCCCTTCGCTGGAGACATGAGAGAAGAACAACCTTCAACTAAGAACTTCTGGGCTGCTCCCAATATCTGAAACCCATTGTTGTAAGCTCCCATCATCTGTGTGATCACCGTGGAATCGTGGCTGTTGGCTTCCCAACGACTTTCTACTATCCTACGACATTCATCCTCAATCACAAACAGAACAACACTAGGAACCAACTATAATTACATCAGAAATGGCCGAATTAGATGATTCTGCAGCCTCTTGGCAAGTGCGTGCATTGTGGCCAGGCTTGCCGCATACACCACAGCACCGAACCTTCGAACGAGCTCCCCTTATACCACTACTATCCGGCTGCGCTTCTTGCCCTGCCTCCTCATCTACAGCCCTCTGATCCAGTAGATCATTTTGCATCCTGCACAGTAAGTGATCCTCCAAGCCGCACACGAGTTTTCTTAGCTCTGCGGCGCTTGCTTAGTGCCTCGTTGGCCTTGCGGAGCGAAGAGACCTCCGCCTGAAGGAGAGCCACTTGGTGCATCACAGCTATTGTACTCTTGGTCAGCTGGTCCACAGCGCCCAACATCGAAGTCGGGGAGCTATTTTGATGGTTGGCCATGCGAGTCTTGATAAGCATTGACTGCGACTCTGCTTCTCGGGGGTTGTGTGGTGTCTGGAAGACCCAAGGTTGTGCAGTGCTAGGCGGTGAGTTCAGAGGCGTTGGCGTACGAAGCCGCACATCCAGCTTGGAGAGCACCCTCTCTGGGTCGTAAGGCACAAGGCCAGCACCTGTAAAGCCACCCCGTATATTCTTCTCCCACCAAGGCGCTTGGAAAAGCTCAAAACGAGAGTCTACCGATAGTGGCAGGAGCCTTCAAGTCCACACCCATTCGGAACCTTGAAACGGAGACATGGGTGCCGCCACTGGACCTTTACTTCAACAAACGACTGGCTGACGTTGTGGTCCGGCTTCAAATGCCCACTCTGGCCGACGGCCGAGGCGGAAAGAAGACTGCAGGGAGTATTGTTCATGCGGCCTGCGGCAAGATATATCAGATACTCAACTCGAGGACGGACAACAGGGGCCGACCGCGAGCCTTTGGGCCGCAGGAGCCCACACGCGGTAGAAGAAGCCGCCAACACAGTTGCAGTTTGGACGGGAGGGACTGCCGACACGGACACAGTAATGGAGGAGGCCTGGAGAGAGAGGTGGCTCAAGGAACGAGACGGCCGGACAACAACGAGGCCCGCAGACGACCTTGACCACCAGCACGAAACCATGTTCCAAAACAAAACCCTAAAGAGACACGACGGCCTCAGCAGAGCGAAGAGTTCACTGTTGATCCAGATTCGAACTGGGGCCATAGGCCTTCGGACTTTCTTATTCGAAAGGAGAGTCCCAGAGGTACTGACGCCTATATGCGAGTGTGGAGAGGGGCGAGAGACTGTCGAACACCTTGTGATGTGGTGCTTGGCCCCACCGTTGACTCGAAGATGGGAGAGAGCCGAGATCAGAACGCGAAGGGACTTTTATTCTGTCCTACAGGGAATCAGTCCCAAAGCTGCACGGCTAACGGGGAGGATCCTGGACTGGCTGATGGACTCGGGAAAACTGCCGATGTACAGTCTGGCCAGGAGGCTGGAGCTGGAGCTCGCGGTCTGATATCCCTTTCCTTTGAAGGCCAAGAGGCCTTCTCACTCTGTATTTGCAGGATCACACGCTGATCCTTTCCTTGATTGATGATATGGGTTTTTCACCCGGCCCACGAGGGCGCGGTTTTCCTGTATAGTAAGTTGTTGAAGGTCCGGCACGCCCTAGGGCACAGCGGTGTAGTAATAATAATAATATATTCTTCTCCGTCATGGAGGCGAAGAAGGCCTCGCGGAAGGCACAGAGGAACTCGAGCTTGCTCACGTGGTTGATATGCATGCGCATCAAGTGCTCGATCTGGCGACCGTACGCCTGCTTCAGTGGCCCAAAGCAGCCGACATCGAGTGGCTGGAGGTAGTGCCAGAAATGTAGAGGCATGCAGAGCGTGATGATGTTGTGCTCCTGGCAGTAGAGCTCGAATTCGGTCGAGTGGTGGCTTTCGTGGCCATCGAGGATAAACAACCGGTTTTGCCCTTTGTACGAGGTGCTGTATGAAAGTCGAAGTGCTTGATCAAATTGAGGCCCACGGCATTGGTAGTCCAGCCATTGTCGGTAGTTGCGATACGCCAGTCGGCCGGGAGATTGCACTCGGTGTACCAATTGGCGAGGTGGTGCTGCGCGGCCAACATTATGAACGGTGGGATGGCCCAGCCGAGGGCATCGACTCTCTGGATTACCGTTGCCTATTCGCGGTTACCAGGCTGAGCCATCTTTGCCTTGGTACAGCCATCCGAGGTTGTGACCACCATGCCCGCGAAGATGATGCCCATCATAAAACCCAGTCTCGTCGAAGTTGTAGATATCGTCATCTACAATCCCATACTTGGCCTTGATGTTCTGTACAAGGGCAAACCACTCGTCAATGACCTTTGGATCCTCGCATTTCGCCCTGTGGTAGTCCTATCTACGCGTATAGCGCGTGCGGAGCTCTGGCCTGCGTTTGCCGACAGGGGGCGTTCGCGTAGTAGATGGTTGGCCATCTCTTCTACACCACTCAATCTAGGTGGGAATGCGCGTGTAGATAGCTCAATCACATACTAAACTATCGCCTTCTCTTCTAGATTGGTGAGCTTGCGCGAGTTGGCCGGGAGATCGCGTCGTACAGGCCGGCCAGCGCGTCGGTAAGAGAGTGTTGAAACCGGCACATTGCAGAGCTTGGCTGCAGCTCGCAAGCTTAGTTTCTTGTCGTTTTGAAGAGCTTCGAGGGCCAAGACTACCCTGTTTTCCTTTAAGGTAGGAGGCATATTGGGTTGTTGAGAAAATACGTGCTGAGGATAGAGGTGGCACATCGCGTGAAATAGTGTTCCGCTCGCTTATCATGTACGTTATCGAGACTAGTAAACCCTGGTTGTTGTGAACCCTTTAGCTTCACCGGGTCATACCCCGACCGTTGCCATTGCCTCCAGGAGTCCCTTGTGGAGTAGGAGCTTGTAGACTCGTTACTACACCTTGATACGGACACTTGAATCGGACAGCAGATACTGTGACAGAACTGAAGATCGGGGGAACATCAAGATGTTATCTCAGTGCCTAGTACAGAACTATGCGATTATCTACTCAGTATTCCCCAGGCTTACCACCGACAGAACCTGTGTCCCATCCTTGGTCAAAGCGGAAATAACATCCTCAGACGCAGCCGCTGTCCTCCACAGTCCCAGCCCAATGAACTGCCCATTGACGGAATAATACATACCCACCATCCGACTCTTTCTCACCTTTCGATTCTCATCCCAGAACCAGTCGAAAGATTGCAGCGGGAGCAAAGGCTGCAGCACATACTGTCTTGCTGAAGAGTTGAAATCCACCTTTCTCATGGATTCAATGATTGAGGACCACTGAGAGGCAGAGAGGTCTTTGCCGAGCACGATTCCCGATCCTCGCGCCAGTCGAAAAGGTTTCAAGATGAAGTCATCCTTGTGGAACGTATTAGTCTCGGCAAGTTGTCGTAGCTCTGGAGAGCCGGGAAGAATGGTGGGGATGATGCCGTCGCTCAGGATCCTGGCCTGGGCTTGGGTGATGACCTTGTGCTTGTGCACAAGAGCATCGAGCTCTTGTCGTATTATGCCGAGCATTCTCTTGTCGTGGGCGATGAAGACTGTTCGCACGTCGTTGACGCTGCGCATGGCGATGTGTCGAACCATTTCTGGCGCCAAGGCGAAGAGCTCGAAGTCGTAGAGCTTGAGTCCCACTTGGTGGACCTTTTCCAAGACCTGGCCGTCGACGTTGATCAAATCCGAAGACGTCCTGACCATGCTCGCGTGAACATCAATCTCACAGTACAGATCGAACCCTGTTGGGGCGGTCTCGCTGGCTATGAGACGAAGGGATGAGGGCTTGACGGATCTTGGTCTCATCCCGGTGCGCTGCTCCACCAAGCCGTAGAGGGGGCTGTCTAGTGGAAATTCTGAGGACTCGCTGACAAAGTGAATAGGGGCCGACGGATCAAACAGCTTGAACAGACTGTCGAAGAGTTTTGCGTGGTCGGACGCTGGTCCAAGGGACGGATTTTGCCATTTGGTGTCGGCTAGCGCTTCGTAGGCACTGGCTGTGTAGTCAAGAAAGTTGATGGGAAACCTGCCATTGAACTCGCAGACTCTGAACTGGAAAGGCGAAGAAGTATTGCTAGCCGGGATGAGCACATCCGGTCTCAGGTTGCCTTGGTTTCCTTTATAGGGCCGGATGAACCCCTCTTCGGAGCCCATGGCCACCCACCGAAGGAGAGACTCGACCCGAGGCTCAAGTGGCATTCGGTTGGGAAAATCAGCTTCTTTGTCCGTCCACCACCTGTTGATAATATCAACCAGTGCAATTGTTAGTGCCTCATGGAACAGGTTTAGATTCTCCAAGAACTTCTTCGGGATGACCGCGGGGTGAGGGTTGAGTCGCACGGCATTCTTGGGAACCTGTCCGTACGGAGCAGTGTTGCGGAGAAGGGCTTCTCGAAAGCATTTGGTTTCCATGATTCGGGTGTCTTGACCGGCATCCTCGGGCGAAACAAATATCCCGTCGCTCGTGCTAGCAGCCAGTGATACTTGACGAAGCCAAGGACTCTTCTTCCAAAGCAGGTTGGGCACCTCTTGCTCGACAATCCTAAAAGACTAATTAAACCAATATGTCAGCCAAAATAATTTCTAGAACAATCCGCCGCATGGTGTGAAAGCAACCTACGCTGTCAAACGATGCCTCCATCCTCATTCGGATGAAGGACTTGAACGGCATTGTCTCCTTCATAAAATGCCGATAAATCATCTGTTCCGGCGACTTGTCATTACCGGCAAGAGCACGCTCAAGCTCGGAGCAGACAATCTGCCATCCATCGTGCACTCCTTCGAGTCCCAAGCTGTACAGCATGTACCCGATATGGTTCTGAACAAGTGCATGGTGCACTCTGTTCCAAACTGCGTGGACATCATCCGTGACTGTGCCTTCCAGGTTCGTGAGGTCGAACCCCTGCGCTTCAAGGGTTGGGCCGTGAAGTCTGACGCCGGATAGATCGCGGATAGCGAACCCTTGTATTGCCTTGGTACGTCGGCATACTCGGAGGACGGAATTTTGCGCATGGAACTCAAACCCTATCCCGTACCGTGCCAACGGATCCAAGGAAAGCTGCAGAAGGCTGCGAACGTATCTGCGCCTCCTGCGTCAGCTCGCAACATTCAGGAGAAATGACGGAGTCGCATGATTACTTTTTGAACCAGAGAATTCTGTCGTTCGTCGTGTCCAAGTTCCAGAGCATCTCAGCGTAAGTCCGACGACCACCTCTTGGCCTTTCCATCAACGCAGCGGCCAAAACAAGCATTTCATTGTTCTGCTGGGCTCTGGACTCCAGATTCTCCCGCAAAATGCAAGTCATGTACCTTGCATCACTGGTGTTGCTTTGGCTACCGGTAGCAGCGGCAACCTCTCCAAACAGCCAGAGATTCTTTGGCACCAGCTTCTTCAGAAGCGAGGTCATGGTTGGCGCTGCAGCTGCAGACCAGCATGGCTCAACCCGCAAGGCAGAAGTGATCAGACAGGCAAGCGAAAGCTTGAGGTCGTATGTGTACCCGGGTACAGATACTGTTCGGATAGATGCCTGGGCTACCGCTCGATTGGCAACGGTCTTGATAGGGGTTGCTTCAGGGAAGAAGTGGAGCAAGGCAGGGAGGTGTTGTGAGAGACAGGGCACTACTATGTAGTAGTCCTCGAGACCAGCAGGCGAAGGAACCTCCAAGAGGTCCAATAGAGGTCGCAAAAGTCTGTCAAACGGCCCAAAAAGTCGCACTGAGAATCTCGGGATGGTGACAAACGAAAGGGCCGGGTTTAACATGTTCGGGATGTCATCTGGTCCAACTGGCTGCAGAAGGCCATGGGCAAAGCATGTCCTGTGAAACTGGAGATATGTCAACAATCATCAACAAGGCTGGAGAAACGTTGGCAGTATACCGGATGCGTAGGATGGCCCGTAACGAGGCATCTCTCCCAGTCCAGAAATGAAGAATTGATGTTAAGTATAGGCCATTTGGACCCAAGTTGCATCCATTTCTCTTGTGTTTGTTAGGATTCCCTTCGATTATAACAATGATAGGTCTGTACGCACCTAGCATCACGGCCGAGTTTCGAAGTTCGTAAGTGATGGACGATGCTGTTTTCTCGTCACAGCAAAACCATGAGGTACAGAACGCGAAGATAGAGCCTGGATCATCTTCTTTGGATTCCATGCCATTGGCACAGAGCGTGACGGGGAGCCGAAAGTCATTTGGCCGAAGAGGTTTCGACAAACTGAAGCCATCCGTGACGGGCAGAGTCATCCACCGGGCCGGATTGCCTGGTCCTGTGATCCGTGCTCGGGGTTGGTCGGTACCATCAAGCAAAGTCAGCGTTGCCAATCGCTCATTGACCAGCTGAGCGACGAGGCGCTTAGTGGTCTCTCCTCTGGCTGACGATCGATAATTTGTCACTGCCATGGCTTCTGAACAGGAACTAGCGGGAATCGTGGTCGACAGAATAGGTGTCCGCGATGAAACTGAGTTTGAGACTTTGAGGGAAACCAAAGGGATGCTTAACCATGATCGAGAACATGGGCGGGCAAGTCTTCGCGTTCAGCCAGCCGCATAATTATGTGATTTTCACTACGGCGCGAGCGGGAATGACGTCTGAGATTGAAGAGTTTGAAATGAACAAAGAAAGACCAAGATCTTCGCCCTCCGAGTTCAGCCGCGGGAGTGCCCCATCGGTGTCTCACAATACTATGCATTGACTGGCGCAAGTCCAGCGATGCCTCCGATTGTTGGCTCGGATACCTTCACGTTGTGAGACTTGCCGATCGCGATGTGCATGTCGCGGGCTTCTAAGTGATTGCTGGGTACGCGCGTGTAGCTCAACACGATAGATACGATTACGAATGGTCCGTACGCAGCCGCATCACAGATTAACCAATGACAGCTCTAACGCTGAGACATTTCCGCCAAGGCCAACTGAGACATGGCAGTCTGTCTCCTTGATTTCTGCCCGCGGCTTCAAGGCGATCTTCGTCAACTTTCTCTTGCTCTCTCTACACACGTGTCGATGCTGCCCCTATTCCGAGCCTTGAAGCGCATTGACAGTGTCTTGATTTCGAGCCCGTAAAATTGAGGATTGAGTTAGTGCCTTTGAAGATCGACTGCATTGCGTGGGGTCTGTTCAATGTCAGTTTCCAATGAACATGGGACTCACCCGAAGACATCCAGTCATGAAAACAGGTTGCGGGACAAGCCTAGTGAAGTTACCGTGATCTTCAGAGTCCGAGACGTCATATCAGCAACAATGCCAGGGAACAGGACAAGTAAGATTCGAGTCGATCATCACTCGCCCACCGAAGTTCGAAGTCCCAACGACACTGGGACAATCCAAAAAGAATCTGACATTCGGCTCGGAACTCCAAGGATGAATACCTGTCTAAACCATCACCCCGTTCAAGGGAGTAATGCCATATCCAATCCACTTCACAACACCAAGCCCGCTCTTCCCACCTTACCAAGCGCTTTCCCCATTACATCTCAATTCAACAGGTACCTTAGTCATGCGGCTCTCAGCTAGCTTTCACTATCCTGCTCGGCAACGCCGTTCTCGGGCTCGCTATGCCAGCTTCTGCTGGTAATCCTGCTGACAGAAGGCCCGAAGGCCGCCAGGGTCAATGTACACCCAGCGGCGGTAACAGCCTCCGCAGTACCAAACCCTGCTGCAGCGGGATATGTCTTTTCACTGTATGCGGTTGATTGAGACGTCTATTGGAAGCGAGGCCCGGTTGAAGCGTTGTGGACTCAAAATATGTTGGTCTCAGACGGTACTGACCCTCATCCTAGGGCGAGCATCAGGCGGTGGGATGATTCAACTCTACTCCGACCTACTTGACATTGATGAGAATGATGTGAACAGGATCAACCTCTGGTTGCCGGTGGTTGGTGTATACGCGCGAGGGGAGATTTTTTCGGATCATGTGAAAGGATGGACCTGTCAATCGCTAAGCTAATTTTCGCGTACCGTGGTCCTATTACGGAGTCATTTGTAACGTGTGGGTATCTCAGGTTCCAAGCGTAACAAAAACCCGGTTTTCGTCCGCCAAAAACCGGTGGGTCCTCCATTTGCCCCGCCAAATTGGGCTCCCGCTGGAAGGTCATCAGCTTTAGTGGACCTTCCAATTTTTCGTGGAAAACCTAATACAAAACGCGCGCGGCCCGCCAAAAGAAATGACGAAGTGGAAGGGGCACATGACTAGCCTTTACGTGCCCAGACCTTCCAAAGACGCGTGGCCTGCAATGAAGTGCGCAGCGCAAAAAACATCCGTCACTTTATAAAACACCACTGCTATCCACGGCTGGCACCCTAGGACAACCCCCAATCCTCTTTCCTTTTTCTTTTTTTCTCGCCCGATTACCATGGCGGCCACTGCAATTGAGGATGCTCGCATACGCGAGGCGATGGAATATTATCTCCTAAACCTGGAGGGTTACGGTGCCCCAAAACACTTCAAAGCCTACAAGCCCAAACAGTAAGAGTGGAAGGTCGGCCGGTCCCCTTCTTCTCACGACGACTCTCAATCCCATCCTGACACCGCTATAGGACTAGTGCTTCAAAAATTGGGACCCAATTCCTGAGGACTGGGCCGCCAGACAGTCGACCTGGCCGCTAGGGCGACCACTTCCCGGCGATCTTGTCGATGAAGGCAAGCTGCTCCTTTTTATGAAGGCGAAAGTTGTAAGCCGAGCCCCCCAAAAGGGGACGCGATTGGAGAAGCAGAGGAAACGCCGCCTAGACGCTGCTGTGGCCGTAGGACAAGCTGCCGCCGCCAAACGGCGACGGCGTGATGAGAGTAAACGCTCCCTAGCCCGGTCGGCTGGGCAACCAGCCCTATGCTCCCCCGCTAAGCCTTTGAGCAGGCGAGACCATTGAAGTCGCCACTACTCCGGCGGCGGCGGTGGCAGCGACCAAGTTCGAGGAGGACGACAACGAGCCCCTGATCGCCGCCCCGGCTCTCGAGCTTCGTACACCGTCACGATCAGTCCGGGACGCAGCACTGTCGTACAACGGCTCGAGATGCCGAAGCGCGGGCGACCGAGGGCGCCGGGCCGCGCGCCGGCGCCCACGTCGACCGGGGTGCCATCCCGCGGGGCCACTTCCCCCCAACTATCTTCTACTGCTGGAGAGGAAGAGCAGGGGGGCGTTCCCCAGCTTGCTACAGCATCTCTACCGCCGCCGTCGCCGGCGGTCGACTCGAACGTGCCTAGGTTTGAGGTCCCTTTAGATATTCGCTCTATCCCGGATCTGTGGCTCCTGTGGAGATAGGAAGGGTCGAGATACCCCTGGAGCTTGAGAACTGTACTGTCGCGAGATTTGAAGTCCTGAAAATCAGTGTGTTGAGCCTAAAAGATTAGTGGATTGGGCGCCAAATTTTCAAGGTGCCAGACGGCCGGGTTCTAAGGGACCGAAATGGTTTCCCGGAGTTGAAGCTCGTAGACCTCGACAACCATAGCAATGCATCATTTATAAAGGGTATGAATCGAGCAGCTCGTCGAGTTGCATTGGCTTAATGGCTTGTCAAAGTTGTTTAACTGATTCTTACTAGGTGATTGCCGGGCAATACGGGAGGGCTGTCAAATTTACCTCTCAGAAAGTGATATCAAAGGGCTTTGGCGGTTTTCTGCGGGGGTTTCCAAAAACGAGCCATACGTTTCAGACCTGAGATATCCCCCTGACATCGAACCACATCGTCATTGATCAGAGGTCTTGCTTGGCGGTTTGCATGGTCACTAGCAGAGGTCACCGTTTCATTTTGGAAATCAGCGGGATTGTCAAGGAGACCGACAGGGAGGAGATTCGCATAGCAATTGCAGCTGCTCGAGCCTAGTTTAGCAACCGCTGGGCCGCCCCTATCGCTATAGTGCTGCTGTCATTGCAGCTATGAAGACATAACGAGAAGACAATCATCAACGGGTTGTGTCCGAAATTTACCTATAAGCTTTACAATAAGACAGTCGCCACTAGGCTGGGTTCTGCTGGCGTATTGCCCTGGCTAACACGTTTTGATGTAGACAAGGAATTCGAAGATCTGTGGAAGATCATCTTCGATCCCGACTTCGAGCGTATATACGAAATAAACCTGTCTTGGGAAATGATGTGGTCGATCCGTTGTTTCCTGGTCGTAGGACGTGACTTCGAGGTAGTGCGCAGCTTGGGGATGAGAGTTATAGTCCCTGAGCAGTAACTCCCGATACCTTAACTAGAGCGGCGTGTGGGTAGATCTCAACATCCGGACGTTGTAGAGCTCTGGTTCATGTACAGCCGTGGAGGTCAGAAGTTGAAGCGCTCTAAGGACCAGATGTCTAAGCCGCCCCAGGCTTCTTCTCTCGGACCACAAATCACCCCAGATCATACCGAAAGCAAGAGAAATGCATAGGCCGCCTCACTCTTCCGGTTGGTTCCGGTGAGCCAATAGCATTGTGGCACACACTTGAGGAAGAGAGCTGAAACTAAACCCCGCCTCTGGGGCGCAGCCTGCAGTGCTCCAGGACTGTTTCTCCTCACAAGGCTCACGGCGGCTTTGGCTTGACGACCGACTCTCTTACCTGTACTTAACCATCTTCTTTTGGCGCCAAATAAGATAGCCATTTCAGGTATGTAGTCAACCAGTCTCTGGGACCAACTGGCAATACTGATCCTGCCAGTCAGAACCTGAATTGCATCCTAGGTGCCGCCAATACCTGGGACGACTCGCTCAAAGGAAACCTCCAGTCCGAGCACCCTCTCTGCCATGGGCGAGCCCTTAGCTAGACGAGTGAACGTCTTGGAGGAAGTCAGGGATGCTCTTCTCTTCTCCCCAAGCCCTGCTCAGCGATCCGTATCCAAGTCCTTCAACGACATACCCACGTATCTCTTCCGAGTGCATGGTCCGAGCACAGTAGGAACTACCACCACTCGCCAAGTCAGTTCCCCAGCTTGCGACCATGGCCTGAACAAAAAAGACCTTTTTCAACTCCAACCATGGGAGGCTGCCCGGTGTCTGGAGGACCACTTTTGGTGGAACAAGCGCCACGACGAGAAGGGGGATTGCAACTTCATGTCCTGGTCGAGCTCTCTCTTGTTCGTCCTCCAGTACGGGCTATACCGGCAAAGCAAGGACAGGCGGGAGGGCAGAGACACATGCCTTTCGCAGGTATATCTGCTTGTTCTCGACACCCGGAAGTTCCCCAAAGGCACATTCATCAAGGACTTGGACGCAATCGAAGCCTTCCATGGATACGACAAGAACCTAGCACGGATGAAGGCTATGCGCACAGAGTACAAGGACAAGGACAACTCAGACGTGTATTTTTACTATGGGGAATACCTTTCCCAGGGACGCCTCGACGTGAGCGGCCGCTGCCGGCAAACTTCAATGCAGCAACTCATTGATGCCGGGCTGTTCAACCTATGCCCCGAGCTGGCAGACCCTACACGGCGGGATCAGTGGGCGAAACCAGTCAACACCATCCGGGAGAAGATTGTCCATGGCTTGGCCCTGGCTGCCAACAAGGAGGAAGTTCGCACCGCAATCACCGTGGCTCAGGCTTGTTTTGGCAGCCTCTGGGCCCTCCCTCTAGCCGTGATGTTCCTGTCCTTGAGGCCGCGCAAGCCTGACGGCATAACGATATTCGACGGGTTCCGTTCGATGTTTACCGGTAAGTTATGCCAGAAGCAGGACTTCCACAATGCCCGATGTGGATAACCGCTTTTCTCAAGAGGCGCCGGCTAACCCACCTACCTACGATGTAGATGGGGAGTTGAAGGCGTTTGTTGGGAACATCAAGATTGACTCCGAATACCCACGAATGCCCGATGTGAACTTGTACCGAGAGATCACAACGGCGATCCAGACTCACGTACGAGAAGCCAACGCTGCGGACACAGGAGACGTGTCTGGGCTGGAGGATTTCTTACAACACTTGCACCTGTCGGCTGGCCGTTAAGCCGGAGCGACGAGTGCAACAAACTGCTGGTATTGCGCGACATCACCTTCGGTTGGCCAAGCTAAATATCACTTCCGTTAGCTGTTTTAAGTGAAGTTATTTGGACGAGAGCATCAGTTTGACCATCTGTCTTGACTAGACATGTTTTCTTGACGTCGGAAAGTCGTAGTGGAGGTGTATACACCGTCACCGTGGCGCAGCAATGTCTGGTTCCCAATGACAATTAAGTACTGTACCTACCTTGAGCTCGAGCCTTGAGGCAAGGGGCAGTGCAGAGGTTGTCTTCCCCGAATCGGTAACCGGAAAAGTGAAAGTCGGGAACTTGATTGGGTTGAATGGCCATTTGGCGCACGCGGGCAATGATGGCCCGGGACATGCATGTGTGGCGGTGAGCGGAAGTGAGTCGAGTCAGCCTTCTGTTTCCTGTAAAACCTTTCTAGCCTCCCTCCCTCCCTCCTCTTCTACCTTCGCACACCCCTACGCAACCTGGGGTGATCAAACTGAAACTCTCAGATGGCAACTGCATCCCGCCTTCAGCGCGCCGCCACACGTCAACACCCTCCGGGTCCGGGTTCTCAAAGACGAGTGAGGGTCGTTCCAGCAGCGCATAATGTCAACAGTAGTAGCAGTAGCGGGAAACAACTACCAGCGCAAATTCCCGCCGGCTCGCACTCCCAATATGCTCAAAGAAACCAAGGTCTACCTCTCGCAGTGAATTCCCAGCCCCAGAAGAGAAAACGCGTAAGACAACCGAGCCTTAAGTATACCCATACGAAATAGAGGCCTATCTAACCGTTTTTTTCTGCGAACGGATGCAGAAATTCTCCTGGCTCTGTTGCGGAGACTACGGCAGAGCCGCAGCCATATGGGGCTGTCTCGCAGTCATTAGTCCCCTGTCTTATTTCTTGCTCGACTGGTTCAGATCGCAAGACGAGACGTACGCGAAGAGAATCTACGAGGAGCAACGGTACCAGAGCGATATTGAGGCCAAGCGGCTGTGTGTGGAGCTGAAGGTCGGTTCCGTCCTTTAAGGAGCTTCTGGTCACGCGCTGGCGGTCTCAATGCGTTACTGAAGCCACTGCTAACAATATTTTAGGCAGCGCAACTTCCCTGGTCACATCTGGGACTGGATTGCGACCAGATTTTCCAGTCCCCTCTGCCCACGCGCTACCATGTTGTCGAGAACACAGTGGCCCAGGCAGCAAGGACCCCTAGCAAGGTCCAGGCCGGTATGCTGGCTGCTCTGAAAGTTGCCTGGGGTCTTCAGGGCACTGATGCTCTGCTTACCATACTTTCAACCTGCCTACTGGCGGGCATCACGGTTTGGGTCATCTTGCCTGGCAGACGATCTCCAGCGACCTCCTATCGAAAGTTGGAATGTCGCTCGCTGTCTGAACTGGGCTCGGAGAGTGAGGGGCATCGAACCGCAACCTATAGCCCGAGGCAGAATTGGCAGGACATGAGAGTCCGACTCCGACTCCAACGGTCATTTTTACCGCATAAGGAACCATCCTCGCATGCCGAAGGATCAACCTTGTGCGGCGATGGACGAACGGCAACTGGAGAACTTTTAGTACCATCCTCACATACCCAATCCACAACAGACAATGACGGAGATGCCTCAGAAGAGAGTACAGCGTCAGAAACAGCTATGAGTCTGAGACTGGCCCACACAAGCAACCGAAAAGCTACACAAAATCACTTGAAGCGCGCTGAAGGAGCGGCGGTGGTGACGGCGGTATCGGTATCAAAGTCAGCCAGGGCAGCAGCGGCGCCTAAAGGTTCAACGACGCCATCAACCACGGCATCGGCATCGTCCTCCATGAGGAGTGGGCAATCACTGTTGCCGTATTGGACGTGGGGCGGACTGTCACCGACACGCAGTGTAGAGCTAACAGCAACTAAAGCCTCCGCGCTGCCGTCAGCCACCCCACCGTCACCTATTTCAATTTCAACTTCAAGTCAACCGCCTTCATCACTGTGCCGGAGCTCAGGGGGGCCAGGAGCCGGCTCGTCTTCCCAACAAGACAAGCCTACCCGGACGATGTCTTCGTCCTGGGACGCGCCATCGCGGACAGAAACCGCTGCTCGGGCAGCGGCCGTTCCGCGTACATCCACAAGCCCTCCGGGTCCCGATACCTGCGCAGCAGGGGAGCAACAGAGGTACAAGCATCAGAAAGTGTGGTCGTGCGTAAGTCGTAGCCCGTGTACCTTATTGAATATCGTCTTCAACGAGACTGGATTGCTAACAAGCAATAATGCAAACAGCACCTATGTGGAAGCGGTTTATTTCCTCTTAGACTGACCTCCCAATGTTTACCTCAATGCTCACATGTCGTGTGCGAATACTGCTACATTACAACGGTTCTTCCGCAACTCCCGCTTAGCGAGGAGAAAATACAGCGGTTGCCGGATGAAACTTCGAGATGAATTTGTCTTCGTTGTCCGAGGACATCCTCTTTGCTATATTAGTATGCAGGCGAGTTTAGGGGAGCATAGTGGCTCTGGTCAGCTAAGTCACTACAACGAAAGGTAAGGTACCTTACACTGCAGACTTGTTAACTAAGCAATGCACTTCGTTCACTACTACAACCTTCGTTCAATAGTGCTCACCGAAGTCGAGAAAATGCAAACAAATATGTAGATCCCCAACAGGGTTAAAGGGCGAGAGCCTGGGTGGAGAATGAAGCATGCATTCTATTTTCTGTGTTTTATCTAAGGCATTCTCACTAAATCCCAACGTATACTGCCCGCCTGCCTGACCCACCGTCTCTGCCACAGTCCCCTGTTCTTGCCTCTCCCGGTGAGTGAAGAAGCGCGTTGCGAGCATCGCTGCGCTTAGAAATCAGGCTTCTTCTGAATGTTAAGGCCGCCCTGCCTGCCGTGGACGATGGTCACGTTGGGGCCGGGCAGCTTGGTGAACTCAATGGGAAGGACGTCTCCGATCTTGGCGACATCCATAAGAACGCCCTTCTCGAAGTTCTGTGCGACGAGGTAGAACGTGTTGGAGGGCTGGATCTGATACGTGACGCCGGGCTCGGGGGTAAAGGTAGCACTCGGGCCGTTGCCCTCGCTGCTGGACAAACCGAGGCCGATGACCCAGTTGCCTTGTTAGAGATAAAATCAGCATAATGCGCACTAACTGCATGTTGGGAGTCAGAAGCGTAGGTCTCTTACCGGCCTTTGCATCAGATTTGTCCCAGCCCTTGTCGGCTGGGGCCTTGATGGCGAAAGCGTTAACAAAGCCAGAGGAGGGAAGTGGCTCGGCGGAGAAAGTCGGGGCTCCGTTGCTGGCCAGGGCGAACTCAAGGGTGGTGCCGTTGGTGACGGTGCCGTCGTTGTTCATCACACCAAGGGTGACGTCGCGGGTCATGCCCACCTTGACCTGGACACTCTTATCGTCGCCCTTGTGGGTGCCGACAACGGCCTTGTACTGGGTGCTGATGGTAACCTCAGCCGTTTGGCCTACGGCGGTGGAGAAGTTGCAGAAGACGTTGGAGAAGATCTGCTCCTGCACCTTGCCGTTGATGATGGGCTTCTGGTTGAACAGAGAGTAGTTTTGGTCCGAACCGTTCTCGTTTCTAATGGTGATGGTGTACTTGTTAGGGGCCATTTTAGCGGTGTTGGGAAGCTGGATGTTCTTGTTCTGGAGTGATCTGGAAAGTGAAGCTGATGAATGACGAGGATGATGCTGATGCTGATGCAGATAGTCTCTCAGTTCTTGAGGGGATTCTCCTTGCTTTTATGCTTCCTGCCCTCGCGCTCCGATGGCTTAAGCTATCACCCGCCCCTCTTACACTCACATGCGCACGCCGCATCCGATGGATCGTTTTCGGACTGGAACTGTTTTGGTGACGAGACCTCAGCCAGCCATCGTCGTGAATATGACGCGAGGCCATGCCCCCATCGGTGAGCGTCCAAGTGTAAGTATACAGCTGGGAACTATCGCACACCGCAGGAGATATGAAGGAGCCTGCTCCGTAACATCTGATAGGTCAGAAATCGTGGCATGGGTGAGTAAACTCAGCTAATGCTGATGCTACCTGTGGACTCTCGATGTTGAGGTTGAAAGGAGAGATGGTCTAGACTCAAGAGACCCAAGCACGCTATTCCGTATATGTCGACGTTGTCCGAGCTACAGCATGCAATCGGTGGCCCAGCTGCCGGCGGAGATCCCGGGGGAAGGGAAGCGGGCCGCCACCGCGCGCCTCCCACTCCTGACTATTGCCGCAAGTGCAACCGCCCCCCTGCCGTGGGCTGGAAGTCGTCAGCTGAAAGAGCCGCTGTATCGAGACGTGCATTGACGTTGACTTACAGCAGTTGTTCCATGTCCGTGTGCGCGACCATCCAACTTGGCTCCGACAACCATGCACGTCCTCAACTGAAAGTCCTTGTCACCATGGCTCGATACATCATTAGATCAGCAACAAGTACGGCGGCAAGCAGTCGTACGCCATCTTCGCCGAGGCGCCTCAGATCCAGGCCAACAGCCAGGTCATCACCGCAATCACGCGCCGCATCATCACCAGCGTGCATTACGTACCCAGCGGGGACGGTCAAGCCAACATCTTCCTTCCCAAGTCATGGTACGCCACGTGCGGGACCTACGATGTCGACACCGACTCCACCGCTCGCCAGGTCCAGGCCGCCGACAAGAACCACCTGAAGCCCATTGGCTCTGGGTGCGAAGTCATTGACCAGCGCGAGGTTGAGCTGGGCACGCGCACCGACGCCGGGGTTGAGGTGCCTGGCTCGACGCTCGAAATTGAGTGTGACAACGGCACGCCCTGCTTCGTCAAGCCATACACGCCCCTGACCCGGTTGGGCGCCATTGACAGCTTCGCCATCCGCACGCGAACCGATTTCATCCCCCAAGAAGCCAAAGCTAGTGCGTACCTACTTGCCAAACTATTACCAATCCTTACCACACTGACAGATGATTGCAAAGACAAGTACCTCGTCGGCTTCACCTCCTCGGTGCGTCCGAACATCGGCCCATACGCCAGCTTTGTGCCCCTACCCGGCAGGCTGTACCAGATCATGCCGTCCAGCACGCTGTACGTGGCCGTCGGACACTACCACTCGCGCGACCTGGTCTCCCGCACTGCAGAGCGAGGACACGACCTACAAGGTCGACTTTGAGAAGCTTGCCACCGACCACGTCCACCTGGTACACCGGGGAGATGGTGTGTTGACCATGGTCAAGACGCCTGCCGACTTTGACGTCAACAAATCCACTTCCTCGTCGGTTGTCGGGAGTTCCGTGCCAGGCAGCCCCCGGCTGGTGACCAGTTCTCCCGGAGGTGGCCAGGCATCACGCTTGTGATCATATCTTCATGGTCCCGATGGGTGGCATGGACTGGAGGACATGTGGCCAAACAGCAAACGAACAGCATCAAATTCACAATTGGGTTCAAGCCCTCCCCGAGGGATTCCAAAACTGTCTCACAAGCTCATCGTTGGTGTATGTCTCCCCTCTGACCCTCGCCGCAACATCCTCCACGACGAGTGTCTTGCCGTCCCGCGCAACAAACCTATACATCTCCAGCTCATTCTCGTTCCATAAGAAAACACCCCCCTTGTCGTCGACGAGCAGAAAAGTGTCGCCGGCGCCGGCGTCTTGTTTGACAAGGACGGGCATGAGGTTCATGTTGAACTGGGAACCGACGCTGGGGGTCTCTGCACACGTGCAGCACACTCCATATTACTACGGGGCAAGCCTGATGAGTTCAAGGGCTCCGAGGGATCATCGTACCTGCGTCAGCAGAGAAGTACGCCTCCATTTGCATCTTCTCGGGATCGTTGGACCAAACAGACCACCAGCTGGGATGCGAGTCACCAAGATGGACAAAGCGGCTGCTGTATCGACCTTGGCGGCCGAGACCTGCAGGAGTGTCCAATGTCGGAAGGAGGGACGAGGTTGCTGTGGGCAGAGCCGCCGGCGCGGGAGGAGGTTGAGGAAGTGGCTTAGCGCTCTCTGCAGACATGGCTCTGCGACACCCGTAGCAAGCCGAATATGGAACTTGGAGAATTGGCAGCGTGAAGAGTGATTGGTCCAGAACGTGGAGAAAGCGGGGAAAGGTCTTGACTCTGGATTGCGTTGTTGACCCTTGATACAGGTCCAGATTCATGTCTCCATCCATGTCCATACATGTAATTAAGTACTCATTCCAGTCACACGAAGTCGCGCCCTGGGAATTCCGTCCAGTCCATCACACACGTGGACGCTAATCTCATCGGGGATCGCCAGATGCAGTCGTCCATTAGTCACCCAATGCACCCGTCGCCAGGAAGCCTGCGCTAGCCCCGTTGAACGTCTCAGCTCTCACGCCTCGATGAGGCTAGCTGGTTTCGAAACGGCGGCGGACGGCTCATACGGTGACGGTGACGCTTCGCCGCCCCCTGCCCTGCATGCGTGCCGTTAGCCGCCCACTCAATGTGACGCGATCACAACTGCCAAACTTGACGTCTTTTCATCGCCTCCATGTCGCCTGAGACCTGACAGACTGGAAGTAATCACGTGTTACTCTGTGTATGGTGTTCCGTCTTCGGAGACGCATTGAATACGTCTGTTTCTGCGGAAGAATCCAACGATGTGTTCATGTCGATGGCCCTGACCTGGACCCAAGTATGTCGGCGCATGCCATGCCCGTGGTCGGCTTTCTCCAAAGCCCTGCCTCTGCCTTGGGGAGTTTCCTCAACCCGCTCAATGTCCCCTCGGTCCGATCCCGCGTGGGTCCACTCCAGTCAGTCATCACGGTTGAACACACCTCCAGCCCACCATGTCTCCTCCTGAAAATCACGACTGGTCGACCTTCCAGGTGTTCGAAGACCCTTGCGTACTGGACTGAGCCATCTTCAGCGGCGACAAACTCAAGGACAACGTCCGGGGCTTCTGTAACTGGATTAACAAGCTGCGCACTCAACTCCAGGAGAAGCACGCCAGTCTTGGTGGGATCCCGGCCGAGCTCGCCGACGATGTCCTCCGCCTGCTGAATCACTTCTTCCCCTCACCCAACGGTGTGGATAGCATGTATGTGAGCCAAATCTGCCAAGGTCAACACCGACAGTGTGAGATCAACACCAACGTAACACCTAACCTTATCATCTAGCTGCCCTTCATCCGTCGACATCAGCTATGGCCAACCGTCGCCCTCTACCCCGGTGTGCGTGGCCAAGCCCATCACAGTGTCTTTCAACAACCACCTCATCGAGATCGCGGATGGCCCGACGGCCCTCGGCTACATCTTCAGCATTGCCCGCATGCCATCTCAGGTCCGGCCGGCGCAGTTGATATGGAGCAACTACGTCGTGCCGTTACTTGCAATCTACAGTCGATGTCTCTACCTGGCGTACATCGCCAGCCAGGACTGGAAACCTCGCTTGTTGAACGTTCCATGGATGGCATGTGCCATGTACTTCAACGATGCCCAGGGCCGTCTGGCCATGCTCCTCGGCAGCACCTACGCACCGTCCTCTGCTGACTCTGGCCAACTTGCGGCTGCGAACGGGGCAAAGCGGAGCGCGATGGCCCTCTAGAATCAGACCATGCTCTCGCCCCTGGTTTGTCCTTCTCTATAACCCGGCCAGAACACTGAAACCCCCTCAAACCCGCCTATGATGGTCGACTCCATCATTGACGGGCTTCTTGCCCTCCTGAGGGGCCAGACGCTGGAGTGCCCTGGAGGTGTGCTTGTAGACCCTCCGAAGTACCAGCGGGCAAAGCGCGGCGACTGGCGGACCGTCATCATGGATCAATCAGCCGCTCAAACCAGTTTCGACAACCTCGCCACGCAACATAGAACCGCCTGGAAAGCAATACAACCCCCGCCACCGATCGACATCCTGCCACTGTCATCGGACCAGGTCTACGCCCATCCACACCTCCGCAAGAGCATCCGCGCCGCCCTAGCAGACATCATGAAAATCCGCTGGACTTCAAGCTACTGCGACGGCCGCGATGCTCCAAGCCCAACTCCCCTGGACGCAGCCATCATCAAGGCCATCCAAGTCTGTTTCTTGCCTCACACGTTCCCTGCCCCGCCGCCCATCCCGCCCGCGACACAGCCCACGCCCAATGCCTCGCTACCCGAAATTCCAGCCATCGCAATTCCAGGCCAGGCCCTCGCCGTCGGGGCTGCGGTACTGGCCATCTACACGCCCGACTGCCGGACCCGCGTCCTCGACATGTTGGAGCGCTTCTATTTCTGGGTGGAGGCCGGCGACGACGGCCTCGGCTTCGGGCAGCCATCCAAAGCAAGGCTCGGCCGCTGCTGCGAGACGTATCCTGTTACTGTCCTGACGTACACATACCATTTCCTTGTTGCCTTGGCCTTATCTACCTCTCTCGCATTACCACACAAGAACTAACTCGTCCGTCACTCCATCAGGCCGAGATACTTCGCCTCCCGTGTCCTCCCCCCGCGGGAGACAACCCACAGGAGCAAGACCCAGCGCAAGTCGTCACCCAAGTTCACGGGCTAGCCATGCAACCGCGATATTTCAACAATGTCATGTGCGGGATGCTGGCTGGCCAGGGGCCAACAGAGGTACACCTAACTGACCTTTCTGGTCGTTCCCAAAGGGATGAGTTGTTGATCTCTTCTTGTCTTGGGTAGCATCCAGGAAGATTTGACAGCAGCACGCTCAACGCCATGCACGACGCTACGGGTTTCAACCTGTACCGCAAGCCGTGCCGGAATTGCGCGGCATTGCTGCCCAGATTGGACGTCACTGTAGATGAGAAGTACCATGAACACCTGTATGAGCTGTATGGGTCTGATGTGCCGAATCGCGTGAGAGAGGATGTCACGTAGCGGCCAATCGGTGCACGCAAAGCAAGTCTGTTTCTGCGGGGCTTCCTTCAATCCCAGGATTACAGCAGGGGCCACGTTTGCAGAGCAGGAACGGAAGCTGTTTCTGCCATGGCGTTCCGCTACAGAAACTGTGACACCCCCCCGCAGGCGTCCCGGACTCTGGCGGAGATGAGCCGACTTTGGCTAGCTGAATCCAAACCCAGAAGAGGCAGCGGAGACTGGACGTTTCGGAAATGAGCAAGTTGTCTTGGACGACAACAGTTGTGGCTGGCTGAGAGGATGCTTGGTTCGGTCCAGACTCTGCTGAGTCTGCTCCACACTGGCCTTTGCAGCAAGTACTGGACACTAACGTCAGTAGCAACCTGAATGTTTCTCCTCCACCCTGTTCCCCCCTTGTCCTCCTGTCTTCTCCCTTGTTGACTCCGGCGGTCGGAAAGAGCCACATGGATGTTTCTGTTTTCTTCTCGGTCAAGCCGCAAAGATCCCGCAGTGTAAAGACATATTTGCATGTCGTGTCCTTAGAAAGGCCAACTTGAAGCTGGTCAAACCGCCTCTCCTGTCCCCAACTTCGCTTAATATCTGACCCTTTTCATCACCTCTGCTCTCTACCACCGCACCAGCACCAGGGCGCCCCAATAGATCCACAATGGAGGTCAACACTGGTAACATGTCGACCTTCTTCGGCGCCGTCGATGCCATGGGCTTCTACGGCGCGACGAACATCAACCCCACCGACATGAGGAACAACTGCGTCTCGGTCTCGCTCTGCCGTTTGCTGGGCTACGCCAACGTCCAGCAGCTGTGGCGCGCCGCCTACGGTTACGACCTGCCCGATCAGCCGCTGAGCGAGAGGGGCATCCGGAACCTCTGCGGCCTGACCGGCTGGCTCTTCCAGTGGCAGCGCTTCAACCAGGAACCTGGTGTCTCGGCCTACGACGTCATGATGCGCGACATCCAAATTCGCTTCACCACCTTGCGCGCCGTGCTATACATACGGGCAAATGGTACGGGTCACGCGGTGAACGCCTTCTTCAGCAACGTGATGGGCGAAGGTCCGCGCATTCTTCTCCTGGCGGACTGGCAATCCCACCAGATGGGCCAGCCGGTGCCGGGGATTTGGAGGGGCCTGTCAGCATCATCACGCTCGACCTGGACTGGGGGAATCCACACGCGATACAATCTTTGGTGGATAGGTACCGGAACGGCTTGTAGGCCTCGATCAAGTCGGCTGCGGGCAAGTGGTGCTGCTTTGATTCACGTGTGGCGGGTCATCAAGTCGCGTTTTGAAAAGAGTTTGGGGGCTGTCCTGTGAAAATGCACGGGCTTGTTCGCGTATGTTCCTGACTTACAGCAGAAGAATGTTGTTTCCAAATGGTCCACCTCAAGATGGTTGAGGCTTGTGACCCGCGAAACGATCGCGGCCGATAGGCTACCAACAAAGGGAGCAGCCGTAAACCACAAAACGCCCCCCCTGAAGAAAAGACGCCTGTCCGTCCTCAGGAAGCCTTGAGGTTCATGCCGAAGGTTGCGTGATGCAGCCGTCTGCAACACAGCCGCCCACAGCCGCCCTAATAGCCAATGATAGATTTCGCAACACCCACTCACTGTTGGTTCTGATCCCCGCGAACGGCTGTCACGTTGCGGCCGCCGGCCCAGGAGAAGGCCTTCGGGCGCCTGCTGTCGCCTAGTGCTCGGGCTACTTTAAAGAAACGCAGTCATCTTTCAACTCTCGCATACAGAGACCTAAGTCATGAGCGCTAGAATCACCCGTTATGTGTTGCCGGACGACGACTCAACAAACGAACAGAATGGAGCAAGTCCAACCTGAAGCTGGGGAGGGTGTACACCGCGCTGACCACAACACCCTTCGCAGCAGGACGCCGAGGATCCGAACCATGCCATTGGTGCCCGAGCCGTTCAACAATGTTAGCATTTCGACGCAGGCAGTGTTCCTCCAAACCCCCCAATGGCTCAGACATGGGCCCGGTTTTGCCCCAACCTCGATATTGTACAATACCGGGAGGCTCTCAGCAACGAGAAGAAACCAGAGCTTGACCGGAGGGCAAACAAGTTGGCCAGAGGGCGTGCGCCAACCAATTGTACAAGTCTTCCGAGTTTGGCTGGGAAGTGTGTTCCTGGTTCGATACCTTCGGCTTGATCATGGATGATAGAGTGCTTAGGATGTTAGCTCATTCGCTCTCCACACCCTACACAATCTTTGCTTGTAGCCGCAGGTCCCCAGCTCACACAAATCACCGCAACAGGGACAAGAGGCCATACGAGTTCGTGCGAACGGACGACAGTGGACAGAGGACCGTGGAAACGCGGATTCCTGACGCGACGCTGGGGCTCACAACATTCGACGACTATTTCCTCGAGCGCTGTTTTGGCTGCGCCGTCCGCGACTGCAAAGACGCGCATGGCGAGAGGCAGCCCGACCTCAGGCTCTCGCAGGACCGACTGCGCGACATGATGCACAACCCTCAGTGCGGCCTCGCCGTGGATGGCGTGGGGGGAAGACGGACCTCGTCTTCCCATATGCCGCCTACGAGGCTTAAAAGCGAGGTTCGGGCTTTGAAGAAGCCAAGCAGCAGATCTACCACGCATGCCAGACATATCTCGCCATGTTGGACGACCTGGTCCGAGACCCTGACAACGTGGCCGAGTACCAAACGGCCGACAGCAACGGATACCAGCTTTTTGCCTTCACTTCCTGCGGTTCTTACTGGGAGGTCTACATAGCCTGGAACTTCCTCAACACTTGTGTAAGTTTGACAGAGCCCCAAAGTGAAAGCCTCTTGGCTAATACTGTGAAACCAGTTCGTGGAGATCATCTGGGAAGGCGATGTGAAGCAGTTCAGCCGTGCATACGATCTGATATGCATCGTCGACCAGATTCACGACTACGCGGTCAACAACCACCGCGAATTCGTCATGAAGCATCTCGAAGCATGGCATGCCCGGCATGAAAAAACACGACAGCCACATGCAAGCAGGTCATCTGCTGAAACCTTACCTGCCGGAAGAAAACCGATGGATGGGACATCGGATCGCTCGGAAGATGAATCGAGCGAATCAGACGGAACAGACGCCGAAGACAGGAACAAGCCTGGTGACGTTGATGCAGACCACCTTGACGGCCTGATGGACCTTGATACGGGGTTGCCTGAATGGTTCCTCCTCAAACAGAGATCGAAATGGGCGAGGCAAGACAAGGCACAAGAGACACGAGAACGCAACCGGAAACTTTGCAGATCCGTCCCATCTCTGGACACCGACTCGCTAGGACAGAGAAGCAACGCCACAACCGCCCCCAAAAGGCAGAGGAAATGAAGCAACCGAGAAGGGAGCGCCGAAAAAAGGGGGCTTGGCTAACCAGGGAAGAAGAAATGAGGCAACGTCATAAAACCAGCAAAAACAACCCTTCGCATCACTCGCAGATCTGCCCGTATTAACGAGTTCACTGCCCCTATCAGGACTGACATCTATGGTCAACAAGGGCGGGCGAGAGAAGGCCTATGGGACGTAGGGATCCGTACAGTCACGGTACGATACACAACTGGACTCGGGGAACAGACGCGTATTGGATGTGTGGAATGGATGGATGGATTTGATTTCGCCCGGAGGCACTAAGCCTAAAGGGCCTTGGCACGCTAAATACAGTTAGGGTCCAAAAGTCTGGAGCACCCCACTTGTTGAGTCCAGCCCCCCGCTTTTTGTGGTACTGTAGCCTGCAAATATATCCTCAAATAACATTCCACAACCAAAATCTTTACTAAAATAGATAGATACAGTTGAAATCCAGGTTCCAGCCATCAATATCCTGTGTACCAACCCTTGGCTTTCTGACTGCGGCTAATCGTTTCGGCATCGAGTCGATCAGCCGGTCAACCTGAGCCTGGTCGATCGACCACCAACACTCCTTCAGCCATCTAGTAAACTCGGCAATATCCAGCTGGTTTTTCTTGAGTAACCAAACATCTGGATAAACCTGCTTCATTTTCCGTTTCAACAGAGCCCACATATGCTCGATTGGATTGAGATCTGGGCTGTGGGCAGGCCAACCGTCAAGCACCTCAACTGCTGAGTTCATCAGCCAGGTAGCTGAAGACGCAGAGGTATGAACCTTTGCGTTACCTTGTTGGAAATGCCGAGTGCCGTCGTAAATAGGAAGAAGGCCCACTTGCAATGCTTGCTGAGAGCTCCAGGAGCTATACCCACCCTTTGTGGTGGTTGGTAGTCACGTTCCATGACAATGAGGTCAGTCCTGTTGGAAAGCCAACAGCCACGAATGTGCCGCACCGTAGTAAATGGGTATCAAAGAGATGGGCAACCACTCAATTGATGATGATGTACCTGTCTGTGTTCTTCCAGAAGTTCCCTGCCTGTTCCTAATCCTGAGAATCCTGGTGCCAAGCCATTGGTCACCCCTGAACTGCCCTCTCTGACCACCTGCCAAATCCAACAAGTCCTCCCTCCTTTCCAGATGCCACCCCAAACCATGATTGAAATTGTGCCTTTGCCGTGACTTTGGAGATTGACGAAGTTTTTATCCCATTATTGAGAAGGAAACCAAATTGCAAAAGGAAGGACGTATGGGCATCAAGAGATCAGAATCCATTTTAGGAAGATGTGGATTAGTTGCCCTTTCGGGTTAAGCTCACCGGGCGGAATTAATTGTGTGTGTGTGTGTGTGTGTTGTTCAAAGGGGGCGGTTTCTTGTCCTCAGAGCGACCAGTTCTGGACCCTTTTGAGCAGACAGGGAAGATTTATATGCAAACCATGGGGCTGAAGTTCATGTACGGATTACGGAGTATTGAATGCATAGTGGTGTGGGTCCAGTCTGTTTGAGTTTAAGCCGCACCAGCTGAACGGGCTAGACATATCCACAACTTCACGTGGCCAAGTGAGGTTCTAGACTGGGCGGCGGCCGGGGCTGGAGGCTGCCGAGCAGCCCAGGCTCCAGCATTTGACGCTCCCCAAACGGTCGAAGTCATCTTTCCACCGGACAAGCATCGCCCAATGGCCGACTCGGAGAGCTTCCAGATCTCGCCCATCGGACGCTCCCGGCCCGGTATTAGACCATGTTGTATCATGTCAAAAGTGCAGCCGCATGGATTCACTACCTCGTGGGGCATCCGCAATTCTGACCGAAGTGGCCGTCGATATCGCGGTACCAATCATGCCACCATCTTCAGCTCTCCTACAAGCTCTGCGCCTTCCCCATTCCGGATATCAGGACCGGTACCTGCATTAGACGGTCCCGCGGCGACGCGATCTCCCCTTCGAGAAGACTCTCCCTCCGGACCTTTGGTGGACAGCTGACCGAAATCAACCTTAGTTGGTTCATCCACGAGGAACCGAGCGGACGGCCCCTCGATAGCGCCTTCGCCTCTCCCTGCGAGAGATCCACTAGCTGAGCCAATATTGGCGATTTTTGCAGAATGGGACTTTATCAGGGCTAGGCCTGCGCGGAAGCCACAGCTGGAACCGGCGACCAGGTACGGTAAGCCAGCCCATGGCATGCGACCCATGTGTGTGGCGAAGTGTGGGAAGCGCGGCTCATCCGAGTTGGGAGACAAAGCCCGAGTCATCAACACTTACATGCCGCCGTAATCTAGTCGCACAATAGGGGGAGTATTTCCAATAGCGTGCCCATGGCCGCAACAACAAAACAAACCGACATGGGCCTCTTGGATATGAACTTAAAAGGGTCGATTCCCAGGCTGTCGCCGTCTCTCAAGGCCTGATGCACATTGGCACTGCAGCAACTTCCGTTGCGTCCTCTCCTTTGCCGTCAGGCTCTGTCTTTCATTCATAAGTGGACGGCCAGAATCTCGCCGCCACGTCCTCTCTTTTGGCAGAAATCCCAACATTCGTTTGGCCACCATGGCTAGGGGCCTTCGCCAGCTCGCTCTTCTGGGGCTTGCCGCTCTCCCCGGCTCCCTCGCTGGTCCTGCCGACGTGACTTGCGTTGACAAGGCCAGCGACCAGAGCACCTACGCGGCAACCAGCGGTGCCGTCTTCCAGATCCTCTGCGGCATCGATTATGCCGGCTCCGACATGGCCGCGGTCCAGGCCTCGACCTTCGCCGGCTGTATCGACGCCTGTGACTCGACCCCTGGCTGTATCGACGTCAGCTACGCCGGCGATCAGTGTTACCTGAAAAACAAAGTCACGGATGCCCTCCAAAGAGACTGGGTCTGGACCGCAAAGCAGGCCGCCTCGGACAACAAGCTTACATGTGTCGACAAGAAGAGCGACAAGGATACTTACACCACGTCAACCGGTGCTGTCTTTGAGGTGCAGTGCGGCATCGACTATGTCGGCGGGGACGTCGCCGCCACCACCACGGCCACCTTTGAGGACTGCATCGACGCCTGTGCCGCCACTGCTGGCTGCCTTGACGTCAGCTACGTCGGCGAAGCCTGCTACATGAAGAATAAGCTTGAGGCTGCCCTTGAAAGAGACTGGGTTTGGACTGCGAAACTCGTCGAGTCTGGCAGCGGCAGCGGCCAGGAGGACCCCGAGCCCTTGGCCAAACTCTCCTGCGACGGCAACGCGAGCAATGGCCAGATTTACAAGGCGACCAACGCCGACTTCGAGATCACCTGTTTCAAGGACTACGCCGGCGGCGACCTCCTCGGCCTCAGCACGGCATCCTTTGAAGAGTGCATCGACGCCTGCGACTCGCATGTCGAGTGCGTCAACGTGGCTTACGTCTACGGGGCGTGCTACCTCAAGAAGCAGCAGAATCCCGCCGTCGACAGCGTCTCCGTCTGGGGTGCTGTGCGCAAGCCTGCCACGTCTGCCACCACCGGCACCACGACCGCGACGTCCACCACTGCCACCGCTGTTAGCACACCTTCTTCCACTAAGACGCCGCTCACTTGCGAGGGCAACGCCAGCAACCTTGTCAAGTACACATCGGCAAAAAGCGGCCTGTACCAAATTTTGTGCGGTGTGGATTTTGGCGGCAACGACCTCGCGGCCACGACTGCTGCCACTTTTGAAGACTGCATCGCGGCCTGCGATGAGAACACGGATTGTGTCGACGTTAGGTGAGTCACCAGAGTTGGTTGACCATTACCAGGTCTAAGCTAATGTCCTTTGTCACCAGCTACGTAGCACCGTCTTGCTACCTGAAGAAGGCCCTGGGCGACATGACCCAGGTCGGCCATGTGTGGACGGCCAAGCAGCTTCAGTCCCCCGGTTCCGTCTTCAGCTTTCCCACCGTCACGCCCATGGATCCTGGTTCGGGCACCGAGGAGAACTTCGAGGGTCCCTTTGAGTTTGAGCCAGCGCCCATTGCCACTCTCGGCCCCGTCCCGCCTCCGGGCGTGAACATGGCCGGCACCGGCGTCCTGACTCCCGACCCAGTCTCTGAGCTCTGGTATAATGGAACGCAAAGCGAGAGCGATGGTAGTGACCTCGGCCCCGTTACTGTGCGCCTCAACATCACCTACAACTATGCGTCCATTGTTCTCGACCACTCCATCTACATCCGAGACGTCGTCTGCTCCGCCGGCACCCTTCATGGCCGCTTTAACTCTTCGTACCCCTTCTTCTTCGCCCAGGACACGTGGCAGACAGACGAGGATGTGCTCCTTATTACGTCCGCGCCGTCCTGCGGCGACGATGCTGCGCAGAATGCCTTCTTCCTTGCCCACACCATCTCCTTCCAGGAGTCTTCCTTCTCTTTTGAGGCTCTCGGTCAGATCGTCGAACTCAAGGATGTGTTTGCCGATTTGAACATCGACTTTGGCAACATCACCGTCAGCACTCCGGCCGACGAAGAGCAGCAAACTTGCGGTTCTCCATCTGCCGATACCCTGCGTGGCCTGCCTGCCGTGCCGTGCGGCACCAACTTTGACAATGCCCTCGACGACAAGTTGGGATACTACAGCGATGGAGGCCGTGATGCCCAGGTATGTCACTGGCGGCGTTCCTTCCGTTGCCTGCATATCTCCGGTCGCTAACTGATTCCTAGGCAGTACTGTCACTCGCTGCTCCCACACAAGACGACAGTCAGATCCAGAGACGCGGTTGGGGTTGGCTCAAGTCCATCGTCAGCGCGGTCAAGACGGTCGCGGCGGTCGTGACCAAGGCAGTGCAGGTCGTTGTAAACGTTGTCAAAACGGTTGCTACGGCCGTCGTCAATGTCGTGAAAGCGGCCGCCACCTTTGTCGTGAACACGGCCGTGGCAGTGGCCAAGGTGGCTGTGTCGCTCGCCGTCAATGCCGTCAAGCTCGTTGCCTTTGCCGTCACGGGACAGTACGAGAACTCGCTCACGCTCCCCGTCAACCTCGGCCCGCCGTCCAGCGTCCAAGTCGAGTCGCCCTGGGGCAAGGCCTTTAAGATGTACACGTTCAAGATGGGCGGGGATGACGAGAAGTTCTCGGCAACCAAGGCTGTGCTCGACAACCTGGTTGACGACCTCATCGGCTCCCCCGAGCCCGAGCCAGGCGTCGAGATCTACTGCGTCAACTGTGGCGCTCGGGGCTCCATCAAGGCCACGGGAAAGATCAATGCCACCCCTCTGAGCGGTGTCAAGGAGGCCTACATTGGCGTCACCGGCAACATGTACATCGGCATGTACCTCGGCGTCAACGGCTTTGCCAAGTGGGAGAAGGAGTGGGAGAAGGAGATCTTCTCCAAGGGGCTTCCGGGATGGTCCATCCCTGGCATCGTGACCTTGGGCCCCAAGATTACCCTCAGCGGCAAGTTCGTCATTGGAGTCGAGGCTGAGGGTCAGGTCCTCACCGGCGCTTCCCTGAATTGGCCCGGGTTCGAGGCCAAGCTAGACCTCAAGAACTCGCGGAATTCGTACCAGAAGGGCTGGACACCCAACATCGACCACACCTTCCAGACTCGCGGCGCTGTCACGGCTACGGCTGCCCTGGGTCTGCCAGTCAGTCTGTGGTTCGGCATCGACATCCTCAACGGCCTGTTCAAGGAGGGCATTGCGCTTGTTGACACGCCTGCCATTACCGGCACGGCAGAGTTCGAGGTCAACGTGGGCACCGAGGAGACGTCTGTCGGCAGCGATGAGTGCAAGGGCATTGCCTGGGACATCAAACTGACCAACGAGGTGACTCTGGAGGTCGACGATGGCCCCGAGTGGAAGCTGGCCGAGTGGGCCAGCCCTGCTCTGGCCGAGGGCTGCATTGGGTACACGCCGAGCGGCGGCAGCGATGATGACGGCGGGAGTGGGAACCCTCCCGACGTTCCGGACTTGCCGCCCGCAGACGACGGCACTATCACCTGCCCCAAGTACGACGGCCAGACCTACACGGACGACAAGGGCAACCAATGGGCAATCCGGTGCAACTATGACTACATGTATTTCGACACACAACAGATCTGGACCGACACCATGAATGAGTGCTTGGCGTGGTGCGCCACCCAGTCCAACTGCGCCGGCGTGTCGTACGGCACCGCGGGCGCCGCCGGCCACTGGAACTGCTGGGCGCGCAGTCGCGCAGGTCCGGCCCGCGCCGGCCCGTATCACTCGATGATGCTCATGAGCCCCTTCGAGATCACCAGCGTCATCTTCGGCACCGCCGACATCACCGCCTACGCGGTGCAGAACTGGCAGGTCGGCAACCGTATCGAGATCAACACCAACACAGTGAACCAGGCCGGCGGCCAGGACCGGCTGCCCGGCACGCAAAAGTCCATCTTCATGCTGTACCGCTACGGCGCCGAGACGCGTACCTGGGTCGGCCTTCAGAACTCGGGCATCGTGACAATCTACCCGGGCGCCATCTCCTCGGCACCCTCGTCCAGCATGCTCGTGCCGGACTGGCCGGCCTCCTCGCTCGGCCTGCCCAACTGGATCCGCATCATCGACGTCTGCTACGGCCGGTCGCAAATCCGGAACAAGGGCGCCTGGGACACCATCTACCGCGCCGCCTACAACGGCCAGACGTCCAAATTCGTGAACGAGCTCCTCGGGGACACCTGGGTCGGCACCGTGAAGACTGCCGTCATCTGGTACCGGGATACGAGGTTCAGCCAGGATGGACCCTTGTATTATGCCACAGGCGTAGAAGGCGACGGCTTCAGGCTCATGGGTCCTGGCGGCAACTTCAAGAGACAGCTGAGTCTGGGCGCCCGACAAGAAGGAGACGCATCCAACTCGACCACCGGTGCAGGTCCCTACTCCAACTCGACCCTCTTCTCCAACACGACCGCTCCCACAGCCTCAGACGTGGAGTTTGGCAATGGCATCGCCACCGTCCGTGACACGACCGGCTCCCTGCAGCTGCTCCCGGCCAACAACGGCAACCTCTTCCTGGCGCCCCTGGACACCACCGAGGAGCTCAGCCTGCTGACCAACAACACGGTGCTCAACGCCATGACGCTGCCGAGCAACGCTGACGTGCCCTACCTGGTCAACAGCGACTCGGCCGACCGGCTGCTGCACTACTTCCCCGACGAGGTCGCGCTCGTCGGCGCGTCGCGCCTACGCCTCGCCGCCTGGGATCACCTGCCTCTCGGCTCGCACCTCATCAACCTGGTGCCCATCATGCCTGCGGACGAGGGCTCGGCTACCGAGCCCGTGCTCGTCGCCATTGACGGCGCCGGAGAGGGTGATTACCTGTTCCCCGTCATGTGTGCTATTGGTGGGCAGCTGAATAAGGTGTTCCTCGTCAAGGACACGTCTGAGGCTGCGCTCAAGGCGCTGGAGGATGAGGATCTCAAGTTTGTGCTCACGGGCGGCCAGGCGAGCCAGTGTGGTCCGCTGGCGCTGGTGGCGAGCATCACGCCGGTGGTGGAGGCGGCGACGCGGTGATAGCACTGGAGTTAGAGCTGGGGATGGGGATGGGTCTTCATGTTCATACTTTACCTACCCTATCGGGTCCAAACATTTCATTCTTTTTGTTTATGAGATACAGTGGGTACTAGGGTTCGCCGGCCTGGGCGCATGCGGCTGTCTATCAAATGTAACATGCTGTTGGAACGTGAACCCTGATTCAGGGGTGCCAAGACGGACCCACATGTGGCTGGTGATAGACACCCTGGAGGCTGTCTGGAACATCGGGCAGTTGAGAACACAGAACACAATCATCATCAGGAACAACCAAAAAATTGACATCCTCGTGACACTCTGCGACCACTGACCATTTTTCCCTTCGTTTGCCTCGTAGCGGTTCCGACACATGCCTTGGTCGATCGTCATTTACTTGGACTCTATTCACATACAGGTGTTGATACAGTACTAGGTATGTTGATTTGTCGCTTGCAGCTGTGCAACCTTGAACCCTAGCTTGGCTTTCTGCCGATCTGTCTTTCTCCAGGCATGGAAACTTCTCAATCATTACTGGAACACAGTACCGCTCATTCTGACATAGCGTGATGCCGCGATTATCCCACCCTCCGTATTCCGCAAGACCTGGATACGTTTTATCGGCACTACCGAGGCAAAATCCGCAATGCTCGCCTTGAACGCACATGGGCAGGAGCTTTAAAAGGTGTCGGCGGCTGAGCTACGGGGTTTTGCGGCAGCTGCTGAACTTGACCGAATAGGGCCGGTGATGAAGTTAACCTTGCCTGTATATAGGACATTCCGGTGGCCGATCTCGTCGTCAAGGAGGAAAGGTCGTTCCGACGGAGCACTCCCCTGGTAGAGCAGTCACGGTTTTTCGCATTGCGACAGATGCGAAGTGCCACAACAATAAATGAAGGCTTGGCGTTGGCGCCACAGGGGTGTCGTACTCGAAGGTTTAGTGCCGCTTTGCCAGGTCTGGGAATCTACGGAAGACTCGACCATACGTGTTGACGATGCGGTAACACTTGACGTACTCCAGGCCTAGGACGTTGGAATTGGCACAGACTCTGTCGCCGCATCCCCGGGTTAATGCATCATGTCGGGCAAAAAGAAAATAGAATAAACCCTAGGGGCGAGAACAGCGAGTGCCAAAAAAAAAGACGACAGGAATCGCGAGAGGGCCACGAAGACGCGGGAGCGAAGGGGGTCAGAAACGCACGCACAAAACAGTGAGGATGGCAGCATGCGGAAAAGAGCGGAGGGGTGCGTTGTTATGCGTGGGGAGAGAAGTTGGGCGAGGAATGCTGCAAAGGTCGAATCTGGGCCTAAGATGGACGCTCTCCAGCTGTGAAAGCGGGTCCGGACGAAATCAGACAATGGTAGAACAATGTTATATCTTAAGTTCCCGAGGTCTAGTTGGCGACGAGTGGTAAAGTTCGTCCGGTTGGGCCAGTAACTCCGTGTGCTCCGGACCTTGGGCCGGAGGTCCCAGATCGGTCTTCTGGCCCCACTCATTCCGGCACTCCCCGGAGCCCCTCTAAGCCCGGTCACCAGCACCGTGATGTGCGAGACTCAGTGGTCGTAAGGCTTATCCGTGTGCTTACTGACCTTCTATAAATCTACTTGAACAAGCTGTGACTTATCGTTTCCCAACTTCCGGACCTCGGTGTGTTAAGCACGAACCTCAGCCATCCCTACGGGTAGCACGAGTTCGAACTCGCCGCCCTGCGCCACGATAGTTCGCCCTCCGCACGCCCCGGATCTTGCTTTTCTATGTGTGTCAATTGTTGCGGCGCTGGTCAACGGGTGGCAGAGAGGATATGTTGCCTGGCCCCTTTCGATGCTGCCTAGCGAGTCCGTTACTGCTGGATTCCCAATGAGATGGGGCTATTGGGTGTAGCAGACCCCGGTCAGTAGTCTGTGCGGTGAAGGCTGCTGCCGTCCTTTTCCTGTTCTCCAGTGAGATGCTTGCTAGTCCTGCGCAGCCAAGAACTCAAAGCCCTCAATAACCTCGTCGATGTTCACCGTAAATGCCTCGTCAACGAAAGACACTTAGAAAGGAGACTGCCTTGGTCCAACATTGTAGTGGGGACCAATAGAAGATGGCGTTGCAAGGCACAGTGGGCATAGCAGTCTCTCAACACCCTTGGCTCATGCAATCACAAGTGTGAACAGATTTTTTTCAGTGTGGTAACGTTACCAGTTCTGATTGTGGCCAACCGTCATTTTGATGGAGTCTTTGCATACCTAGATTAGTGTCACGGGTGGGTGCAACTGACCATTGCGTAACATGCTCAAAAGAGGAACCGTGGTTCGAACTGTCTGATCGAACCAGGAGTTACGCACATAAACCTCACACTGTCACGACCCGTGACAATTGGTTTTTCAGTTATCAGGAAAATTGCTTGTATCTATGTCGGGAGACAACATGAACTTCAAGATGCGTAATCTATGTACCTGTAGATGCCAGTATAGAGAAAAATAGTAAATGGTATATGTGTAAGGTAGATGACATCTCTCTTCAATAGAGGTAACGTTAGACCAATTAATTCCAATTAACTACTGTAAAGTTAACGTTAACGTATGGATTGTTAATTAACACCCAATGTTGGTTATAACTAGCAATACTGACTTTAAATACTCACGATTTTATCACAATAGTCAAATAAGTTGCTTGGGAGGCCTGACATTTGTCTTTTCTAAAGCTACTCTCCTGTTTATGTATTCCATTGTTCATTGAGCTAATCTGTTGGTTGCTGAGGGGGTGTTGAACTGAACTGGCTCCTTGGCACCTGGATTCAGGGGCTGGGCACTGTTGCCCAATGCAGTAAGCGTGGAAGACTCGTCACCCACCCAAAAGCAGGGTCTGGCGAGGGTTCCGAAGCCCTCGGTTCTTTCAAGTAACACACACACATGACGCATGGTTTAGACAGTCAATTCAAGCTTCATCTTGTGCCTCAATTGATGCAGTGTCACCTGGTTGGTCTATGCCTATTCGAGCCTGTAACTGTTGCTGTCCAACAGGGGGTTTGACACTGAAGGCGAAAACTTGAAGCCCTGTTCGTGATGTTGCCCGAACCTCGGCTCTCCTTGGCACAATGTATGGCAGCCTGAATAACCGCGTGAGATACCGAGGCTACCAATTACTCATATTGGCGAAGACGCGGCTCAATGTTGCAAGAAGGTGTTGCTCAAGACAACTGTTATATTCAGGGGTAAAGACTGTCAGTAAACTCGGTCTCTACGGCAAACTGGCGGAGCCGGCTTGACCTCTGATTGGCCGCTCAGACCTTTCCATTGCTCCATAATGTGGACTCTCCGAAAAACTTCAAAAATTGCGCAATAGGCTTACCGTTCTTAGAGTTGAATTGATTGCATACCCTCCAACAAGGTCCGCTGGCTCAATGGCAGAGCGTCTGACTACGATTCTGTCCGAGATCTCATGATATCGGCTGATTGGGAATCAGGAGGTTCCAGGTTCGACCCCTGGGTGGATCGTCTTTTCCCCTGCAGGGGATCACAACTACTTTTTGTACTCTGTCGGCTCTGGGTTGTTCCCGTTGCACTGTCTGTCGCTTCTATTGGCATTATAGTTACTTGCAGGTCTTCGGCGTTGGGCGTCTCCGACCATACTTGAACTTGACGTCGGTCGACCCTAACTCATAGAAGTCAATGTGCCATGTAGGCAGGTTGAGATGTGATGATCGTTGTTGGACTCCATGCCATGATTCCGAGTGTAAGCATCTGAACTTATTATCGCAGGAATTGAGTCAGCCGGTTCCGGTCATCCTTTTGGTTCACGCGCGTCTTCAGGCACATTTCGTCAGCAGTTCTCCGTGCGCCGAGTATTCCTCTATAGGGGTTAGACGCACAGACCCAACGATTGTTGATGATCCTGCAACCCCCACACCACACCACAACATGTCTAAATCACTCATTTGTATACAATCTATGTAGGAGAAGATTACATCTCCTCAGCCTGACGAAGGCGATCCAGCCCATGTACAATCATGTCTTGCGCTTGTTCAACGACTGGCCCCGGGTCGTCTGTCTTTATCGTTTTCCTCCGCTTGGATGGCTTCTCACCCTCTTTCTGAGCCGCCACAATCTCTTCAATCTTCGCAAAAGCATCGTTGGCACTCTCTTTGACACTCGTTTTACTACTTGGCTTGTGGGCTTCCAACTGGCCAGATAATGATTTGATTTGAGCGCGAGCTGGCGACCTCGGCGTTCTTCGAGTCCAACGACTTGCCAACCTTGTATAAAACAGACCTCAGCATGCGGTTGTTTGGAGATATGCGCTCCCTGGCATTTTTCAAGGCGCTGCGAATATCCTGTGACTTCTGGGGAGTCTGCAGATATATGTTGGTAGGCGAGGGAGGCCGTTCCTCTGGGGTGGGCGGCGTGGCAGCGGGGGCTCTAGGTTGAAGTACTGCCGTGGTGTCATCCAATACTTTGCTCGGATTCAACGGCCAGATTCCGGTCTCTCTGAAGCCGCTGACGATGTTCCTGGCGCTCATACCTCTCTGGGAGGCATCTCGATAACAATCAAGGAAGCGGCATTTATTGATGGGAGCTGATGCCGTGAAGTGAACCATAGACTTGGTATTTTGCCTGAAATAGATCTTCAGGGGCGAGAAAACACTCCGATCGAGAGGTTGAGTCTTATGGGATGTATGAGGCGGCAGGTAAAGTAGTTGAACGTGGTTAATCCAGGCCAGATGCATGAACCGAGTCGTGATATGGCTTGAGTGCTCGTCAAGAATCAAGAGCCTCCATTCTGACGGATTTGTTGGTTTGGTTTCTGGCAGATAGATCTGTTGTAGCCATTTGAGAGCGACATCGCCATTGCTCCAACTTGTAATGGAGTAGTCGTATTGCCAGCCTGGAAAATTGCGCTTCAATTCCTCCTCGGAGGGGAACCATTGCCCCTGAAGACTGGCGCCTGTGAACACGATACAGGGGTGCAGTCTCCGGCCTTCAGCGGTGCCACACTCTATCATAGAGACCTATGTCGTGTCGTCTGAGCTCTCAACGAGTGCCTCCTTCGTCAAAGAGGCATCATGTAGAGTAGCCCCGCTGCAAATGTCTGTGCGCGCGCAGCCCCGTCATGCCAGTTTATCTTGCATCCAGGATGCGCGACACCGACTTCTGAATCTCCATCTTTCTTTCCAGCAATACAGATACACCCCTACACCGGCCTTCCCTCTGGTACATCCCCCATCAGCTACGAGGCATTAAGCAAGCGCTGGAGAGCCAAGAAAACACGTGTGCAGCTCGGAGAAACACTTACTGTGTAGGATGCAAAATATCTACTAGACCAGAAGGCTATAAGTAGGGAGGCATGTGACGAATCTCGGTCCCCTAGCCACTGAAAGGGGCTCCTGAAGGTTATAACTCGACAGTGGTATGAGGTGTTGGTGAAGGCAAAGGGCTCACAATAAGTGCACAATCAATTGTCTCAACAGTACGTGTAGGTAACTGCTCGTATTGCTTACTGAGGAAGCTACTGTGATCCCCGTAGGCCTAAAGATCGTAGTTTATATACAGCTTCCTCCCCCAGGTACCTTGGGACCCGAGATCGCAGCGATCGCCTCCTTGGTGGTAATCCTGATGAGCCGCTGTGACGAATCTCAAAGCCCCAACTTCTGAAAGGGACTCCTGAAGGTTATACTTGACAACGGGGTGAGGTTCGGTGAAGCCAAAGGGTTCACAACAAGCAATGTCCAAGGGTACTGACAATCTTGCACTTGAGTTACTTACTGGAGAACTCCCAGAGTCCTCCAGAACGAGTGACTATATACTAGATGCATTTGGTTGCTCTCTCGTGTTCTCTAGAGCCACCTAGAGCCAATGCTCTATGGTGCTCTCGAGAGCCTCTTAGAGCGTCCTCTGATTGGCCTTGCACTGGTGCTCTCTCATGCTCCTGAGAGCTCTCTGGAGCACCTCTAGTACTCGTTCCGATTGGTCCTAAGTGATTGGCTCGGAACGTCCTACGTTCCCCACTGGCTTCTGCAAGTAAGCCGCCGTTGTTGACTCTCGTTGGTTCATTTGTGACAGCCGCTCACCGCGCTCACCAGTCTGCCCAAGAAGGAACGCACCGATCTCTCTTTTACTCTCCATAGCTTTTTGTCTCATAAAATAGACCTACTGATCCAGAGGCTCGCCCTCTTGTAGGCAGTAATCGTTGTCGTTACAATAGCCGTAACTGTTCTGAGTGTAATGGCGTAAATTTCCTCGGTGAGATCAATCTCCCTAGGCCGATTAATGGAAGCCTACCTGAGGCCGTGGATTACGTGTAAAGTTATAGAACCGTTTCACTGTAGCCTTAGAGCGATGGAGGCACTTAGGCAGGGAGCTGGTACAATGAGATATAGCAGTTATAGGCAGTCTATAATTACCGCCTTAACTGCTCCTATTACGGGGTTTCAATAACCCCTTTCCTTAGCTTCTTTTCCTGGAAGATTGTAACGGCACACAACGTGCAGCCATACCGTTTCGCCATATTCCTGAAAAGGGTACAAATGATTCAATCCGACAGATTGAATCACTGGCTGCACTATGAAACTGTAACAACTGGCACCTGTCTCCGGGCGTTGCCGACCCGACCAGCCGTGCCGTTACAAAGATCACTAAGCCTTTGCAAGCTCACTCGATTTGCCGAACCGTATATTGGGTCTTTTAAAAGCAATCTCATAGTATGTATGGCCGAAGTCGTGTAAGGATCGGATACGGATGCGGTCGTCGCGGGTCAGTTTAGGGGCCCTAGCCGTTTGGGCCGTGGAATAGCTGGTTAGATCAGCTCAGCCCTCTAGAGGATGTCGGTCCCGGCATAGGGGTGCCAGTAGCTGTTGCAGTGCAGTGCAAGGTGCAGTGGAGGTGAGGAAGCCATCGTAGGATTTGTAGTGCAGGTATCCCCCTATGGAAATTGCTAGGAAAGTGACTTAGTAACGGAATACGTGAGTGGCTTACTTGCCCTGGTCGACGCACCGGCACACACCCTGGCACACACCCTGTCTTTCACATTTGTAACCTCGGTGGACGAATATTATATGACTCCAGGCGGTGAGAATTAGCTGATCATATGGATATCAAGAACACCTCAACAGAGAGAGGTAGCTACTGAAAATGTCTAAAGGACATCACCCTATACCCCTGGCTCCATAACCATTACCAGTAGTGACTGGACGTAAAAAAGAAGAGGACAGGATGCGAAGACATTTGCTCCAAAGAAAGACACAAAAAACATGACAGGAAAGCCTACAGCGAATTAGAAGAACAGAGAAGGAGGGACAAGGCAAAGAAGAGGAAGAATAGAACCATGCAACCCCCCGACAGTCACCTCTTTTCGCATCTCACAGAGACACCACATCACGCAACAGCAACCACGCTCGCACCCTTCTTCTTCCCAGCAACAGTCAACTTCTTCCTGACTAACCCCAACGCCTTAGCTAACTTCAGTCCCGAATCCACCCTCGTCAACCTTTGTACCGCGGGGAAAGTGGACGCCTTTTCCACCGCCTGAGCTGCCTCCTTAGCAGCAGAACCAGAATCGGGAGCGACAGGCAAGCCCTCCGCCAAAAGAGCCATGTGTCCGCGCACAGTCGGATTCTTGATCAGACCCTCAAGACGAGGCGCAGAGAAGCCGCTCTGATTGAGCAGCCAGGCGAGCTGGGACAAGCCGATGATATCGCCGCCCAGGTCGAAGAAGGAGGTATCCAAGTCAAGCGCAGTCGTCTCCGTCCGCGGTTCAGACGTTTGTTGCTGGTCCTGGTTCGAGACACCCAAAACCTCGCGCCAGGACTTACTGACTAACGAGGAGATGTCGGTCAGCTGCGCGTAGCTGAGTTGTTGGAGACGGACAGCGGCTTGGACAATCGTGTCATCGTTGTCTTCTGGCGCCGGTGGCACTTCCTCAAACGGCACCAACCGCGGCTTGCTGGAAAGCTCATCCGCCGAGGGCAGAGACGTGTCTGGGTTGGTGGCGAAGAGATGCGCTGCTTCACTGAGCATGTCAAGAGCGCGCTCCGCAAAGTCACGGGGGATAGGTCCGCCTTCAGCGAAACTAAGGATGATTTCGTAGTTGTCGTCATCGAGAGGCTGCGAGAAGACTGACAGGTCCGCAAAGTCTTCTTGTGCAGTTGCAGCACACCCAACGTTGTACTCAACTCCACCGAGGCAAATCTGGCCGCCCTGGTCGATGTTTTGGTGCTGAACCGTTGATGTAAAGTAGGTCCAGCGCGGCCAAGAAGTGCAGTGGTGGATGATCTCGCGGAATCCCAGGATTTCATGAGACATGTTGGCGACTTGCTGGTCCTGGACCTGGCGGAGGAGATGTTTGACCGTCCAGCCAGGACCGCTGTCGAACCGCACACGGACCGGAACCATGTTGAGGCAGGGCCCTATCATATTACCAATGCCTTCGATAGCAGCATTGCGCCCGCTGATCGTGTGGCCAAAGACGACATCGGCACTAGCAGACACTGTTGCCAAGACATACGCCCACGCGGCCTTGACGACGGTGGCTGTGGTGATGTGGCCAGACTCGACTGGTGGCATGTGCACTGTCTTCTTCAGGCAGGTTGTCGTTGAACCTGCCGTGTTGCGATGATAATTTGGTCCCTTGCACCGGACAAGCTTCGTCATGGATGACCCTGCGAGAAGCTGCTTCCAATGCTGGTAATGTTCGGATGTCAGGGACCCTGCCGCAGCACGAAGGTAGTTGGCGAAGGAGGGTGGGCGCGGCACCGTCTCGCCCTTGTATGCGGCCTGGAGGGCACTCAGGATATTCGGGAAGCACACGCCGTCGTACTGGGCGTGTGAGATGCGTAGGAAAAGCCTATGGCGGTTGCTGGACCGGTGCTTGACAACCGTAAACTCGACAAATGGTTCACCAAGTTTGGGCTCCGTTCCTTCTTGTTCCACCTTGAAGTCATCCAAGGATTCGTCAATCTCGACGACATGGAACGTCGGCCGGAAATTGCGCAGAACAACCTGTAGGAAACGTGCTCCTGAAGGGACGAACACGGTGCGTAAGATGTCTAAAGCTTGAACGACTCGGAAGCAAGCTCGCTTCAGCTGCCCGAGGTTGAGCGGCCCGTCGCCGTCCAGATAGAAGTAGTTGAGCATCCAACGGGATTCGAGGAGGGCGCCCGCCACGGCCAGGGATTGAAAGTCGGTTGCCGGAAGCACGTCCGAGATTCCGCCTCTAAAAACGCACACTTGTGGCACAATGCTCGTTTGGAGGAATGCATCAACGTTGGACGCCGCCAAGAGCGAAAACCGTTCGTAAAGGTCGCCCTTGGTGGTCTGGGTAGCCATGGTTTCTGCCCGGTGCTTGCGAAGCTTGCTGTCCACTGCATGCATGCCCGCAGCCTGGCGAACGATTGCTGTCATACCGTCGAGAGACGGGTTTCTGAAGACATCGGCGACAGTGAGTGGCAGGCCGCAGTCCCTGGCCTCGCCGGCGAGCTTCATTGCTGTGATGCTGTCACCTCCGAGATCAAAAAAGCTGGCCTCTCCTGTGATGGAATCCTCAGGTAGATCGAGCAGAGCGCTCCACAGTGAGAGGAGCGTCTTGTCGTACGGGCTCTGTCCGACCGGCTCGTTTATGGGCGTTACCAGGGAATTGTCAGAAGAAGTTCTGGAAGACGAATCCATGCTTCGTGGGGTTGCAGGGGCTGCTGAGTCATGCAGCTTCGCCAGGTCCTCGGCAGAATTGGAGGTAGTTGCGAGCTTGCCAGCAAGCTTCTGGTCGAGTTCCTCAACGGACTGTGCCGGCTGACTGATGAATGCGTCCAGTACCTGGGCCATGGAGCGGGCAACTTTTTGGGCTTGGTCATCGCTAATATGGTCGGACCAGTATCGGAAGAGAACACCCTCGTTGCCCTTGGATGTCTCGACGTTGACGGTGATGGCATACTGCAGTTCGATTAGCAAACGTCAAATGCTGGAAACAATAGCTCCGCTTACCTCGCTGGGATCGTGACCCCGTTCCATCTCGAAGGAAATGGTGTCCTTCAACCCATCCTCCCCAATCTCAGAATGGTTCTGTATCGACATGGAAGTATTGTACAAAGGCTTGCCTGCCAAACCAAGGTCATGTTGAACCTTTGAGAGCGCGCAGTGCTGGAACTGGGTGCTCTCCAGATGGTGGTCTTGGGCTGCTCGGAAGACATCCTCAAGCCTCTGTGAGCCAGAAATTTGGATACGGCAGCAAAGCATGTTGATCAGTGTTCCGACTGTACGGCTGATGTTCTCAACCGGGGCATCCCGTCCTGCCGTCAGGTACCCGAAGCAGACGTCATTACTCCCTGTGTACTGCCGGAGGACGAAGGCCCAGCAGGCGTGCATCATACTTGCAAGAGTGATCTGCGTTTGCTCAGAAAGCCGCCGGAGCTCGGCGTAGCGAGTGAAGTGCAGAGCGATAGAGCGCAGGGCTCTCGTGTGTGACGCGAGGGTGGTGCTGCTGCTGTTCAGATTCGGGAAGTAGCACGGCTGGAGGCCCTTCAGGTAGCGCATCCAGTACTTGGCGCCCTCGCCATCCGGCATGCTGCGGATGTATCGGACGTAGTCGCTGTATAAGGGCCCGGGAGCATTCTCCAGTGTACCCATATATCCGGAGGCCAGTTCTTCGAGGATGACGGCGAGCGAGCCGCCGTCCATTGCGGCGTGGTTAACCTCGAGCTTCAAGAGCACCCCCCCGCTGTGAGTGGTGCATATGGCGAGTCGATGAGGGAGCTGTGGCTGTTTGGCATCTCGGAGAGTGACTTCACCGAGTTTGTCCATTGCTTTTTTGTCACTGGCTCTGAGCAGGACGGCCCCGCTGTGCGCCTTCTTGAGGACAACTTGGTCGAAGACACCACCACGGCGAACACTTTCGATGAAGACGGTCCTGAGGGCGGCATGGCGGTTCACCACTTTCTGCCACGCCGTGGCGATTCTCTCGGCATCCAGGGGTTGTCCGGGGGCGGCGTGGTTGACGTGGTATACAGCGTGGAAGACGTAGGCCTCCGGGTTGCGCAGTTGACTGATGAGCATACCCTCCTGTACCGGTGTACAAGGGTAGATATCTTCGATTTGGGAGAAGGAGGACGCTCGGTCAATGCCGGCACGAGGGAGTGCAACCTCGGTCAGCGTGCGGAGGCCGCCGTAGGTGATTGGCATCAGCGGATAGTCACTTAGCGTTGGCTCAGCAGGGAGTTGCACCAGGGTCGCGGCCATTTTCTCGAGCGTATTCTTGCAGGCGGCTATCCATTTTCGGACGTCACCTGCTCGGTTGAGGCCGCTGTCGTACACGAAACTGAACTTCAGCTTGTTGCTGACGACAATGGCCGAGATCTCGAACAAAGCGAGCCTCCTTGTTTTGGGGCCCACGTCGGCGTTGTCGGGAGAGTCGATGCCGTCCAGGTCAACCTCACTGATCAGGGAGTCCGCATGCTCTTGCTGTTGCACTCCCACGCCGCCACCCAAATAGTTGAACAGGACTTCCAGCGGGACCCATTCTTCATCGAGCGTTTGTCCGAGGATCTTGTGAGCAAAATACGGCCTGCCATGTTCGGGGATGCTGCGTCTGATGTCCTTGGTTCTTCGGAGGGTATCCAGGGCATCGTTATCGGTGGCACCGGCAGGGACAACCAGGGGACAAACCGTGGTGAACCAACCGACTGTCTGAGACAAGTCTACGTTGGAACCCTCAGGAGTCTCGCGCCCGTGATTTTCAATGTGCAGCGTTGGCACATCCCTGTCGGGGAAGGTTCTCGCGAAGGCATGGGCAATGGCTGCCAGGAAGAGGTCCACTGGCTCTGATCTGAAAGTCTTGTGGCAGTCTCCAATTGCGAGTTTTGTCGTCTCCTCGCTCAGGCTGAATGTCTCCGTTTTGGTCCTGCCGTACGTGAGTGGTCCCTGTGTACCCCAATAGCCTAGGTCATGAGCGGTCAACTTGAACGGGAGGAGACTCTTGGTATCAACTGCCTTGCTATGAGCGGACTGCTGAGCACACCAGGACCGGAAAGACAAAGGCGCGTCTGCCGACAAGGAGTTGGTCTCCAACGATTGGCTGAGGTCCTGGATGATGATGCGCCAGGAAACCATGTCGATGCAGAGGTGGTGAGCCACCATAGAGACGATGGTCTCGTCTTCGCCAGCCACTTCGAAGAGGTCGACTCTGAACACAGGGCCACGCTCAATGGAGAGGCCGGCTTGCGCCGTGGCAACAATACGAGTAATCTCGTCGCGGGAGGCCAGAACGTGTTCAAGGCACTGGTATGCTGAAGGCCCCATCTGGAATAGTATTAGCCTCCCTCTGTCCCAAATGTGAAACAGAAGAAAGAAAGGAAAGAAGAAAAAAAAGGAAAGAAGAAGAGGAAAGAAAAAAGAGGAAGAAGAGGAGAAAAGAGGAGGTAGAGGAAGAAGGGAAAGAAGAGCAGGGGAAGAATATGAGGGGGGAAAGAAGAGGAGGGAAATAAGAAGAGGAAGGGAAGTAAGAAGAGGAAGGGAAAGAAGAAGAGGAAGCATACCTTTGTAACTCGCTGCATCCAACTTCCGTCCGGGGTCTTGGTGAACCGAGCACGGAGCATGGCATGACGCTGCACAACGGAGCTGACCGCCTTCTTGATGGTATCCATGGTAACCCGCCGGGAAATGCCCAAGGTGACGCTCTGGTTGAAACGGGCGTCACCAACATGCTTAACGGCCGACCTCATGTACATGGTCTGTATCGGAGACAGTGCAAAAGGCTGATCAGTTTCCTCTTCCTTTGGCCGAGTTGCTATGGAAGGAAGCACTTTGGCGAGCTGAGCAAGATGGACGATGGACTTGGATCGGAGGACATCTTGGATGGACAACTTGATCTTGGCCGTCCGGGCTCGTGAGACGACGCCCATTGCTCTGATGCTGTCTCCTCCTGTCATACAAGTCAGTGCCCGGAACGGAAGATGTTTCACATGGGTGGTGGCCGACTTACCCAAGCCAAGGAAGGGCTGGTTGAGCTTGATGCGATCCACGGGCAAGTTCAGTTCTTTGGCCCAAATATCCCTCAGCGTCTTGAAGGGCCCAGTGACGTCGGCCTCTTCTTCAGGGGTTTCCCCTGAGATGATGCCCAGACTGCTTGCAATCTGCTGATACATGGCGTCATCGAGGTCCTCAACCCATCTGGTTACCCTCGGCCGGTCCAATTTGCCAGACACAACGACGGGCATGGTTTCCAGAACAACCCACGCTGCGGGAACCATGTAGTGCGGGAGCATGTCGGTCAGGCGAGCCCGAATCTTGGCGATCTGAGACCGGGCTTTCACCATCTGGTCTGCGTAGAGTGGCTGGCAGTCCCCAGGCGAGGTGGTGATCGCAGACGGTTTTTCCTGTGAAGCGCCGAGGCGATTTGCGAAACTCGCCAAGGTGATGATGCCAACCAATTGTTTCTTGCACGGCCCCTTCTTGGGCTGTACCACGGTGCCGGAGCGCACACGTGGGTCACCGGACAGGTGGCTCTCAATATCGCCGAGCTCGATTCTCTGGCCGTTGACCTTGACTTGGCCATCCCTGCGACCGACAAACTCGATAGCTCCATCCGACCGGTATCGCACCAGATCGCCGGTGCGATAGATACGTGTCGGAGGGGTGGCACCTGCAAGGAGCTCCCTCCTCGCCCAGGCAGGGCTTTCGACAAATGACCGTGCTGTCTTTTCTAGGTCGTTCAGGTACCCGCGAGAGATGAGAGGACCGCTGATGGCGAGCTCCCCAACAGCCCCAACAGGGGCGAGCCGATCATTGCAGCCCTCTCTGGGGTCCACAACCCACAAGTGTGACGCACCAGTGGGATGCCCAATAACACTGGGGTCCTTCTGCGTCGAGAGATGCGGGTTGACAACGGCGAAGACACACGTCTCTGTCGGCCCATAACCGTTCATGAGCGCAAGGCGGTCGGCCCAACGGGCAACTAGCTCGGCAAGCATGGCCTCGCCACCGCAAACGAGGGTCTTGAGGGACTGGCACACCACGTCCGGATCCAGCAGGTTGGCGACCGAGGGCGTAAGGAAAATCCATGTCGCTCGCAGCCGGACGATGGACATTGCCAGGTCATGGAGACGGTCATGGGCTGACGGGACGCACACACAAGCCCCTATCGTGAGGGGCGTCATGACTTCCATAAGGGCGGCGTCGAAGGTTAGCGAGGCAAAATGATAGACCCGCGAGGATGGGTTTAGGTGAACAATGCGCGAATATCCGCGCGAGCTGCTGCAAAAGTCGCGGTGCGCTACAACGACACCCTTCGGCCGGCCGGTGCTCCCAGAGGTAAACAAAACGTATGCCGTGTTGCTGGGAGAGACGGGAGCAACAGCTCGGCCATGTGGAGGAGAAGGAAGATCGCGAAGCATGGCACCGTCAACTGAGAGCTGTGTGTCGACGATGCCGAAGAACCGTGACGCGTGTTCGGGGCTGCAGACAATGAGAGAAGGCTTGACAGACTCCAGGACTTCCTTTTGCCGGGACACAGGGTGAGCGGGATCAAGCGGAACCCAGGCTGCGCCGGCCATCATAATGCCCATGAGGATGACGATGGACCAGCCTGAGCGTTCCAGACACACCGGGACCAGGGTTCCCTGCCGGACTCCGAGTTGCTTGAGGTGGAGCGCCAGGCGTGAGGAATATTCGCGAATTTCGCCGTAGGTCAACTCGGCGTCCCAGCCACTGACGCCTACCCGATCAGGATGGGCGGATGCCTGTTCCAGGAAGAGATCGTGAATGCACGAATCAACTTCCTCAACAACATGTTTTCGGTTCCACCTTGCGATGAGTGCTCGATCCTCTGGGCTGATGGCATGGATATCCGCCAGCTTGGCCCCCTTGCTGTCCGACATCTCGACCAACCGCTTCAGAACGGCTTCAAATTGATAGGCAAGGCGTTTTGTGTGCCACGCTGAGAGCACCTTCTCGTCGTGGTGGAAGGTGGCCTCAATAGCCGTGTCAGTGGCGGTGCATTCCAGCACAAGCGGGTGGGTGAAGAAGCTCCCGGTCGAAGACTCCCCTTTGAATTCCCAGTCAGGCCCTTGGCCAGCTTGTAGCTTTGCTTGTTGGAGAGAGGCGGATGCGGGGCTCTGGATGACGAGTAGATTCTGAAAGTCACAGGCCGCCGCGCAATCTGGGCTAAGCCTCTTGATATGCTGGAGTCCCAGGTGTTGATGGGGCACGACTCGGCTGGCCAGAGCATGGAGGTCCTGCAGAAGCTCGGCGACGGCCATGTCACGGCTGACTCGAACCTTGTTTGGGACGGTGGTAAAGGTCGGCCCCGCCATTTCCGTGACACCGGGCACGTCAATGTTGCGGCCAGCCAGGGTTTCTCCAAACACGATGTCATCCATGCCCGTGTAAGCAGCGAGAATAATGGCCCACGCCGCTCGGATCAGCGTCGGGACGGTGATGTTGATGCGAATGTCGCTGCGGTTGAACTTGATCATCCGGGTTTCGGCCCGGAAGCTTGGGGTTTCGGTCTGGTTCCCATTGGTATGTGGCAGTTGTGGGAAATGGATCGTCGACGCGGCGTCGCTGAGAGAGTCCTTCCAGAACTTTTCCGAGGCTGCCACGTCCCTGAGCGCCAGGTAGCGGATGAAGGTGGCGTATGAGGGACGAGGAGTCAAACCCTTAATTGAGCCTTGGTAGTAGATATCCTGGACCTGCCTCGCCAAGAGGCCCAGACTCCATCCGTCGTAGAGTGCGTGGTGGAGGGCCCAGACAAAGAGACGCCCTTCAGGAGCCTCGACAATGGCAAACCTGGTCAGCCGAGTCCCATTCTGTTTTCCGAGCGCCTTTCCCTTGGCGACTGCTTCCTCAAGTGATGGCTCATCATGCCACTCGATCGGCTCTGGCGCTGCCACGACCTGGAAAAATCCGCAAGCCGCACTGTGGACAATGCGAGTTCGCAAGATGTCGGTCTCATCGACCACTGCCTGCCAAGCTGCTTTGAACTGAACCAATTCTACATCTTCCGACAGCTTCAAGGTGTTGACAGCCACATACGCACCCTCCTGCTTGTTAGCAAGGGTGACAAGGCCCTCCTGAAGTGGGCTCGCGGGGTAAACATCTCGGATTTGTGCTTGAGAGAGCACGCAAAGGCTGGAAAGCTCTTGGATAAGGGCGTCAAGCTCCGGTTGAGGACGGTGCACCAACTCGAAGGGTTTTAATTCGGGCAATGCGGGGACCGTGGCCTCTGAGCCGCCAGATGCCTGCGCCATGTCGGCCAGGACCGGTTTCTCAAACACATCCAGCACCGTCAAAACAATTTTATGGGCACGTGCGGAACCAATAAGCCGCATGGCTGTCAGCGAGTCGCCGCCAAGACGGAAGAAGTTGTCAGCGACGCCGACAGAGCCAGCGGGAAGGCCGAGGACGGACTCCCACAATCCTTGCAGCTTCTTTTCAGTCTCGCTGGCCGGTCCCCGCTGCCTGACAGCAGCAGCAGCAGCAGCGGAGAGCCTGTAGCCGGCCACGGTCTCCCGGCTCGCCTCTTCGAGAGATTGTCGGAGCAGTCTTCGATCGAGCTTGCCTGCGCTTGTCCACGGCATCACAGAGACGGGGACGAAGAGCTGCGGGACCATATAGGATGGTAACTGCGCTGTTACGTGGGCTTCCATTGCCAGAGCTGCTTTACGCAGTGGCTCGTTCATGGGTAGTAGAGAGAAGCTTGCTGTGGAGGCTGCATTGCTCGACAAGGTGAAGAACACAGCAAGGGACTTAGCCGCAGTGCGGGTGGTGGGCGGCATCACCACCTCCACCGCAGATTGTGCGTCATCTGGCAGGCCGCTCCGACAGTGCCACTCAACCTCACCCAACTCAATTCGTCTGCCGTTCAGCTTCACCTGGGTGTCCTTGCGCGCAATGTAGGAGATAGATCCGTCCGAGTTGTAACGGACTAGGTCGCCTGTCCGGTACATGCTGTCCTGGTGGCGCCACATGGACTCTGGGAAGCCAGGATGTCTCGTCCACTCTGGGGATCGGATAAAGGCCTTCTGGGTTTGCTGCTTATTGTTAAGATAGCCACGGGCGACCAGACGACCCTCGACCACAAGCTCGCCCACGGCGCCTATGGGTACCAGCCGATCAGGGGTACTGGGATCGACGACCCAGACGCGGCCTCCGACAGCAGTGCCAATATTGGAGCGGTCGGTGTTGATCACCTGATGAGACTCGTCGACCTTGGTGCTTGTGGTTGCCACAACTGAGCACTCTGTTGGTCCGTATGCATTGACCAGGGCGCACCGAGTGCCCCAGCGGGCGATGTGGCCAGCTGCCATAGCCTCGCCACCGGTGACGAGGGTTCTGAGGCAGGGGACGCTCTCCGGCTTGAGGGTACTTGCCACGGACGGAGTCAGGAGTGTCCACGTTACGCCCAGATTGCGAATCACAGCAGCAAGGTCGTTCATCCTGTCCTCATCGGACGGGACACAAACACACCCGCCAACGAGGAGACACGACAACGTCTCCATGACACTCGCATCGAATGTGTATGAAGCGAATTGCAAGACGCGTGAGTTGGAGTGCATGAACATGGCCTTGGCGTGGGCGAGGCCGCCGGTACAGAACGCGGCGTGTTCAATGACAGTGCCCTTTGGTTTTCCTGTGGTCCCCGACGTGTAGATGATGTATGCCGGGCTAGAGGGCTTGGCGGCGGAGGTGAATGGCGTCTTATCCGAGGCTGCCGCCCTGTTGAGGGTCGAGATGGATTCAGCATCGACCACCAGAGCTGTGGGGGCAATCCTGTCCATCTTGGTCTTGTGCCTTGACGAACAGAGAACTAATTTGGCACCCACGTCCTGAATAAGTTGTTCGAGACGGCTATCGGGATGAGCAGGATCCAGGCTGACAAAGGCTCCGCCGGCTTTCAGAACAGCAAGCTGCGCAACGACGGTCCAAGCCGACTTTTCGAAGCAGAGTGGAATGAATACCTCTGGTTCCACGCCATGAGCAACCAGATGGCGCGCTAGGGCCGTGGCAGCCATGTCCAGCTCGCGATAGGTAAATGATGCATCCCACCCGCACACAGCAGGCGTCGACACTGGACGGCGCAGAGCGTGCTGGTCGATGATGTCGTGTACGCACTGCTCAGCACGGGGCAGTTCGTAGTCGTTCCAGAAGCGGATCTGCTCGACCATCGTTCTGCTCACCATATCCAGTTCCCCAACCGTGCGGTCATCCCGTCCGTCGGCAACAAGGCCGTCCAGGGCCTGCTCAAACGCTGCCGCGATGTTCTTGATCTGTGCTTCTGAGACTGCGTTTCGCCAGTAGCTGAAGTGGACTTCAACTGCTTTGTTAGTGGCCTCGACATTGACGGCGACAGCATACTCGCTCGGGTCGTCGGCGTTCACAACGCGGTACCGCAGGGCGGATTGACTGAGCTGATCTCCTCTTCCATCGCCAATTTCAGTGCGTTTCTGGTACGTAAATGCTGTATTGAACAGGTTTGCGCCGGGGAGTTGAAGCTCATGCGTAATCTCCGCGAGTGAGCAGGATTGGTGAGACATAGCATCGATGATGTCAGCCCGCATTGTGTCGAGTGCTTCGCCAATCTCCGTGCCGACGGGGAGGTGGAGGCGGCAGACCAGCATGTTGATGAAGGCACCAACCGCGAGCTCTATGTTTGCGACGGGGACGTCCCTCCCCGATGCCAGATAACCGAAGAGCACCTCGTCCGCGCCCGTGTACGATCGGACCACGAGTGCCCACACGAATTGTAGGAGCGTGGATAGGGTAATGCTTGAGCTGCCACAGAAGTTGTTGATCTTGTCCAAATTGCTAAGGGTAATGGCATGAGCACCGAGCGATCGCTCCCCTTCTGCCTCACCATCTGTGAGCGTTGGGAACATGCAGGGCTCTGCTCCTGCCAAGTAGTGTTTCCAATAACGAATGCTCTCGATGCGTGGCTGCGACTGTATGTAGGCAACGTAGTCGCGATACAGCGGCACAGGTTTCGTGATCTTGCCCTTGCCATAGGCGGCAGCGAGGTCCTCAAGGAGGATTGGCATCGAGGAGCCGTCGGAAATCGCGTGGCTGATCTCCAGTCGACAGAAGATGTGACCCGTCTGGGTAGCGCAGACGGAGAGGCGATGCGGCGGCTTTCTCTCATTGAAGTCGATGCAGTCAAGGGCCTCCAGCTTCCCAACTGCGTCATGGTCATCGTCGCTGTTAAGAACCTGGATTCGACCGGACGAGGAGCGGAGTACCACCTGGTCCATCAAACCCTCGTCGCCTACTGTATCGACGAAAATGCTTCTCAAGGTCGAGTGGCGACGGACCACGGTTTGCCAGGCGTTGCAAAGTTGATCAGCACCAATACGGCCTCCTCCCGAGGGCTGCACTTCGAAAATGAGCTTGTAGCCGTACTTCTCAGGATCGCGCATCTGGCTCAGCAACAGACCCCTTTGCATGGGCGAACAAGGGTAAACATCCTCCACGTCTTGAAGCTGGATACCAGCATCCCGGAGCCTCTGATTGAGGTTCTCCAAGCCATAGTAGGCCAAAGGTAAAAGTGGGAACACGTTGAGTGTCTCCTCCAGCCTGTGCTGCGTCAGCCGCCGTGGAGCTTCCAGAAGCAACGCCCGACACTCCTTGGCCCATTTCGCAAACGAATCCCGGTGCTTCATGCGTCTGTTATAAGCGAAAGACAGCTTCATCTTGCCGCTCATGACTAAAGCGGACACCTCTATGAGAGCGAAGCGGGGAACGTCTTTGCCAATGTCGGATGAGCTGTTTACGCCTTGTCCAACACCGTTGTCGAATGGCCGGAGGAAAGTATCAGACCGACTGAGCTGCTGCATCTGCCCAAGGTAATTGAAAGCGACTTCGACTGGCCAGCGATGGCCGTACTCATCGCGGCCTTGGGAAGTGAGGAGGCGGTAGGCGAAGTAGGGTCGGCCTTTGCCAGCCAGCCGTCCCCGGTAATCCTTGACCCAACGGATGGCGCTCAGAAGGTCGTCATCTGCCTTTGGTTAGTAAAGCGTCTTTGCCTTTCCGGCTTCCGGCAGTGAGGCTGGGGGCTTACCAGAAGACGACTCATCTGGGAGAGAGACAGGGCACAGCGTGGTAAACCATCCCACCGTCCGTGATAAGTCAATCGTGTTATCCCAGGGCTCGCGCCCATGGCCTTCGTTGTAGATGGTCGGAATTCCGCGACGTCCCCCCATTGCATTGCGGTATGAGAGGAGCAGAGCGGCCAACAGGACGTCAAGGACCTCCGTCCGAAGAGCAGCGTGGCACTCGGGGCCCAGAAGCAGAGCCGTGGTATCCTCGTCAAGCTCGATATCATCGGCAGCAACCACATCTCCATGAAGGTTCGGCACGTCAGCCATACCCCAGTACTCCAGATCTGCGTCAGAAGCCTCATGATGCGGAAGTAGATTGGCTCCATTATTCTCCAGTTGAGCCCGCTCGGACTGCTTCCGGGTCCAGGCCTGGAAGGACAGAGAGGCGTGAGCCTTCAAGCTCCCGGTAGCCAAGAAGTCCTCGAGATCCTGGAGGAGAATACCCCATGACACGACGTCCACGACCAGGTGATGGGCGGCGATAAAGATTAAGACCTCCTGGCTCTCCTTCCCAATGCTGAACCAGTCAGTGGCAATCAGGGGCCCCTTTTGGATGTTGAGAGCCTTCTGTGAGCTCTGGATGCGCTTCTCCATGCGGCCTGGATTGCCAATGACGTGAGTTTTGAAGCGATAAGATCCTCTGACATCGGAGGTGATGCGTTGCCGCCAGTTGCCCGTGCCGTCGCGTCGGAACCTTGCTCGGAGCATTGAATGGGTCTCAACCAAGGCCTGTAGAGCTCGCTCTAGGTCATGTGAGGTTGCTTTCTTGGCTAGGCGGAGCAGCACGCTCTGGTTGAACTGCATGTGCGCAGCAGCCAAAGGCCCGTGGCCATTTTCGACATGCATGAGCTGAAAATACAGCTGCTGTATGGGCGCTGGGTCAAACTCATGATGATCCTCCTCATCGACGGCTGCTGCCCTTGGGTTTTGTCGCTGCTCCTTGGGAACGACGGCTTTGAGCGCGAGATCATGGACGGATTTGCTGCTGATGATGTCGGGAACGGTGACGCGAATTCCCTGGGTTCGGCACTTTGCCATAACCTGCATGGCAGTGATGCTGTCACCCCCAAGATGCAGGAAGGAGACATTCCGGCCAATCCTCTCGGGACCGATGTTTAGGACCTCACTCCAGACGGTCTTCAGCTTCGCGTCGATGGGGAGGGTCTGGAGAGAGGGAGAGCTTCCGTCGCCCTGAGCCTGGCTAGCCGCGCCACTGATTCGGTCTAAGGTCTCTTCGCTCATGTTCTCGAGAAATCGGGCTACGCTGTTGCGGTCAAGCTTCCCAGATGGCAGCAGAGGAATGTTTCGGAGCACGACCCAAGTTGAAGGAACCATGTACGGCGGCAGTTTCTCTCGCAGGCGCTCCTGGACCTTTTCCATGGCAGAAGAAGCCTCAATGGATGTAACCAGTTCAAATTTGTTGGCCGTATGATCGCTGCGCTGTTGTTCGGAGACTGTCCGGAGTGAAAAAGCCGCAACCAGGCGCTTGGCACAGAGTCCGCTCTGGGGCAGAACAACAACGGCATGTCGGACGCGGTCATCGGCAGCAAGATGGACAACAATCTCATCGATCTCCAGTCGCTGACCGTTCAGCTTGGCCTGTGAATTGTCCTTCCGGCCCACGTAGACCATCTCTCCGGAAACGTCGTCGCAAACGCGCACCAGATCGCCTGTCTTGTACATGCGCCGCGGAGCCAGGGCCGGCATATCTGTATAGCGCAGGCTTGGACCCAATGCCCAACGAGGGTTCTCGATGAAAACTTCGCGGGTCTTGGCCTCGTTCTTCAAATAGCCTGTCGATAATGTCGGACCCTCAATAAGGAGCTCGCCGACAGATCCAAGAGGGGCAAGACGGTGGTGATTGTTGGGGTCGACGATCCAGCAGCGGCCCAATCCTCTGCCCAGGTTTGCCGGGTTGGACGAGCGGCGCATCTGTGAGTTCACGGTTGCCACGACAGCGCACTCACTCGGGCCATAGGCGTTGACGAGATTCACCCTGTCGGCCCACGTAGCAAGATGGCTTTGTGCCATGGCCTCACCGCCGAGGATGAGCGTCTTGAGGTGTGGTACGCTGGCAGGCTCGAGAATGCGGGCGAAGGAGGGTGTGAGCAGCGCCATGGTGACGTGAAGGTCCTCCATGGCAGCGGCGATGTTGCCATTGGTGCGGTCCTCTTCTCTGGGCACACACACCGTTCCGCCCAGGATGAGGGTTGTCAGGATCTCAACCAGTGAGGCATCGAAAGTGTAGGACGCGAATTGCAGGAAGCGGAACGGCGGCTTCATCAGCATGGCCGGGCCATGAGCAGCGGCGCCCGAACAAAAGGCGGTATGTGAGACTGGAAGTCATGCGTCAGAAATAAGGTGGTTAAACAATGTCTATTTCAGTCGAGGGTGGTCCCGATGATGGCAGTGAACTTCACTGCGCATCGATTGAATAGGGGAAGTCGAGTAAATCATCTCGACGCGGATAGCGATCGCCGGAAGCCATGGTCGAATCGCGAATTCGCGATTCTTGACCATGGGATGGAATATTGATTGAAATCCGTCGATAGGTATCGTGGACATCGTCGTGCCATGGCAATGGAGCGGGTTTGGATATGGGAATGCGTGTTGATGAAATGGGTGAGGTTTCTTCACAGTCACGCCTGCTTGCAGGTTGCGCCGAGTCGCCGACAGAGCGCGAGTGGGCCACTGCGCGCACAGACCAACCGGGGCATGACAACTGGAGTCTCAGGGCGTGAACGATGGACATGGGGAATGCACGAAAGGACTTGCAATGCGGGGAAGATAAAACAAAATTCGGAAGAACGTCAACAACAGAGAAGAAGAAAATCTCAACGTACTTATTGTCCCTTTTGGTTTTCCAGTTGTCCCTGACGTAAAAATCGCATACGCAGGATCGCTTGGCTGGCACGTGGCTGGTTTGGTGAGTTCCACATCAGCCAGATTCCAGGGGCAAGTAAACAGAGGTCTCTCAGGGCAAGCCTCCCACAGCAACGAACCTTGCATCATCGACTTCGCGGACGTCACATTCCTGAGGCTCTCAATCATCGACGTATTGACCGGAATGACTGTCTCCGCCACCTGGGAACAGAGGCTCTCGTACTTCGGCGAGCACAGCACCACCTCTGCCTCGCAATCGCCGACAATCTCTCGCAGCCGACTGACAGGATGCGCCGGATCCAGGGGTACGAAAGCTGCGCCGGCCTTCAAAACCGCGAGCATGGCGACGACAGCAAAGATTGACTTCTCAAAGCAAAATGGAACGAACCTGCGAGCATTGTCAGCGCCGACGCCCTTCGACAACAACTCACCTGCCAACGCTGTCGAGAGCGCATCCAGTTGACCGGTAGACAAGGTCCCGTCCCAGCCAACCACGGCAGTCTCGCCACTACCTTGCTGCGACATCTGCTCGCAAATCATGTCGTGCACTCGCCGCTCAACCAGTGGACCAGGCACCTCGTTCCACTTCCTCAACATGGCTTTGTCCTCCAGGCTGAGCAAATCGAGATCGGACATTTTCTCGCGCTGGCTCTCTGGGGCTGAAATTTGCGACAGAAGCCTCTCGAACTGGCAAAGCATTCGAACAACCTGCCACTGCGGCACCACCCCCGAGTCAAAGATGACGCGCATTTGAATCTCTTCAGTACCGTTGTTCTTGCTGCGGCCCAGCGTGCAAGTCACGTTGAGCGGGTAGCTGAAGAAATCCGGGCCCTGGGCCGTCCCGCCGCCCGTCAGCTTACCCCACAGGCTGTTACTCTCGGCCGTCTCATCCACCAGGTCGACAGCGAGCAGGTTCCTAAACTCGCACGCCGTGGCAGCCTCCTGGCTGAGAGTCCTTATGCGCTGCAGACCCGCAAACTGGTGGGGCATCACATCGTTGAGCTGCGCTTGAATGTCGGATAGCAGTTGTTGCACCGTCATGGCGCGGTCGATGCGGATGCGTCGCGGGATGGAAGCCAGCGTGGGGCCGACCAGGTTATCGATACCTGCAAGGGGAATGTCACGCCCGTTGAGAATCTCGCCAAAGACGATGTCATCTGAGGACGAATAAATCGACACAACGAGAGCCCAGGCGGTCCGGAGGAAGGATGCCACGGTTAGGCCAGAGCCCTTCGGCTTCGTTAAGCGCACTGACCGGCATACCTGGCTTGTGGCCTGCACCCGGTAATCTGGGGTGGGTAGCTGTGGGTAGTGCGTGATGCCGTTACCAGAGAGCTTTTTCACCCAAAACGCGTCTGACGAGGAACTATCAAGGGCGGACAAATACTCGACGAACCGCGAGTACTGCGGAACCGGGCTTATGGACGACTCTGCTTTCCGGTACCGGGCCTCAACCCGGCTCAGCAACGTTGGCAAACTCCATCCGTCATACACAGCATGGTGTGCCGTCCAGGCAAACGTCGGTCGGCTGCTGTGCTCACCGATGATGGTGTATCGGGTCAGTATGCCACCGTCGTGCGGAGGCAGTTGACGATGGCCCGGCTTGGAAAGTTCCTCTGCGCTTGTTGCCGTGGACCAGTCAATCTTGTCGCGGACAACAACCTGCAAGAACCCGATGTTCTCGACAAGCACGACACGCGTCCGCAAAATAGCTTCGGAATCCACGACGTCCTGCCATGCCTTCTTGAACCGCGCAATGTCGGTGCCGCCGGGTAACTCATAAACGTTGACTGCGACATAGGCGCCAGGATGCCTCTGGGACGCTGCAACCAGACCTGCTTGCAAGGGGTTCGTGGGATAAACATCCTCGATAGCGCCGGCATCGATGCGGCAAATCGACGCCACATGCGCCTGGAGGGCTCTCAGGTCCATTGCGTCGGTGCCATTGAGCAATGAGAACGGCTCCGTAGGTCCAAGCAGCGGTTTCTCTTCGACAACCGCACTGGCGAAGTTGTGCCCTGCCTGGCCGCTTCCTGTTGCCGCTGCTGCCATGTCAGAAAGCTTGGGCGATTGGAATATGCTGGCCACGGTAAGGACAACGCCTTTTTGGCGCGCCATCGAAGCCAAGCGCATGGCGCCAACCGAGTCTCCACCGTGCATGAAGAAGCTGTCATCGGCCGAGATCGATTCGGGTTCCACGTTAAGCACAGTCGCCCACAACTCTTGCAGCTGCGTCTCCATGCGTGTCTCGGGTGGGCGGCCGCCCGCAGCTTGACTATTCAGGCGATACTCAACCACAATTTCGGACAGGTCCTGTGCCATGGTGCGCAGACGTCGACGATCCAGCTTGCCTGATGAGGTGAGGGGCATTTTGGACACTGGGAAGAACAAGCTCGGAACCATGTAAGAGGCAACTTTGGCGGCCATGGTCCCCGCAACGGTCTGCGCGAGGGATCGGGAATCGGCGTCCATGGGGAGGATCCGGATATCATCTCTTTTCGATGAAAGACAGAGACAGAAGAACACGGCCAACGCCTTGGTGCGTCCAACGCTCACCAGCTCGACCGAGGACTGGGCCGTGGCCGGCAAGATGGTCTTGACGTGGTGCTCCAACTCGCCGAGTTCAATTCTTTGTCCATGGAGCTTGACCTGGGTGTCCTTGCGGCCGAGATAGATGAGCGAGCCGTCCGAGTTGTACCGGACAAGGTCGCCCGTTTTGTACATCCTTCGGTCACCCTTCTCGCCATGGCGTGGATCATCAGCTGCCCACTTTGGCATCTTGATGAACGCCTTGGCTGTCTCAGCGGGCTTGTTGAGGTAGCCCCTTGCCAGGATGGGACCTTCGATGAGCAACTCGCCCACGCATCCGACCGGAACTAGCCTGTTGTGGTCGTGCGGGTCAACCACCCAGGACACGCTGCCGACACTGGTCCCGATGTTGCCCACGTCGCCCTGCTTGTTGACATGCAGCTTGTGGGTCGAATTGATGGAGCATTCGCTCGGGCCGTACTGATTGTGCACAGGGATGACCCCTCCCCACACGTCCAGCACCTCCCGCGTCAGGGCCTCGCCGCCGACAGCCATGCCCCTGATTCTGGGCACCTGCTCTGGCCGCAGGAGTGCTGCCACTGTCGGGGTCAGGTCCATGAAGTTGGCGTCCAGTCTGTCGATGGCGCCAGGTAAATCGCCGAGACGGTCTGCGTCTGACGGGACGCACACGCAGCCGCCGTGGATGAGGTTGGTAAACATCTCCTCGATGCTGTTGTCGAAAGTGTGGGCCGCGAACTGGAGGAAGCGTGTGTGCGGGCCGAGACCCAGCGCGGAGCCGTGCGCGAGCGCGCTTGACACGAGTGCCTGATGGCAGAGAATGACTCCCTTCGGCTTTCCGGTGCTCCCAGACGTAAACATGATGAATGCTGGGTTTTCCGGGGTCACACCCGACTGAATGTCGTCTCCGTTGCCACCCTCGGGGAGTTGAGCCAGAAGCGCGGGGCCGACCGCTACCACATGTCGCACCATGGTCCTGAAGAGGGTTGCCCGGGCCTCCGATGTGACCACGACATGGGCGCCTGCATCAGCCACCTTGCCCTCAAGGGCAGCAGCAGGGTGCGTGGCATCGAGGGGAACAACGCCGCCGCCTGCCTTCAAAACGGCCAGCATGGAGATAGTTGTCCAGGCTGATTTGTCGAAACAAACGGGTACCAGGATTTCAGGTCCAACGCCAAGGGTATGAAGGTGCCGGGCTAGACGGTTCGCGAGGGCGTTCATCTCCTCATACGTGAAGTCACCATCCCATCCCCGGATGGCCTGGGCTTGCGGCCGGATGGCGACCTGCTTCTCCACCATGTGGTGCACGCACTCGACGGTGGTCGCCGGCATGTTGGCGTTCCAGGCCCAAATAAGTTCCTTACCCGAACTGTGGACGTTATCCAGCAGAGAGATGGGCGTTTCCGCGCGCTCTGCGATGTTCAGCAGAGCCTGCACAAAGGTTGCCCCGACGTGCTTTGCCTGGCCAGGGGCCACCGCGTCTGTCCAGTAATCGAGGTCAATAGCGGCGTTTCCCTCGTCGTCCACTTCAATGTTCAGCGAGACGGGGTACTCAGTCGGGTCATGGATGGTTCCCAGGTCTTCGCACACAACTGATCCTGACACCTGTTCCGTCTGTTGCTGGAGACGGCGGTAGGAAACGCACGTATTGAACAGCGCCATGCCGCCCCGTAGCCCGAGCGCGTGTTGTACCTCGGCCAGCGATGTCTGAGAATATGGCATGCAGTCAAGTTGGTCCTTCTGCACGGCCTCAAGGAGTTGCAGCAGGGTGGGTTTGTCACCTCCATCACCGGCAATAAGTCTCACCCTTTGGGTGGCCATGTTCACGAAAGGACCTACAGCATCCTCGGACCCCTCAACCGCAGCATCGCGCCCTGAAACGAGGTATCCAAAACACGCATCGTCTGTGGCGGTGTAGCACGCCAGTGTCGCGGCCCACGCTGCGTGAAAGGCGTTGGGCAAGGTGAAACCAGTTGCACTGCAGAACTTCTGCAATACTACCAGCCCCGGGAAGTCGAGCCGGAGCGTACACAGCTCCCTTTCGGACTCGGGAACGCTGATTCCGTCGTTGAGGGCAGGGAAGTGACAGGGCTCGAGACCAGCGAGATGGTTCGACCAAAAAGCCACGTCTCTCTCAACGCTGCGCTGCTGCAGGCTGGCCACAAAGGGGCTAAACAGGGGCTTCGGCAGGTGTTCAAGCGTTCCGTCGTAGGCTCGTCCGAGGTCTCGGAGAAGGATGTCCATTGAAGCTCCGTCCATGATGGCGTGGCTCATCTCCAGTACGCAGACAACGTAGTCATTGTTGTAGAAGACGGAGAAGTGATGCTGCGGCATCTCATCTCGGTAATCCATGGGCTCCAATCCCTCGACCAGCCTCCTCATATCGGTTTCGCTGGGACACTCGCAAACCAGCATCGGAGGCTCTACATCTTTCAGAACGACCTGGTCATAGCCTCCCGCCCGCGTTCGGCTTATGGCGTCCACGAAAACGGTGCGGAGCAGAGCGTGGTGCCTCACGACTTCTTTCCAAGCTTGAACCACCCGACAAGCATCTACTCCCTTGCCGCTCTTGCCACTGGATTTGACCCGAAATCCCCGGCGGACGGCATAAAAGTTGCGGTCCTTGGTCCGGCTGAGCAACAGGCCCTGTTGCATAGGCGACAAAGGATAGACGTCCTCAACCGCGTCCCAGCCGCGTCCCCCGGTCAGACCAGGAAGTTTATCCCGCTCAAACGCGGTGAGGTCCATAGACGTAAGGTCGGGAACCAGCGCCAAGTCACTAGCCGTGATTTTGCGCCCCATGGCGGGCAATGTCACGGCCGCCTCAGCTAGGACGTCACGGCAGTTAGCAACCCACTCGCGGATGCGATCCTGGTGGCGCATCCCGCTGTTCCATGCAAAGCCGAAGCGCAGAGTTCCTTGGACGATGACAGCCGAGATCTCAAAGAGGGAGAACCGCGGCGCTTTACTCCCAAAGTCAGCCGTTGGGCTGCCTGGATGCGCCTCGCCGGCCATGAGAGCGCCCTCTGCCGGCTGGAACAAGGCACCGGCGCGCTCGAGTTGCTGATAGCGTCCGAGGAAGTTGAAGGAGACTTCCATGTGTTTGTGCTGCGTGGACCAGCGTTCGCGGCCTTCGGGGGTGTGGAAGCGAGCTGCAAAATACGGACGACCATTGTATGGGACGCGCCGGCGGAGGTCCTTGGTCTGGATGAGGGCGTCGGCAAAGGTGGTTGGGGAGGATAGGGCCACTGGGAAGAGGATTGTGAACCAGCCGACGGTGCGGGCAATGTCGATTTCTTCTTTAGGCGGTTCCCGGCCGTGCCCTTCGTTGAATATGGCTGGGGCATTCCGGTCTGTGAAAGTCCTTTGGAACGACCAGATGACCGCCGCAAGGAGTAGGTCGACCGTTTCGGTGCGGAAAGGGTTGTGGCAGTCGGTGAGAAGGGCAGCCGAGGTGGAAGCGTCAAGCTCAAAGCCCTGGCATGCGACGTCGCCGTACAGGTTGGGTTGATCGTCCATTCCCCAATAGACGAACTGAGCCGTGGGTACTTGATCCGCCGATGGGAGCACTTGGTTCAGATCCTTTTCCGCGCAGTCGTCAACCTGGGCAGCAGCCCACTTCCTGAATGGCAGTGATCGATGGACTGTGAGGCTTTTCTCTTGTGCTGAGGGATTCTCGAGGATCTCTTCGATCTCTTCGAGAATAACGCGCCAACTGACGAGGTCGATGACAAGGTGATGGGCAGTCATGAACAAGACCTGCTCGCTCCTGTCTTGCAGGTCAAACAGCTCTGCCGCAAACAGTGGGCCTCGGCGGACATTTAGGCAAGCCTGTGCGCTGGATATCCCGGCGTCCATCTCAACACGGGAGGATACGGTATGCGCCCGGAAGCGGAAGGATGAGTCGGCATCAGAGGTGATGGACTGCTGCCACTGTCCGTTTTCCCCTGGGGTGAAACGAGCCCTGAGCATAGCGTGGCGCCTCACTACGGCTCGAATGGCCTTCTCGATGGCGGTTCTTTGCACGCGCCGAGCAAGACGCAGGCAGAAGCTTTGGTTGAAGTGCTCGTCACCCTCCGCCTCACCACGGATCTGGAAGTGGAACTGTTGGATAGGAGTGAGGTCAAAGGGTGCACTCAAACCACCCTCTTGTTCTTCGTCTTCGGCTTCGCCGTGTGCTTTGCTGGGCTGTTCCATAGGCCTGGCGATGGCCGCCAGCTGCCTCAAGGATTTGGCCTTGAGGACGTCCTGCACCGAGAACCCCAGCCTCGCCTTCTTTGCATGGCTGGCGCAAGCCATGGCCGAGATGGAATCACCGCCCAGACTAAGAAAGCTGCGGCCGTCTGGGTTGATCTGGTCCGCGGGGAAGTTCAAAACTAGGCTCCAGATCTCACAGAGCTTGTTCTCAACCTCCGTTAGGAGCGCGTTGCTGTTATTGCCGTCTTCAGGTATCGTGGAGGCGGCCTGTTGCTCCCTGATCACCTGCTGGTACTCCTCCTCGGTGAGCATGGTTTCAACCCATGTCGCCACCGTCTTTCGATCCATCTTCCGAGAGGCCAGCATGGGAATATCGTCGACACATAACCATGTCGACGGCACCATGTATGCAGGAAGTCGCTCGCCCATTCGCGCTCGGATGCGCTGCAAGATCGGCTCCGTGGTCGACGGGTTCCCAGTCAGCTGTAATGGCCCTTCCCTTGACTGCTGACCATCGGCAGCGACGGAAGGATCCGACAGCGAGAGCACCGTGATTAGTCGGTTCGCCAAGAGGCCCTTCTTTGGAAGAAGAACTAGGGCGTGCCTCACGCTCTGGTCAATCGCAAGATGGGCTTCAACCTCGCCGAGCTCAATTCTTTGGCCGTGGAGCTTGATCTGCGTATCCTTTCTTCCCACGTAGCTCAGGGAGCCAGAGGGAGAATTGTACCGCGCGAGATCGCCCGTCTTGTAGAAACGCCGGGCAGGCTGTTCTTCATCAGAGCTATCCTTTGCCCATGCAGGGCCAGAGATGAAGCTGTCCTCGGTCTTGACAGGGTCATTTAAATAACCCCTGGCCAAACTCGGTCCCTCAAGCAGCATCTCGCCCACACAGCCGACAGGCACCAAGCGATTATGGTCAGCAGGGTCGACGAGCCAGACCCGAACACCGCACGGCAAACCGATATCGGTAGCTTCGGTCTCCGGACAAACGCTCGAGTTGACAACGGCCGCGACAGAGCTCTCAGCGGGGCCATAGCCGTTGACAAGCTCGATGTGCGACCAAGTGGCGACGTGCGAGCGTGACATGGCCTCGCCAGCCAGCACCAACCTGCGCAGCCTGGGCACGGTGGAGGGGGTCAGGAAGTTGACGAAAGAAGGGGTGAGCACGGCGTGGTCGACGCCCATGCGGTTCATGGCCCCGGCTAAGTCGTTGAGCCTCTCGTGCTCGCTCGGAATGCAGACGCAAGCACCCGTCATCAGCGGGGTCAGGATTTCGACCAGGCTTGCGTCGAATGTGTGGGCTGCGAACTGCAACACTCTGCAGGTGCCATCAATCCGCAGCATGGGGGCGTGTGCCCTGGCGCTGGAGCAGAAGGCTCGGTGTTCAATCAGGGTGCCCTGGGTAAGGTCAGCACCCTTCTCAGTTGCTATTACATTTGTGTGCAGATGTGATTACCTTCGGCTTTCCGGTCGATCCGGAGGTGAAGATATTGTACGCCGCGTGCTTGCTCAATACAGTGGGCAAGGCCACAGCGCCATTCTGTGGGGATTCGACGGTTGTGCTGTCGTCTATGGCCAGCACTTTGACGACCACTCCTGTCAGCATACCTACGAGATGGTTGGAGCACAGCACCAACTTCGCCCCGACTGACTCGCAGAGACCGCGGAGTCTCTCAACGGGATGCGAAGGGTCAAGCGGCACAAATGCTCCTCCCGCGCGAAGCACCGCTAATATTGCTACAATGGTCCATTTCTGGAACTTTGTCAGCTATCAAATGTGAAGAAAGTGAGCAGGTGCATGACGAACCGATTTCTCAAAGCATAGCGGCACCAGAACCTCGGGTCCAACTCCGTGTCCCACGAGTATGATCGCCAGACGGCCGCTCAAATCATACAGCTTACGATAGCTGAGTGAGCCGTCCCAGGAGCAGACAGCCTCGGCGTCAGGCTGCGCGAGGACCTGGTCGGCAATCACATCGTGGATGCATCTCTCCACGGGGTCAACCTGATAAGACGCATTCCAAGCGCAAATCCGGTCCAGATTTGTCTGACTCAGAACATCCAGCGACCCCAGTGGCGTGTCAGGCGCACTCGACAGGACGCCCGATAGGATCTTGTCCAGAGTGCTGGCCACCAGCATACCTTGCGCCTCAGGCATGCCGAGCAGCTCGCTGCTCCATTCTGAGACCAGGCTCAAGTTGCCCTCGCTTCGCTTTGCGACGAGGCGGAGCTTGTATTGTTCCTTTTGCCTCGTCAGTCAGAGGCTGACGAAATGAGGGGATCAAGGGTTAGGGCTGTATATGGCGACAGTGTATTGGGCTTGGCGGGTCAGGGGTAACCGGGGAAAAGAAACAACAAAAACGGAAAAGGAAAGCACAAGAAGCAAAAGGTACGTACCGGATCGAAAGCAGGGCATGACGCTGATCGCTCTGTCTTGAAATTCCACAAGACGACAGCGGTATCAAAAAACGATCGATCGGAACCACCGCCAGGGCGGAGTCGCTCAGTGGAGACAAGAGGGAGATCGCCAGGCACTTCCGCCTTGGCTCGGCCGACGATCCCAGCGACGGAGGCTCCATCGTCGAGAAGAAACCGCGCAACGACGGGTCCACCGGCAATGTTACCACCGTCACCGTCACCGCCGTGCTGGAAGCTGAAGCTCACATCATCCTGACCCGTGTAGCAGCGCAGCAGCACAGCCCAGGCGGCCCGGAGAACAGCACCCAGCTCATAGGCGTCCAAGGCCAGCAGTTTGTCCGCCTGTTCGACGTTGATGCGGGTCGCTGAGAGTTTGTGTGATGAGCCCGCGGTTTGGTTGACGCGGCTGAAGCGTGGAAACCGGCAGGGCGTCAGGCCCTTCAGGTACGTGTCCCAGTTGGTGGCTTTGGTGGTGGAATCCATCGTGACCAGGTGATGATGTCTGGTGACTGGAGCGCAAAGATGGTTTCACCGGACTAGTGGTAGCACAGGCAGGAATCCAAGTCGAGATAGGAGGTGAAGAGGTAAGTGGAAGGAAGAGTAAGGGGTTGCTGCCTTGCTGAGCGTGCAGTCAACACGTGTGTTCTCCGGTAGTTTGGGACGAGCCGTGTGACTGAGAACCCAACGAGCGGTAAGACACGGAGCCTCAAGAAAAACTGAGCAGAAGTCTGCAAAGAAATCGAAAGTAATTTGCGTCTTGCAGGAGGACTGCAGGGACTGGGGACCACGGTACGGAAGCAACGCTGGGCCGAAGGGATAAGCGAGTGTTCCAATGTTAGGCACATGTAGTTATAATTCAAACTTGAGCCTCCCGCCGGTCCGGTGTCTCTCCTTCAGTTCTTTTCCCGGTTCCTTGGCCTTGCCCCTTCACTTCCAAGTTCCCAACAGGATGGAGGGTGAAGAATTTTGCTTGGACTAGACTACCTAGGACAGCAAGCACCTGGTCTCGGTCTCTGCCGTCTGGTACCATGGCCCGCCGAGCCGGGTGACATTGATCTGGCAAAACATTGGCCAGCAGTTATTTTTGGTTGTGTCAATGAATTGAGCCCTGTCCTGGCTTGGCCGTCCCCAGACAATCAAAAGGGCCTGCCCCATGGGTAAACACTCTCTCGGTCGCAGATACAGATCGCGAGATTCAAGCGAGGTGATCAACGCGGGGGTTGCAGTTTTAGGAAGGCTAATCAACACGTGTATTGCCTGCCGGGGCTGGAACACAGCGAAGACGTCCATGTTTCCATGCAGGGGGGGCAACTCCTTGGCACCTCTGCCTTGCATATGGCCCGCTCAGTTAGCCTCTTAGCGGCAGCGGGACATGTTGCCGGGGGCGCCACGACGGGTAACGCCTCTGCCGATCTCCTGGGAGGCCCGGGGTCATCGGTAAATAGCGGGACCAATCAGCCCCTGGAGCCAACCCATACCTTGCTCGTACCCTGCCGCTGTCAAGGAATGACAGCTGGAAAATTTAAGGCCGGCTATAAACCAGCCGCATCGTGCAGGCGGAACGGCAGCATAGAGCCCCCAAAACAGGACGCTGAAGCTACCGCACAAGAAACGGCTGAAGGTGCATTACCACCCGGCCCATTCTTCTGGTTTGCTGTAACTGACGCCACTGACCGCATCTGCAACCCTTACTGGCCCTGAGTTGGCAGAACAAGAATTTCGTCTCGTCACGCAATGCAAGGGGAGTGGAAAGGGCGGCAAAGCGGCATTCCACGACCTGCCAACTTGGAAGGTCGCCCTCGATTCAACCTGAAGTCGGCGAGAACACGGCGGGAAACTTGGGTACCTTCACCGGCGGGAAAAAGCAGGATTTCAGGACTGTCCTGCCCTGCCTGTGGGCCGTGGAGATGTCAAACCCGAATCCCAGCGTTGTATTCGCCTCGTTCTGAGCCCGCCTCTTAAGCGAGTCCTAGCTGTGTGTCGACGCAAGTGGCTCCCCCTTGATGGGAGTCTTCATGATTCACTACAGACTGTGAACTTGAATTTCTGGGCTCGGGCCAGCACACCGTCGGCAACCAACATGCCGAAACCGGCAGCTGAGGTTCCATCGGGCGTCCTAGCAGAGTATTCTACTCGTGTATGCGTTGTCACGTCAGCCAGGGGGCAGAATATGCCAGGCCATGGCATCGATCGTCAAGTTGAAGTTCCTGAACGGCAAACCATGATGCCGCCCTGCCTTGCCTCCTTCCAGTCCAGTCCTCCATCCATGCTGGGCCCGGATCAACGGGCCCAGGCCCGGTAAGCCAAGGACTGGAAAGATGTCTGGAAAAAAAAAAAGGAGTAAGGAAATCTCGGAATGCGGAATGAAAATCAATATCAAGCCTGCAGCCTGGGGCCCCGTCAAGCCCCGTCTGGTTCGACGCAGTCTCGTCGATCGAGAACCCCTTACCCCCAGTGCTCTGTTTCCGTTCAGTCTCCCTTGTGTCGTACGTGCTTTCTCGCCTACGCGCCTTTATGTTTGTTTGATACCAGTCAAGCTCTGCCAACCATGGCCCACATGCCACCAACCGCCTTGGAGTGTGCTCGCCTCGACGACTCGTTCGGTCCCCATGCCGGCGAGTGTCGGGGCGGCTTCGACTTCACTCTGCTCTTTGAGGAGACAGTTCTAACACTCCTTCCGGTGGGCCTTTTGCTACTCGTGCTTCCCGCTCGAATTTGGCATCTCTGGAAGCGAGAGAAGAAAGTGGTAGCCGGGAATCACTTCGCAGCAATCAAGATTGTAAGCACATCTGACACTGGTCCCGCCTATGTTTTAGTATACTGCCTCACACTTGTGTAACCCCATATGAAAGCTACCTTACGCTAACACTCTGCTCGATTCTCTACTACGGTGCAGGTTGCTTGGCTAGTCCTCGGTGTACTGCAGCTCACTGAGCTGATTCTCTGGGCGACCCCCTCAGCTGTCCGGACACGGCCGACTCTACCTGGCGCAGCACTCAGTCTAGTCTCGGTTCTCGGCCTCTGCTTCCTCTCATACGTCGAGCATACCCGTGCGGTTCGGCCCTCGACGCTTCTCAACGGGTACCTGCTTGCCACGCTCCTGTTTGATACTGCCCACGCGCGAACCTTGTGGCTCCGTGCAGCAGACCATCTTAATCATGTCGTTGCATACATATGCACTACTGCCGTTGTGGTCAAGCTGATTGTGCTTGCGCTGGAGGTCCTCGACAAGCGTCGCTTGCTCCGTCCCGAGTACAGGGCTCAGCCGCCTGAGGCAACTAGCAGCATCTACAACCGGTCTTTCTTCTGGTGGCTCAACCCGCTGTTCCGGCAGGGATACAGCCATGAACTGGAAGTCGGTGACTTGTTCGTGCTCGACAAGCATCTTCAGGCATCGTACTGTTACAAGCGCTTCGCTGCAGCATGGAGTTCAGGTCAGTTTTTCACTCTCTTTATTCTCCGGTCTCTGTCAATCTACACCCAATCTTCCAATGCGGGTGCCTACCCGTCACTCACTCACTCGCCTACTCACTCACACACCCACTCACTCGTTACCACTCTCAATTCTTAGTGTCTCTTAGTACGGTAACCGCCTTAAGCTCCGTCACTCCCTCCCTACCTCCTATCACCCCTCCCGCTTACTCTATCCTCATTCATCCATCCCACTTTCGTCTCATTGCAACTTCCTCGTATCATGTCAAGCGATTTGCTCAGCTGCTAATACTCGCCGACGATAGTCACCAAGAAGTCACCCTACTCTCTGCTGGGGGAATCCTACGCCGTCCTCGCATGGCCCATTCTCCAGACTATTCCGCCACGCGCCTGTCTCATTGCCCTCTCCTTCTGCCAGCCATTCCTGATCAACCATGCCATCACTCTGTCCCAGCAGGCCATCACGGATGAGACGACACAGAAGGGCTACGGCCTCATTGGCGCCTATTTCTTGGTTTATGTCGGCATTGCGGTAAGTCATAATTTGACCTGTCTTAGCCGTAATCCTGCTCTTGATTGCTACTAACATTAGTCTCTACTTAGGTCTCCATGGGCCAGTACCAGCATCGCACCTACCGCACCATCGCCATGGTCCGCGCGGGCCTCGTCTCCATGGTCTATCGCAAGACAGGCACCCTGAGCATCAGGGACATGGACCCGGCCACGTCGATGACGCTCATGAGCGCTGACATGGAGCGCATCGTTCAGGGCTGGCAAACCATGCACGAGATCTGGGGCAACTCGGTCGAAGTCGGCGTCGCCATCTACCTGCTCGAGCGGCAGCTGGGCGTGGCTTGTGTGGTGCCCGTTGCCGTGTCGATTTGTGAGCTGCGTTTCTTTCTACTCCAGATCCCTACATGTGCACAGTACTTGCCTAACTAAACACTGCGCAGTATCCTTGCTCGGCTCCATCTTCGCCATGAACTTCATCATGTCCCGCCAGGCCATGTGGCTTGAGGCCATCGAGAAACGTATCTCGGCCACGTCGGCAATGCTCGCCTCTATGAAGGGCGTTAAGATGTGTGGGCTGAAGGATATACTCCTTGAAAACCTCCAGAAGCTTCGGGTTGATGAGCTGCGTATCTCAAAGCGGTTTCGACGGTTGATCATCTGGAATATGGTCTTCGGTAAGCCCTGGCACGAACTCACTGGAATCAGCTCAGGGGCGTTTGGCTAACCATGTTCTCATTTGAAACTAGCCTACGTAACTCAAGTCTTCGCGCCCGTCCTGACCTTCACCGTCTTCTCCCTCCGTGCCCGCGACAGCGGAGACAAGACCCTGGACACGGCACGCGTCTTCACCGCTCTCTCCCTGTTTGCCCTGCTCTCGGAGCCGCTCGCCTCCCTGGTCATGGCCCTGGCCGCCTATCTGGGCGCCGTTGGCAGCTTCGTCCGCATCCAGCAATTCCTCGACTCGGAGGAGCGCACGGGCTTGCCGAAGCCGAAGCCAGAGGAACAAGGCGAGAAACCCAAGATCGACAACGCGTCAGCTTACGCCCTCACCGTTCAGGATGCCGATTTTGGATGGGACCCCGCTAAAGAGCCCTTGTTGAAGGGCATCAGTCTCTCTATTCCCTGGCACAAGCTCACTATGGTCGTCGGCCCCGTCGGCTGCGGCAAATCAACCCTGATGCAGGCTCTTCTCGGCGAGGTCCCGCCACTGAAAGGCTCCGTGAGCTTGGGGTCGACAAGCATTGCCTACTGCGCCCAGGACCCCTGGCACATGAACGGCACCATCAGGGAGGCTGTCGTTGGCTGCGGAGAGTATGACGAGAAGTGGTATGCCCGTGTTGTGCATGCTTGCGCTCTCAAACGAGATTTCCGAGAACTGCCTCTGGGTGATGCCACGCGGATCGGCAGCGGCGGTGTCGCATTGAGCGGTGGGCAGAGTCAACGCATTGTAAAGCCTCTCCGTTTTTCCCTCGCCACTTCCCCTGGATATTGCTAATTTTCTGTTATAGGCTTTGGCGCGTGCTATATATGCTCGCAGAAAGATTATTATCCTGGACGACGTCTTGAGCGGTCTAGATAATACCACAGAGCAGCACGTCTTCCATGACCTTCTCGGCAAGAATGGGATCCTTCGCGAGACCAAAGCCACTGTGCTAGTTGTATCTTCATCTGGTACGTCCCAACCCCTAACCTCAGCCAGGACAACTGCTCACACGAAGGCAGTCAAGCGTCTCCCCTATTCAGATCACATTATATGTCTCAGCCCGAACGGCGAGGTCAACTGCCAAGGCACATTCGCGGCCCTCAATGACGCCGGGAGCTACGTGTCCTCGTTCAACTTGCCACGCGCTGACTGGTCGTACACCCCTGAGGATCCTGACGAAGAAACACCACGGCTTCAGCTTGACAAGGACGAAGCGGGCCTGGCAACTCCGCAGGCCAATGAGGTCGACTCTCGCGGCTCGCTTACGTCGAGCGAGACTGCTTGCCCAGCCGACGGAGAAGACAGGACCAGCCGACGGACGGGCGACGTGCAGATCTACCTCTACTACATCAAGTCGGTTGGCTTGTGGGCAAGCCTAATCTTTGTGTTGGCGATTGTCGGCTTTGTCTTCTGCATGTCGTTCCCGAGTATGCTCTATCCATAAAGTCCTCGCTACCAGCATGTTGCATTGCTGACTGCGTTGAATAGCCATCTGGGTGCAGTGGTGGGCTGCCTACAACGAATCCAACCCTAACGGCAGGCTGGGATACTGGCTTGGAATTTACGCCATGCTTGGTGGCGTCGCCATCGTGTGTCTGTTCGTCAGCTGCTGGTAAGCACACCGAGTATCCGCACGAGTGTCCTCCTCCTGACGGCATCCATGCTAACTGTGTTGTTCCAGGCAAATGATTATCACCATGGTACCGCTATCTGGCGAGAAGTTCCACTTCGCCCTGCTCAACACAGTCCTCAGCGCGCCTCTGTCCTTCTTCGTCAACACAGATTCCGGCGTGACCCTGAACCGCTTCAGCCAGGACCTTCAGCTGATCGATATGGAGCTGCCCACTGCGGCCCTCAATACCTTTGCCAGTATGATGCCACAGCCCCCCCCCCCCCCCCCCCTCTCCCCTTACATAACTGGAAATACCTCTGACATACTCACTCTCCACAGCGTTTGTCCTGTGCCTTGCACAAATGGCGCTCATCGGCTACGGTTCTGTCTACGCGGCCATCTCGTTCCCCATTGTGCTTTTTACTTTGTTTCTTATCCAAAAGGTATACCTGCGCACCTCGCGGCAGCTCCGCCTGATGGACATCGAAACCAAGGCACCGCTCTACTCGCTCTTTGAGGAATCGCTCAGCGGGCTAGCCACGATCCGCGCCTTTGGGTGGCAGGACGCCCTGAACGACAAGAATTTTCAGCTCTTGGACCGCTCGCAGCGGCCGTTCTATCTCTTGTTTGCCGTCCAGCGCTGGCTGACGCTCGTCCTGGATCTCGTCGTCGCCGCTGTTGCTGTGCTGCTCATGGTCCTGGTTGTGCAGCTTCGCGGCACCATGGCGGCCGGCGGGGTCGGTCTCGCGCTTCTCAATGTGATCCAGTTTAGCCAGAACATCAAGCTGCTGGTTACCTTCTGGACGATGCTTGAGACGCATATCGGCTCAGTGGCTCGTATCAGGAGCTTCACTGAGAATGCTGTGTCGGAGGATCAGCCGGAGGAGAAGGAGACGCCGCCTCCGGGATGGCCGTCAACGGGCGCGATTGAGTTTGAGAATCTGTCTGCTGCCTACAAGTAAGTCCCGGCTTTCTTTACGGTAGACTTGACCTTGCTGCTAACGGAATGTTTCTTTCAGTCGTGATGAGCTCGTTCTCAAGCAGGTCTCCCTTTCCATCAAAGCCGGTGAAAAAATTGGCGTTTGCGGAAGGACCGGCAGTGGCAAGACTTCTCTCATCATGAGCCTCTTCCGCCTTGTAGACATGCAAGGCGGGTCTATCCGGGTGGATGGCGTGGACATTGCCACCCTCCCAAGGCAAGATGTCCGCAGCAAGATCGTCGCTGTGCCGCAGCACCCCTTCCTCCTCAAGGGTTCAGTCCGTCTCAACGCGGATCCGATCGGAGCCGCCTCGGACGAAGAGATCAAGGAGGCACTGAAGTGCGTGCAGGTGATGGAGACCGTCGAGAAGAACGGTGGGCTGGACGCCGATATCGACGCTCTGAACCTGTCAGTCGGACAGAAGCAGTTGTTCTGTCTCGCTCGTGCCATGCTCCGCCCCAGCACCATTCTCATTCTTGATGAAGCCACCAGCAGGTAGGCGCCCACCAGGTCTTCCCCCGACAGACTCGTGTACTGACTTTGACCAACAGCATCGACGCAAAGACCGAAGATGTGATGCAGCGCCTCATCCGCAGGAAATTTGCCAGCCACACCATCATCGCCGTGGCCCACAGGATTGACACAATCATGGACTTTGATAAGGTCGCTGTCCTGGACGCTGGAAGGCTTGTCGAGTTTGACAGTCCCTACAACCTCCTCGACGTGCCCGAGTCGGCTTTTGCGAAGCTGTACAATGCAGCGCAGGCCGAGGAGGATGAAGAGTTGGTCGAAAGGAATTTGTCCTGATTGGGTTTAGTGTTACCCGAGCATGAGAACGAATGATGGTTGGTGATAACAAGGAGCTTGGGATTAGCGACGCGTCAAATGCAGAATAGTACTTCGTGAGGAGCGGTGTGCAAATTGACATGCCAAGTCGGAGCCCCGGATCTCCCTATCGGTGCGTGAATCAAAACTAATACTCCCGAGCGAGATTGTCCAACGAAGTTTGCACGGGCCACATTGCACGGATAATGTCATTCTAAGCCGGACTGGATATAACGATATCATCATTTTTATCGCCAATTTTTGTGCATTTCAGGCATGGCTGGGATTACCTATAATGGAAACTCGACATTGGGTTGTTTAGGGGTTCACGCAACTAGTACTGCAGGCTGCAAACAACCCGACTTTAACCTCTTTCAAGCCACACCTCGACTTTGACACGGGTTCAGCGGCGTATCGACACCTGGTACCATGGATGACCGTTCCGTGTATCTGCGCCGTATGTGGATGATCTCTTGAGGATAGGCACTTGATTGTTCAACAGGCCGCAACGCCTTGACAGAAACGGCGGCACTTCGTGAGACGGAAACGCGAAGCAGTAGAACGTGGCGAACCTGATCCCTACACCGCCGAAGGATACATCAGTGAAGGGGAAGAGCGGTTTACCGAGTGAGAGAATGAATATATGCCCGAATCCTACGACCCAAACCTTGTCAACCAGGAGAGCCTCAAGTAGCTGACCCAGAGTTACTGTCCGGGCAGCAACGAACAAGCATGGGTTGGCTCCAGGTAAACTCAACCCTAGCTTTGTTTGCTGCGACACGCAGCTAATAAGAGGCCTTCTCAGGATTTCCATCTCTGGGCCGATTCTCAAGTATTCGGGTGTAAGTGCCCCATTTCTTGATTCCGCACTGTTTCGCTCCTGGCTGTTAGACTCTTACCCCTGAGCACGACATGCCATGGCTGAACCAGCTGTTGCCCCTCTTCGATCGCATGGAGCAGGCAGAGAATCAAGTCACCAGACTACAAGTCGCTGTACTTTTGCGTGGACGAGGCCACGACCCCAAAGTACGGCATGACCGACCCCTCCAAGCATCCTCTTGCTTGCGAACAGGAGACCCATCTAGGGCATCTATGAGCAGCAGCTGGCTCCTCGGTATTTTCGCCAAGTCCACATGGCTCCCCCGATTCAGCCTGGCAGCAGGGTTCTTGAAGCGGCCATCCGCCGCAACATGGCCTTCTTGTCTGAGAGGGAGCAACCGGATAGCGCCTGGGAGCTTTAGAGAACGCTGTCCCTCTATTCCAAGGACGAAGTTCACAATAAACCTGTCATCTTCGAGGCATACTGGACGGCCTAGTCGGGGTGTGTGCCGTCCTTGGCCAGCAGAGACGCGTCTTCGGCCTTGATGGCGCTGGCATGCCTCACATTCACAAAATTGCTACACGAATCCCGGGTGGTCAGCCTGTAAAAGCCCTCATGATACGCCTCGCGACCGTGGACCCGAACAGAGATACGAGAGATACCAACACTTCGCCGAGAGCGAATCGCACCGGCGTAAGTAATCACCAATCACCTACCTAATTGAACTTGATGCTGTCATTTCACGGGCTCGTCATGCATGGCTCCAACCAACTGACAGGTCTCCGTTCCTGGGTGGCCCTCAATGGAACTACTATGCCACGTCCTGGCCCTGGTGGCACGACCAAGGCAGACACCTATCGGCCACCACTACAGCTCTTCTCGCGCTTTCTCAAGACACATGCTTTGTGGGTAGTACAGGCCCATATTAATCAGGTAGGTGGTGATACCTCATCTCTCCACCAGTCACTGTAAAATTAACCCGGCTATTATTGCAAGGACGGTGTGATATCGAGCATCGGCCTTCTGGAAGTAGAATCGGCGTCTCTGTCCAAGCCCCTCTCGCCACTTGCAGCGTCGCCACATACTCCGTCTCCGTCTACTCTTGGTCACTACTGGGAAGAAAAAACTGGCGGCGAGTCTTGCCTACTGGCGCTCACCCTTACTCGACCTGCTGACGCCCCTCGTGGTAGCTTCCCCATGAGTTGGTCTGGTTGCCAACCATCTCATTCCCCGGGAGATCGTTATGCTGAGCTTCGAAATGCACGGCGACTGCCTGACGCGCATCCGTCTCTACGTAAATCGCGGCTTTGATTGCGTTGAGCTCGGCAGGGTTGGTCCACGCCCTGCCCTGACGCCGGCGAGGGGCCGACAATCCTGCACGGTATCGAGGCGCAGTACACTAGGAGGAGAAGGGGGGGGGGGAGGGGGGGGGGTTGCTTAGTCTCCATTGTGCGAGCTTGAGAAGGAACGGGAAAAGTGAGCAGGAATTCCTTCCCACTTAGCCTGAGGATCATATCATCTCGTTCGAGGTGGGCGGTCCGGGGGGTGATACAATCGACGGGGTTTCCGCGAGCGAGGGGCCCGGCTCTGTGTTGGCGTCCAAGGTAAGATTTTTGATCTCATCTTCTGAAACAGAACGAAGTTGTTGATCGGCGGACCATGTCATATCAAAACAAACAAGGGCCGCGAGGTGGCAGTCGGGGATCCCGGTGGCCATGGGTAGACGTCGAGACGGGCAGCTGAGGAGGAGTCTATCATCGGGTTGCTCTTGGCTTCACAGGACAGGCGAGCGTGCAAGCAAGTGGTGGCCTACACTTTCTTAGGAGTGAGGTCCAGTTTGAAGGACATCTAACCGACTGTGACTCGGGGATATGGAGGCCTATCCTCGGTTTCAGTATTGACGAAGCATATCGAGCCACAGCCTACACAGCCATCGTGGTATGCCGCAGGCGCTTTCTATCGACCACCAAGGTTGGAAGGATAGCATCGGTCTGCAAGGTAGTTGGAGTAATGCTCTGGACTGGTATGATTAGCTTTATGAGAAGAAACAATGAAATAAACAGCATTGAAGCCAGAGGGCAGACACATGCTAGTGTACTGCCCGATACTGTTATCAAAGCTCTCGGTTTGACCATGCCCGCCAAGGAACAGTTGAAGACAAGAGGGGATTTATCCAGCGGGCATGGGTGTCGCTTTGATCGCGGATCGGTGAGACGGGATCATCCGCATGTGGCCACTGTTGGCCATTCAAACACTCGCCCATCTGAAGCCGGACGTTCCTCGTACACACTGCCAGAGTAGGTCCGGTCAAGAGCGCCGCTATCCTCTGTCCGGCAATGCCACGGTCAGTGTTACCGTCTGCCAAGGAAAATGTCGAGGATAGGTGAGGGCATGGGAACACCCCCATCCCGTCTCCAACCACGACGCCGGGCCCAAAGACGATCAACTCAGTTACCCCTGCCTATGTCATCACGCCGGACCAGTCCCAGATGAGACCCTCGACGAGAGCCTTGCAGTTGCGGGGAGAGCATGCACATACCATACACGGCTGCAGCTAGAGACTCCGCAGCTCCCTTATCTCCCCTTTGTCTGAGCTGTCCGGGCGATCAACTGGGTCCCGAGCCCTTGTGCCAGGCAAATGGAACCTGAGGGCAGAAGGGTAGTCGCGCAGAACCCATAGCAGCCAACCTGCACACACGCGGGCTTGGAAGCGGTCGGTGGGGTGGGTGCCTACCTAGTCAGCGAGGTCAGATGATGACGAGAGGTATGGTAGTGGAAGGGGCATACATCCCGCTAGCTGGTTAGAGCTGAGCAACACCCTGGCTTAGGTACATGTACCATTGGGGGCCGAGCCTCGCTTGGGCAGCCTGTTTGAGACCAGACTCGGGACCGAGGAACAATCATAGGATGGTAGCGATCTGCTGCTCCCTTTTTTCAAGTTACGCGCGAAAGAGCCAAGGGTCACTATCACAATCCCTCGAGCAAGCCAACGAGTCGAGTGCTGCTCTGGCTTCTCTCCTTTGTCACCGGGAACCGTGATAACCTCAGTTAGGCACTCGCTGTCGCTCAAGTGCAACGTGAAACGACCTGAATTACTGAACTCAGGCTTGACTGAGCAAGACAGCATGATTCTTTAAGTTTGGCGCCGTTGGAGGGGAGGATTATAAGTTGACTGACATATCCCGCAGTTCCTCAGTCTGCATGTGCAGATCAACTCGGGGCCTCGATCGCTTGCAGTTCGCTTTTCAAATGACCTACCCAAGTACCTAACCTGGTATGTGCCTCCCGAGACATGGCATCCATTCAAGGTGCCCTTGTTGACAACTCGTGGCCTGCCCAGGAAAAACAAAATGCGCTTTGGGTCCCTCGTCCTCGCCGGCCTCGCCGGCCTCGCCGGCTTTGCGCCCTCGGTTGTGGCCGACTGGCTCGAAACCACCTGGACCTGCGACGCCGATTTCTTCGTCATCTGTAACCACATAAATACTCCCTACCAACACTTCCACACCGACTTCGGCTCCTACGACCTCAATAGCGTCAACGACGGCTGCCACGCCACGGGAGTCCCCGGCACGACCGAGTCCTGTATCGACTGGCAGAACACCATAGCCCACTTCAAGTACTGGCACCAGAGCTACAAGTGCTGCCTGAAGAAGAATGCCGCCGGCAGGTTTTTTCACAGACGATTCTTGCCCGGGTCGTGAATGTTGGCATGACAATTGGAATGTGGTGCCGTGCACCTGGTGATCGGGGAAAACTCTTACAAACGGATGGACGGGGGAGGGAGCAGCAGTGTTGTCTGTCAGGCTAGGTGGCTGGAGGCCTCCAATGATGTTCCCGTTGGTCGTTTTGAGGCATGACTATTCATGGGACGGCTCGGTCTGATTGCTTGGTGGCTTGCTGTAATGGCTCACTTTTTCGGTTGAACCATGATTACCCTTACGGTGACTCAGGTACAAAGGTTGACTCCCCCTGAAAGCGTTCCATCCCATACAAAGTCGACGAGACGTGGTATCTTCTCCGGCTAGCGGGCCAAGCTACGTACCCTAGACGCCGAGGCTCCGGAATAGCTTTGCTCGCGGAGACGCTGAAGTCTAGAAGCGTGCGATATCATTTTTCCGTCCCTGAGTCAGGGCAAGCTAACGTGTTACAGTAGTACTAAAGGTCTTCGAGGAGTAGAACACTAAGGGAACCGGTCCGCAGGCCACCAACGATATCAAAACGCCTGTGTCAAGGTTCGTACAACTGACGATGACCTCAATGAGCTTGGATCCTGGCCGATGCTTTACCTCAACGCAGGCTACCGTAGGAGACTTATTTCAAGAACCAGCGCAACAAGCCGATGATGCACTGAGTGTCCTTGTTGGCCGGTTTGGCTATCACGATTGATGCAAGTCCAGGGCTACATGTGATAATCAAGGGGTTGACGTTCTGCACATGAACCATCCGTCCCTGAGCCGTACAACTCCTCAAGCCGCCGGGACCTTCTTCAGCATTGTTTCACTTCCTCAGGTGTCCCATCAAGTTCTTTGCGGGGCTGGACCACATCACGTCGCCCGGCCTATACACAACACCCGACCTCGACGCAGGCTTCATCAGCGACGAGCGCGGCATGATACCCATACATCGTCTGGGGCTATATCAAATTGCGAGAGACGGCGCCGCACATGGACCCCTATACAACGGCGAGGTGCAGACATAATCAACCACCACTTGCTGAATGGCAGTGTAACTCATCCTCAGAAATTTCAAATCCAACCGAACTTACCACGCCTCTTTCTCTGATCTCTGTCCCATGCTGCGCCGCAGTGCCGCACCCCCGCATTCGTCCTTTCAGTTCTCATACTACCATCCGCTCAAACAGGCCGTCCTCACCCCGACCATCACGTCCGTGTTTCAGACCAGTCAAGGGGCATGCAGTACCGACTCAGAGCCTAGACCCCCTCTCACAAACAGGTTCCAGACCCCCTCTGCAGCGGCCCGCCGGGCGGTCCGAAACGGCCAGGTCTAAACAAGAAAGGCCATGACCATTCCCCAGTAAAGACAACGCTCGCCGGACTGAGCAGCTATGTACTGCAAGCGGAATTGGATTGGCAGCATTGTATGCGAAAACCAAAGGTAAAGGTTTCCGCAGACAGGAATTCCAAGGTTATAGACGCACCTCTGTTCGTTCTGTTATGGACAAAGCATATACACCTCCACGTTGGCGCCTGCTGGGATGCACGATGCTCAGACACATCCAATAACTAGTGATAAGACCAGCGGCAGCTTGTCACCAAAAAAAAAAAAAAAAATCAAAGGCGCCCTAACTGCTGCCAGAGCCAGGAAGGGAACCCTGAACATGAAGCCAAAAAAATTTCAATACAGAAATGAATAACAAAATCACCCCCAAGAAACAAGCGGGCGGTGGACAACAAAGCCAAGAGCCATGTCCTCGCCAACGAAGAGAATACAAGCGAAGCAACCGTCCCCAGAGACTCCTCTCATTCTACCCGAGTGAGCCAACTTGTAAAACCCACACCTAATGACGTCGTCCAGAGATTATCCTTGTCATGATATCTGGCTGAGAATGTAACCTGTCGAAGCTGGATGGCTCGTCGGGCAAACGTTGATCGCGTAGAGAGATGCAGGGTAAACCAACCGCCAAACTCGCATCTTGGTCGAGAAGGAATATCTGTGCACAAGTAGATACACTACATGAAGCGAAAAATTCCAAAAGAGCCGCCGCTATCCATCTGGCCAGCAGATTCCATGCGACCTGTGGTCTGGTAATTGGCTGCCGAAAATGGAGGTTTCGGGGGGTTCCCGTTTAGGCCGGTGCAGCAACACGGGGCTGACCGAGGGGACGCTTGACGTTCTCGCCATACGCGCCGCCCACGTTACCTGGATAAGGGTTAGCAAAAGGGGAGAAACCAAACGATCCTTGCCAAGGACATACCGGGAGGAGAGTAGTTGCAGACGGTGTACCACGAGCCCAGCTTGGACAGGGTGTCAGGGGCGCAGAAGTGCGTGGCACACCCAACCTTCTTGGTGTTGATCCAGACGAGCTGGGAGAAGTGGCCCCATTGCATGAAATTGGACATGTCAGGAGTGTCCTTGCCAAAGTCGTCCTGTGGGAAAAGATAGAGTTCGTTGTTGTACCATCCATCGCTTGCGGCACGGGCGACCGACCCGGCAGCGCCAAAGGACTCAGGGTCGCCGCTGGAGCCCCACATGGCGAGGTTCTGGCCGTAACCACCGCCATTGATACTCCTAAGCTCTGTTAGCAGACTTTACCTGAATACATTGGCATCATAAACCCACGTATCGTGCTCAAAGACGCATCTCTTGGCGAGGATCTCGGCGGAGGAGGCAAGGCCATCGTCCCAGGTTAGAGCATCAGCAGAGTGATTGAAACGATGGATGTTGTGGTGGTACAGAGCGGTGCTTTGGTAGTCGGAGGGCTGTGCAGCTGGGGCTTGCTCGGTGGGAGCAGGCGCCTCGGCAGCTTCGGACGAAGGTTGAGCGGCCTCAACAATGGGCGCTGCAACTGGAGCGGGTTCGGGCGTTGGCTCCGGGCTTGGCTCCGGACTCGGTTCAGGGGTGGGCTGAACAGCGGGCTCAAGAGACGAAGATGATGAAGGCGGAGGAGGGGGAGGAGGAGCCTGCGAGGTGCTGGAAGGCGCAGCGGAGCTGGTCGTGGTCGTTGTGGGCTTGACGTGGTTCGGGCGGCGGAAGACGGTGGAAGTATCTCCCTCAGTCACGGTGACGGTAACCCATTCAACAACGACATCCGTCTTGACAAACAGGCGGCGTTCCTGGAGGATGGGACTGGCAGTGACCAGGAGAGCGCCGCAGGCGGCGAGTATAGTTGAAGACTTCATGGCGAAAATCTGCTGTGCTGTTGAGACGGTTAGCGTGTCTTCTGAATTTACAATGACGGGCTTTATATCTCGGGGCGAGGCTGGGAATGAGGTTTGCAGTCATGGTGTGCTGATTTGGTGGTAAACAGGGAAAGATGGCGGTGCGCTCCTGGCTTGGGAGTGACTGTCCCAAATAACCTGGTGACTGTGTTCATGGCTCGTCGACGAGGCCATTTTTTGTCCGAACCAGCCACCATTTCGAAGGATTGCACAAAGGTATTGTGCGGGATGCCGCCACAAAGCTCCATTCCAAATGGTCGTCGGTTCACAAGGAGCCATTGTGCGCCCGCAACAACAAAGCTAAGCCAACAAACATCAACATACCCAAAAATGTGCTGTATCCTTTGAGGAGGTGAAGCCAGATTCAGCTACTCAGGGCCAGCTGTGGAGGTAGCGCTGCTGATGCTTGGGATCCGTCAAGGATCTGATGGGATCTTATGCTCCAACGCAGATGCAAGGTAGGACAAGAGGTCGACCTGCTTGTCTGGATCCAGATGACGTCGAGTCTCGTGCTGCACACGAACCTCCGGGGGAAAAGCGCCTGTGAAAGGAGTGACTGGGAAACGAAGGGCGGCGATACTACTCGTCGTCTGCCACGGTTGGGTGGGATCCCACGAATGCTGCGCCGACCACACACGAATCCGGTTGTTGCTCAAAGACACAGGTGACAGCGCCGCCGTCGAAAAAGCCAAAAGGAATGGTGTATAAGTCGGACTGTTTGTCGCTGTTTTGACCGAGTGCAGGTGTGAGAATCGCTCGAAGGAATGGAGATGCGAACTCGAAGTTGTCGCGAGGGCGATGGCGATGATTCAAGAAAGGAGTGGACGAAGTAAAGACTTCAAAAGGAGCGGTGGGGAAATAGAAGGAGGTGTGCGAGTTGAAGGTCAAACTCGGCGGCCGCGTGGTGAAGAAAAGGCGGAAAGGTGAGGTTGTTGTGAAGGAGGAAGGGACGACGCTCTTAGCAGGCGGGAGCAGGTGGGCCCCAATCTGACCCACGCAGACCCTGGAAAAGTGGGAAACAGGCCTGGAGTTGAAGGGGCTTCCCCAAATTCCCAAGCAAAACCCAAGAAGCTGGTCCCGGTTTCTGGAAGCCCTTCAATTTTGGCCGGGCTCGACTTGCTTGGGGGGGCAAATGACCTCGGATCGGGCGAGCATGGGCGTTCTCAAAGAGGGCTCGGGGGACTTTCGCACATTGATTCCGTCGGGCGGCTGTTCAGGGCGAGTTCCAGTGACGGCTGGCCGGTCTCAGATACAAGTGCGAGACTTATTGCAGTTATACCAATTTCTCGGACTACTGCGGCGTGAACCTGTCGCGGCTCTGGCCTGCTTCCACGGCGACCGCCATCCAAGACTGCAGTTGTCACGCATTATGTACAAGAGAAAGCTGCTGCCCAGTCGTCATGGTTTCTGGCCCCTCTGCTGCCCTGGTCAAGGTCTCCCGACCACTTCAGATGTGGTGCCACGGTAACAAGGCCATTGGCAAGAAACAACCATCCCATGTTTCTGACATGGCCGCTTTCACGACCAGGCACCTTCGATTCATGCCACGCGGCGTCAAATCTCATCTCTCCACTTGGCGGTGCGGGTCCGCCCCTGACATTTGCAGCAGCCAATTGTGGAGCTGTGCCTTGCAGATTGCAGAGTCGGGTTGACGAGGGACCTTTCCACGCAGTGCCTCGGACTGCTCTCCCATATCAAGCACATCGGCTATCCGGGCCGGATTTTCCAGGCTTGAGTGAGAAACTGAACAACACAAGTTGATGTATTATGCATGACCAAGTTACAGGAGAAACAGGAATATCATCTGACGTTCCCTCAATCTCTACAGGATATCCAAAGTGGAGTGGGTTTCATGCAACCTCCATGCTCTGTTTGGAAGCGGAACGGCTGGCCAATGAGCGTATTCAGCGTCTTCCTGAAACACGCTAACAGACGTCAATTTGTCTCCACCTCGGAATGCTTGGCTCGGCATGCAGCTCGATCTCTTGGTCCATGCACTGAACTTTGAAGAAGCGCCCGAGAGCTCGAAAGCCTCAACGAATCATGGATCTTATCAGCGTTTTCGAGTCCTCAACCCGGTCATTGTCAGCGGCCAGATTCAATAAACAGCATGGTCCCTTAAGTAGCTGGCAACCTCCTACCCTCCTGCCGGGCATCCTTTCATGTCTTGTCGAGCTTTAACGGTCATAAAGAGACATCTCCCAAGATTCTCGGTCAAGCATCCCATGTATGCAGCTCTGGACCCTCGGCATCCGCAAGCATGCGAACATGCATGCACCAGCCTTCTCGCCTGGTGGAGATGGCTTCACGACGGGCCGTGAAGACGGCTAGGCACCTTAGCGTACCGTAGCAATATCCGAAGACGACCGTCGCTGTCTCCGGTCTGGCCCATGAAACCACAGATATTGCCTGCTTCGTAGAGCAGCACGCTTGCACCTCTCGAGCGGCCACTTGAACCCCATTGGGGTGGGAGTTAGAATTCGATTGAAGAACATTCAGACTCAGACGCTGCAGACATTCCGGTGTCTCCTCTAAGATCCAAAGAGTTAGGAAGTAGGGTTTGGAGTCGATCGAGAAGATCCTTCTCGATCTCCAGAAGTCCAAGCCCTCATGCGATGCCACAATCTCCACAAAACCTTAAGAGGACGTCCATCGCCTCACAAAAAGCCCACGCAGCTGCCGAGGCCACTCGTCCCCTTCCTCGCCCCGGCCCCTCCCCCCTCTCAAAAAAAAACCAAAAATCCTTCGAAGCCAACAAGAGGTTTGCAGGTCACACTGCGCTCGTGATAACAGCAAATGATGCGGAGCAGCTGCAGCGGACATTGAGAGCCTGTGAGACCGGCATCTGCCTCCCACCGACACAGGCCGGCCTTTAATCCAGGCCAGTCCCGCTGTTGTGGCCCCGACGCTGTGGATTTGATGTCGAACCCAGAATCGTTTCTGTCAATCTCGCACGATGAGTGCGAGTGTCAAGTCGGAACTCAAATACAGAATCCAGGTGTCATAGGACTGGACACCATTCTGGCCTGATGAGCTGGCCGTAACTGGCCTCAAACGAAGTATATCAGCCGCTGCTATTCGTGTAACCCCTCCAGTGCCGGCTTTGGGAGGTCTGGGGAAGCCCCGGAGAAATTCAACGACCCGTTTCAAGACGGAGGTGTGGATCATCCGGACTTTGATACCCTGCTCTCAAGTAAGAGCCTCACACAGACCATTCAGACTGCCCACGTACACACATGTCCATTGTGGTCCTAGGACGAAGGGGCTTGTGTATGCCTATTGATCTCGTGAATGTACCACATACATCATGGCGGTCGATTTGACGGCTGCCAACTCTTGCCGTCGGTCTCGGTTCTTGCCCTACCATCTAGTCGACGTGGCACTGTCGACGCGCGTCAAACATTGGGGGACCTCTGGTTGTTATTGCATCAGAAGCCGATCTCAGGATGTTGCTTACCCGGTTGTTTGTTTGTGCCTCTGAGCGAGGGTTGAACTCGACTCCAATGACCTGGGCAGCGTACCTGTGTGCGCCGGTTCGCGTCGACCACGTGCCTGAGCGTACAGCAGACGAGTCGAATTCGTTTCCACCCGAAATATGTCCACGGCGACGGTGTAAAGCAAGGGGCTAACGGGGATGTTTGTTGGGCGTAGATTGTGGGGTTTCCGGTGATGCGGGACTCGGAAGAAGCAAACGGCCAAATACACCGCCTCGATCCCTCGAACGTTATGAAGCTTACATGCTAACCAACATCGCTCGGAGACGGGAGGCAGCCTGCATTACCCTATTTAGTCATACGACAGCTCAAGACAGCGACACAGAATTCCCGAGTAAGCACACAAGAGCCTGCGTAGTAAGCAGGAAGGCCAGGGGAAAACAGGGAAGAACACCATCCAGCTTCACACGGTTGGCCGGATATGTCACTCGTGCAATTTCGCACAACGGCGAACGGCACCAACAATCAACCCGTCTGCGGCATCCCGGTGCAAGGTAGCAGAACGAGATCTAGATAACAGCAGCTCACACTGCTCCGAGACCTGTCGTGCGCTCGTTCTTGCTGGACGTTTGAATACGAAAACCGCTCAACGTAGGACTCTCCACCTTGAGTCCGGGTCGGCTTCAATTACCTTAGAGAGGAGAGCGCCAATCTGTCTCAAAGAGAGACAAAGGTCTTGTGATAAGAGGAATGGCGCTTGAGCTTGACTTAAGTGGACTGACTCAGGCTCTGACAGCCTCGTATGTCCCGTTAGCCGTAACCATCATAGCCCCTGGAGTCTCCCTGAATACCACTTCGGAGAGTCACTGAGGTCCCCTGAAGAAGATCTCATGCCAGCCCCTACCTGAACCAAAGAGTCGTCGATGAAGAGACGAGTGAAATCCGGACATATGGCATCTCCAGCCGCGGAGTGGTATCCTCGCATAAAAATCATCATGCTGCGAGTGGAATACCCAGCATGCACCAACAAGATACCTTCCACCAGGTTGTCGGAAGCGGAGGAGCATCGAGCCACTGGTAGAAGCTGGTCGAAGACAGCAAGCGGAAGGTCTCCCACCCAAGTTGACTTTCGACTTTCGACCAACTTTTGAACAGCGAGAATCGCCATGCAGATGGTGGACGATTCTAGACACAAGGAGATCGACATGGTATAGCCGGATGAGCCTGTCTCTCTTAGTATGTACGTACGTACAGGTTCTGGCCCAGCACCACCCCCCCTCCCCTCCCTACCGTCCGCGTAAATACAAAAGCCACTGCACGCTCAAGAAGACTCCGATGCCTCAGACTGTCCTGGTATGAAGGGCTTCTCCCACCGCTGGATCCATCGGTGGGCAAACACTTGCTTCTGTCTAAGATGTACCGGTGTCGATTGCTTCGGCTGATCGGGGATAACCTTCTCGAGGTTCTGGGCAGGCGATCATGTTAGTGATGGTTTCGCTGGACCGGGAAACCGGGGACGGCTTTTGTCTCCGGAAGACGCACCAGATTTTCATAGACACACTTGTTCAACTTCCACTCGGCGGGCCGGCATTGCCACAGCTGCTGATTGTTGTTTTCGAGGCACTGCCAGTGTGCGCGGAATTGCTCCAGGCAGGACTTGTTGATGTCCTCAAGACTGGGAGGAGGAGGAGAGTCAGCATGTGTCCCGACCGCAGTCAAGGCTCTGACCAGCGCCTTTGTGCCCATCCCATAAACCTGACTCCAAGAACAACCATCCAAACGTGAAATGGTTCCGCAACGTACACACTCCGGGCGCATCGGGTGACCCGGCGGCCCTCCTTCAAGCACTCGAACTCGCCCCTGCCGGGGTTCTCGGTCTTGCATTGCATGTAGTCGTCATTGTAGTCCCTGCATCGCGCGCCGATGAAGAAGGAAGCCGACAGGAGCGGGGCAGAGCTGGCGCCAATCTCCTTGACCTTGGGGATCGAGTCTGGCAGCGGGGTAGTGTCGTAGAGGACCTGCTGGTTGAAGCTATCATTTCTGTCAGTCCGGTTCCCCTGCTCAACAGCTCCAGCGGACCCAATTGGGGGCCGCAATAGCTTGCGCATCGTGTGAGGACACTTACACCGGCTTCCGCGCTGCCATGTTGACTGTTTGGGCAAGCCCGTCCTGCGATTCGAAGCTGTGCGTGGTTTGGAGTTGGCGATGCCGCAGTCTCCAGTGTGAGGTTCCAACTTCGGCTTGTTCCACGACCAGTGGGCCCAATTTCGCAAAACAGTGATTGGCTGCGGCTTCAAGACGCTCGGGCCACTGTCGACGCGCTTCAAGCTTGAGAGTTGGAAACAGCAGTGGAGCGTATTTCGGCCGAAAAGCTGCGAAGGGCATCATCGGCAACCAAAATCAACAACCAAGAATCGCCGACGACAGCTCGGCTTTGTCTATTATACGGTACCCCTCAGTTGCGTCGAGCTCAGGGCACATTGCATAAACGCTGCTCCAATCATACCATAGCCTACTCCGATTTCTGCACGGTTCATCTGTACGATTCTACGTCCTCCCATCGCCAATTGTTTTTATTTGGATTTCCGCCGTTTGCGCCAACCCTGGGTCTCTCGGCACACCACCCGGTTCAGCCAACAGCCCAAACGGTTAGATGTTCTCTTCACTAAATCGGCCTGCGGGCCAGTCAGTTTTTGGCGGTGGTACGACTAGCATGTTTGGTCCATCGCTCGGAAGTACCAACGTGAGCTCTGCAGCCTGCCGCATGGGGACGAAGAGGGGAACGCTGATGCGAACATCTAGCAGCAGCAGCAGCAGCAACCGCAACAACAGCAACAGCAGCAGCCCGCGCCTGCGCCTTCTCTGGGCCAGCAACTACCAAACGCCAACCCGCAGCTGGGCAGTTCATTATGGCAGCCGGGTAGCCACACAAGCTGTACGTTTCTCTCCCATCTCCTCTCCATATGCCGACCTTTTCTCGCTACCGACGTCCCCCAAACGCCACGATGTGCTGTGCTAAACTCTTCCTCTCCCCGCCCAAACCAGACCAGAAGCCGATCCCGGAGCAGATCAAACTGATCACGGAGAAATGGGACCCAACAAACCCCAACTGCGCCTTCAAGACGTACCTCTACAACAAGGTGGACGAGCACACGGTCCCGCTGTACGGGCCGGGCCCCAACGAGGACCCGAAAGAGTGGGAGGAGGCGCTGCAGCGCAAGCCGGCGCCCAACTACATCCCCGTGCTGTGCGCAGGTTTCCCCTCCATCATTGCGCGCGTGACGCTGCAGCGGCGGGTGATTGTCGAGTTCAACAACAAGCTACACGCCATCAACGCGTCGCTGGACGCGATCCTGTCCAAGCACGACCTCGAGCACACGGTACGGGCCTTCAACGCGCGCCGACGGCACGCCGAGCTGAGCAGGCGGTGTCTCGTGCTCGCGTCGCGCGTGCAGGTGCTGCGGAACCGCGGGTACGCGCTGAGCGGCGACGAGGACGAACTCAAGCAGAAGCTGGCCCGCATCGACAAGCATATCCAAGACCCGGCGCTGAGCGCCCGCATGGAGGAGCTGTGGAGCCGGCTCATCATCCTCCGGGGGTACGCTGACAACTTGAAGGACGAGATCAACAAGCCTGGGTTTGCCGAGGGCGATGGGCTGGGGGAGGAGATTGAGGCCAAGGCGAAGAAGGTGGGTGCTCATGACGTCTTGCCTTATTTGTTACACATCGAGAGAATGACTAAATGAAGGGCAGATCCTTGAAGACTACGAGAAGCAGCTGCAGCATCTCAAGAAGCAGGTTGAGGAGGCCAAGAAGGACTTTGAGGACTGGGAGAAGCAGCACAATCCGACGCCGGCACCGGCAACAGCAGCCCAATAGGCGAGGAGTATCTGGTTGGGATGATACCCGAGATGAGTTTGAGAATAATATTATTCAGCCTTGGGGAAGGCGTTGGCCCGGAACTGGCTCATGGGGGTTGGTGTCACATAGATTTGGGACCCAGTATCAGAATTGATGCACAACCAGTCACTGCTACGCATCCTAAGGTTGCCTTCCACGACAGCCTGCCCCTGCACGCGATAGATGCCTGGTTACGGTTCGCCGGAATGGCAGACGTGACGCTGGCCGCCGGGAACCCGACTCTGAAGGCCGGGTGAAACTGGAACAACCGGCTCATTTTATTCCGACATGCCTGAGTCACCTGGAGCGGGATCCGTGTGTACATCACTCTAACAATACAGCTCACCAGGACTCGACAACGCCTAAAATGGATGGGACGACTGCTGTCAGACGAGGGGGAGTCAGCAGACTGTTTGGTGTTTGAACGGTTATGTCTTGAGAGATCCATGACGAACAGCACACGTCGGCATGTGCTTCGAGTAGGCATGGATGCTGCTAGATCACACTAACATGGTCAACAGAAGGACATGCATGACTCCCCTTGTTTACTTCTTGGCCCCCCCCCCCACCCGGACAGTTTACTATTCCCGTACTGTGTAGGTGTTGTCGACGACATCAGGGCTTTGACGGTCTGATCACCATTGAAACACACAAACCTGGCAGCCATGGCTAAGTTGTTTGCACCAAGCTTTCGGAATCTTTTCCCGACCATTCTGCTTTGGTTCAATTCTGTTATCTCAGACTCACGGTGAGTAGAGGCGGCCTTGTGCTGCGCACCTAGACCCTTAAGCTGATCCTTTACATGTGGAAGATAACTGAACCAAAACGAGAACTGCCAGACTCAGAGATCTTGTAAAATAGAGTAAACGGAAATCAGATCAGATATGCCGCAGATCTGGCCGGTAACAAAACAGTCGATGAAACCGAGACTCTCCATTGTCCACTCTCCAACCAATGAAGCAGACGACGACAACACTGACAACAAGGCTACCGTCAACGACAATAACGACAACAACAACAAGGATCATGGATGCTCTCCAGGTTCAGAAAGAGAGTCTTGTGGTCACCCAACACACTAGCTTCCGGGGATAACACCATGGGCACTTGATGTATGCACTCTGCCGAAGACAATGATGGAACGCTGAAACGTAGAACACGGACCGGAGATGGGTAGCGTGACGGATGATGGGCAAAAGGACCGATGAGGGGTTGAGGAGGTCTGATCACGGATTCGAGATGGCGCGCACAGATGTGTTGTTTAGTGAAGGAGAAAGAGTCCTACGAGGAGGTGTATAAGACTGTGCCTCTCCGTCGCAACCAGCCTTCACTCGCCCTTTTCGTAACAAGCCGCGACACTCGGGCACCTACTTAGCCTCCCTCACATCATACAGAGCTCAATGCTCCCTTACATGTTCAAGATGACCGGTTCCAAGCCTGAGCAGCCCGACAACCCGCCTAAGCACGGGCTGTACATCGGGGCCATCAACCCCTTTGCGCTGTGCGAGGCGGTGCTGGGCCGCAAGCTGAGCTGGACCGACCCGGCCACGACGCGGCTGGTATCGAGCATCCTGCAGACCGACTACGAGGAGCTGTTCGACATGCGGTTCAAGTCGATCCTGTACGCCGGCATCCGGCTCAGCGAGAGCGGCGACAAGGCCGAGCCGATCCCGGCCAAGGACATGCACACGCTCGAGCCGCGCGACCTCGTTACCCCGGACTTTTCCCGCGTGGAGAAGCTCGGCGACCTCGACCGGGTCGGGCTCAAGGACCTCGACAAGATCAAGGTCAAGCACGCCGTCATGTCCAACGGCAACCTGCGGCTGACGCTCGAGCCCGAGTCGCTGGGCAAGACGGTGTGCAACTCCGAGATGACGTGGATCCTGCGCGAGCTGTGCACCCCGTTCCGCATCAAGCCCAAGGAGGAGTGGATCCCCCCCAACGGTTCCTGGACTGAAATCAGCTACTGCAACCGCCAGCAGGCCACCATGTTCAGCAACCCCGTGCAGGGCGCAATCAGCAACAGCTGGTTCATGGCCGCCCTCATGAGCGTCGCCTGGGCCGACCCGACCGTCATCAAGCACTGCACGGGACCCCGGCGATCCAAGTCTTCGTCGTCGTCCTCTTCTTCTGAGGATTGCTCCCTGTCGGTCAAGTTCTACAGCAAGGGCGGCGACAAGGACGCCTCGACCGCCACCGTCACCGTCAACTGCGAGCTGCCCACCAACAACTCATCCTCGATGCTCATGTACTGCCGGCCTAGCGGCATGAGCACCTGGACGGCCCACTACTCCACGCACTCGTACATGATGCAGTCTACCACCTGGAATGCCGAGCTGTGGGCGCCCCTCTACGAGAAGGCCTTCGCCGCCTGGCTGACCTCCTCTTCCTCCGAAGAATCCCATGATCCGGAGTCTTCCTCCGCAGCCGCCGCCCGCGACAGCGACGCCTCGCACCACTGGCACCAGCACCCGGACCTGACGCAGACCTCGCACGGCGACCCGGTCAAGGCCATGTGCCAGCTGACCGACAAGGACCCGCAGTACTTCCAGACGTCGCACCGGCGCGGCGCCGACCTGCTCTCGCTCGTCCGCACGCATTGCTTCAATCAGCGCACCATCTACCCGATGGTGGCCTGGACGCGCCCCTCGGACTCCAAGTTCCGCGGCTGCACGCTCGTGGGCAACATGGCCTACTCCGTGCTGGGCTGGGCGGCGCCGCAGGAGCGCAAGCAGTACATTGTCCTGCGCCACCCCTGGGGCGTCACCGAGCCCGAGGGCATGACGAGCTATCCGGGCGTGGTGTCTCGTGTGGAGGCCGAGTTTTGGCCGCCTATTGAGCTGGTCGATCGCAAGGGTGTGTTTGCCATTGAGACGGAACCGTTCAAGGAGTACTTTGCTGGTGTGGGCGTTGCCAAGTGAAGGGAGAGGGTGTGTTGAGCTGGAAACTACCCTGGGACTGGAGGTGCCATTCCTATTTGTTTTGGTCTTAGTGAAGGGGAGAAAAAAAATTAGGGAGTTGAGGGTGACTGGATTCTAAAAGTTCTGTTAGTAAGGTCTTATGAAAATGAGAATGGTCATTGTGTATTCAGATGAATCATCAATTTGAGTCCCAATGTCAGGTAGTTAAGCTAATAACAGTAGTCAATTTGGAATAACAGGATCTGTGTAACGTACATGCAACAAGAACTGGCACGGTCGATTGTGCCTTTGCGAGCAACTTACCCCTGAACCCCATTCCTTGATCAAAACTCCATGTTAAGGTGGTGCTAGTGAGTGTTGATCGAGCCGAAAAGTGGAAAAAGATAAGTGTCCCCTCGACCGGAATCGAGCCGGTGACCTTTCGGTATCGATAATTTCCATTACAGCCGAACGTGATAGCCAACTACACCACAAGGGGATTTGATTCATTACAAATTTCATTCAATGTGCCGCTCTAAGTAGCTTTACAGGTTTAGGCAGATTGAACACTCTGAGCCCCTCGGACTGATCACAATTCTGCCGCACATTTCACAAGGGAGTGTAAACATCTACCATATACTGTAACTACGGGTTCTTATTTGTATTACTCCGTAGACTGCATGTCCTCTCCTCTAGAAGCTGAATCAGGATATGTTTGACTTCCGATGCCTTGGCCATGATTCTGCAAGGAGTACGTAGATGGCCGCAGACCGCCGTTCCTTCCGCTCTTCTCAAGACATATGCTTGAAATGTGTCACACTGTCAAATGCCGCACGTGGCGCGAGATGCTGCAGCGAGACGGGCGGGATATGGACCCCCACGACTGCTCAGAAATCTCTTTCTTTTGTCATCAATCTCGGCTTGGGGCGATCACTATGAGGCTCTGGAATTCTGGAACTTGGCCTTCCCGTCCCGAAGTGTTATTCTTGGCTCCGCCGGATCCCTCGGCGATCGAGACCAGGGAACCATGGCGCCGGGTGTTGATGACTGTGTACCGTACAGTAGCCTTATCTCGACGATATCTGTCGATACCGACTGCAGTCTACGACTTTTTATCGAGGCCATGATTGGCCCACTGCGCAGGTAGACGACGATATGGGAGTCAACCGAGCCACACGCCGTAGAGCATTTCCGTGCGGATTTCTGTCGTCGACAATTCATCATTTGGAGCCCAGTGTTATGTGCGGCTGAAGCCATCGTTTCTTCGCCCGCGTCATTGACAGCTGGCCGGCCAGAAACAGAAAGCGCTATCGATGGTCAAGACAATGGTGGAAATGATCATCGAGCAGCTCCGTCCTGGCTGCAAGCAGCACCCCTGGCTACCTGAACGGAAGCTTGAATTTTTCAAGACTAGCAGCCCTCAGCCGCCGCGGCCACTGCAGATCGCGCTTGTGGGAAAAGTTGGGCTCCCAAGAAAAGGGGAGTTGAAAATCGAATGGTACATAGTTACGGTAAGTTACGGGAAAACTGATGGAGACATGCCGCATTCCAAGGGGCCCTGTATCTTACCGGGTACGGTCCAGATTCAGGCGACGGCGGCGGATCCCCAGCGTATCGCTCCACTTCGCCATCATGGATGCGCTAATGCGACTTGTCGCTGGTATGGCAGCATCGCCAAGCCACTTTCCAGGTTGTTCCAGCCCCCAGCACCTTGCAGGCCGGCGAGCTGCGAGCTGGACAAGTTTTCGGCCATGGCAGTTCCTGGACAGCGGGCACACAGCTGCTGGTGCCCAGTCAGGGCCTAGCCAGCCAGACTGTGGCGTTTTCGCCAGCGTGCCGATTGTTGCAGCACTCCCACCAGAATCATCACATCACCACAACCCGACTTCCTTGCGTTTGCTTCCCCCACTGCTTGGGAGTGTCTCTCGTTTTCATCGGGTGCGGTTGACAACACCACATCATCAACACCCCGTCATTCGTTTACGAGCCGCCCGCAAGGTTACCACTTCAATAGGGATTCATCACAGAGACCCTAACCCAACACCAGACGCCGACACTCGCTCATCAATCACCCATACTCTGTACTCCCGTCCTCACCCTTAATTGACCGGCGATTCGCTCCAGCTGTTACTGCTTGAGAACAGCAAGCCGGCGCAGCTGATTGAGCAGCTTGGTCATTGATCACGGCGGCCCGCCCCGCCATTCATCCCATGGACAACAACGACTACTTCGGCCGCTCCGGCGCCGGCATGCCGTCGGTAGCCTCCACCGCCGCCCCGACCCCGCAACGGCCCGGGACACCCAGCGAGTCCCTCGGCCAAAACCCCTTTGGAGACGGTGTCGAGTCGCGGGCGTCACAGCGGTCGTCCGGCCAGAATGGTAACCCCTTTTCCAGCCCCATGGCCTCGCGCCCCGCCAGCAGCTTCGACTCGGCCTCGGCTCTGGGCCGCTTCGACGGCGGGCAGCGCTACTTCCACTCGCGCCGTGTGCGCAAGGGCGAGGTCGAGAAGCCATGGACCAAGAATGTCGACCCCAAGGAGAAGTGGGTCACCATCCTGCCCATCATCGGCATCGTCATCGGCCTGGGCATCTCGGGCTTCCTTGTCTGGGACGGCATCCGCAGCGTCGTCAAGCACAACTACTGTCCGGTGTTGGAGGAGACGTGGTCGAACGGCTTCAACGAGCAGGTGTGGATGAAGGAGGTCCAAGTCAACGGGTTTGGGTGAGTTTTGCCAGCCACAATCATTTAACGGAAGGAAGCAGACACTCACAGCAACAGCAACGGCGAGTTCGAGCAGACCACTGGCGGCGACCAAAACGTCTATGTCGAGAACGGCCACCTGATCATCAAGGCCACGCCACAAGATGACGCTCTGATACAGCAGGACCACAAGATCGACCTCCTCAGCGACGGCACCTGCACGTCCACCAACCCGGACTACTGCATCGCCGTGACCAACACAACGGCCGGCAATTCGACCATCGTGCCGCCCGTCCTGTCCGGACGCATCAACACGCGCCGCGGCGCGACCATCAAGTACGGCCGCATCGAGGTGACGGCCAAGCTGCCGGCCGGTGATTGGCTCTGGCCCGCCATCTGGATGATGCCGGTCGACTCGGCCTACGGGCCCTGGCCGCAGTCGGGCGAGATTGACATCATGGAGTCGCGCGGCAACAACTACACGTACCCGCAGGGCGGCAACAACATCATGTCGTCGGCCCTCCACTGGGGACCCAACCCGGCCAACGACGCCTGGTGGCGCACCAACGTCAAGCGCCAGGCCCTCCACACGACCTACTCGTCCGGCTTCAACGTCTTTGGCCTTGAGTGGTCGCAGAAGTACCTGTTTACCTACGTCAACTCGCGCCTGCTGCAGGTGCTGTACGTCAACTTCGACACGCCCATGTGGACGCGCGGCAACTTCCCCGTCCAGGACAGCAACGGCACCCGCATCAAGGACATCTGGAGCGAGACTGGCCGCGCGCAGACGCCGTTTGATCAGAAATTCTATCTAATCCTGAACCTGGCTGTTGGTGGCACCAACGGCTGGTTCGAGGACAATGTCAACGGTAAGCCCTGGCTGGATGCCTCGCCCAATGCTCGCAAGGATTTCTGGCAGGCCAAGGACCGCTGGCTGCCCACCTGGACCCAACCGCAGATGGAGGTCAGCAAGGTCATGATGTGGCAGCAGTGCGATGGCGATGAGGATCTTTAGGTGATTCGAGTGGGTTTTTGACGAGGGTTCTACTGCGCTCTGTCTGCGATGGTGTTTTGCGGGTTATAGATTGGTTGTTTCTTGGGTATCTAATGTTTATATTTCTTTGGCTATTTCCAGGGAATTGAGTTGGATCTAGAACGCACAGCTGGTGGTTCTGACATGGGCAGCATATTTTACCCAACAGCACACGAGCATAATGACATTTAACCAACATCCAATGGATTGATCGATCATTATGATGCACTGGGACACAGTGAACCAGCGCTTTGACGGAATCTGTCTCTCCAAGCCAGCTATTCCGGCTTCCGAAACGCTTTACGGCGCTGCGGCGTCATGTCTGACCGTTGTACCCCTTTATTTTGTGCTTTTGGCGGGGGCTCGAGCGGCGCCAACTTTCAATCCCTTCAACACTCGTCCTCATCAATCTCTCAACATTGGTTGGTTCTGGCTCCCAATGTGTCCAATTGTCCATAGCTTATCGACCGGTGTAGATGGATAAGAGTTTGCCGAAAAGGGCCCGACAAGAATGCAGCTTCATGCGTGATGCAACCATCAAGGGAGAATCCTGCCGGTGAGGGGCCGAGTGGCCCAAGGGGAATACGATGCGAGCCTTTTCACTCCCAATATGCACTGCAACCAGAATCTCGGACCGTGTTATCCGCAACACTACAATCTTTCTCCTGCCCAAGACCCAGATAATCGAGCTGCGAAATACTTCAAAATGTTGGACAGGATCAGAAACCAGGAGCCGGCCTGGCCCGAACAGGGCTGGAACTTGGCAGAGTGGGGGATCATCAGCCAGATCTATAGTTTAGTTATCTCCGCTGTGGATTCGATAGATTCTGATCATTGAAGTATATTGTATGGTAAGGTACAATACAAATGATTTCCCATACCTTTCGATTTCAACAAGTTCTGTCTATCAACAGCGTCAACATCATTTATGCTAGTGTTGGGTTTTCGTCGTTCATTGAGAGGCTGAAGGAACTGCAAGGTGATCGTGAGGTAATCCACGGACCAGCGAGTTTCGTTGGTTCAGAAGAATGGGACTGAGACATACCGTACAGTCTCATCCAGCTCATACACCTCCACAGGGCGGCCCACATATACTCATGCGTACTGTCGCTGTCAAAAAAGCTGGTGGGTCTGTGCGCACTCATGCAGATCGAAGCTCGGAGGACTGGAGCGATAGCGTCTGATTGGCGGATCCGGACAAAGTGGAAATTTGTGAATTAGGTGAAACTACATGCATACAGTAGTCAAAAACACCAGCGAGACGCCAGACTAGAAGATGGGCCGCATGCCCATGTACTCTCCTTGTCTCATCATCACCAACTGATATCACGAGCGTGGCGATGATCGGTGCAGTATCTTCAGACGGCGTCTGTCATCATCGATCCTAGGACAAAAGCGTTTGACTGGCCATGGAGGCTGCCAGCACAGCTAATCGTAAACGAGACGTAATATGCAAACAGCCCAATCCTTCGGGAAGGTCATTTTGCCTGCACAGATGCATTCGATGGGGTTGTGCTGTGCAGATAGATGGGATCATTGTGACGGGAGGGGAGAGGGGAAGAGGCGGTATTTTTCTTGCCGACGGGACGCTATTTTTGGTATCGTAACCGTGAAGTGCGTTTGTTTGCCCAGCAAGTGGCCAGTGCCAATGCTCGTATTTTCTTTGACCTTGACTCAGGACGCGTTGAAACCCGCGATGACTGGCTATAGGCCGACCATCCCAATGCGGATGGGTTTCGAGATGATGCTTGGGGGATTCGAGTGCTGCGGCACCCATCATCATGATGATCATTTTCTCTTACGATCTCTGAAACGAGCAGCATCACGAATACAAGCAGCTGTAACGTGGTTTTATTACTGACAATAAGCTGTATCGCCAAGATCTTGACCAGCCTGACATGATGGCAGGGTTTCAGCGCGCTATTGACTGCTGGTCAAGGAAGTTGCATGTCGCTCTCAGGCGGACTTTGTTGCCCAGCTGAAAGTTGGTGCTGGCGCATGTACCCACTGTGAAAATTGAGAAACATCTCAATACGGATAGCGTTGTCGGCCATTTCTCCATCGGTTCAGCCTCATCAGCTCCGTTTGTCCTGCTTCCCGCTGAGCCTTATCGGGTCAACCTTCGGTCCAGATTCCAGTCATGGCTTGGACATGGGACAGGTATCCGTAAACAACATGATACAGAATCGAAGACTTCGCAACCCAGCGTGAGATACACATAGAAGCTGCACCAGACCCTAGCTAATTGGTAAGGCAGGAGCAAGAGCCTGGAATTGTTCGGTTGTTCCGCCATGGTTTTTCCCTTGGACCAGACCCGCCCGCTTCTACACGTACGTGTAGGCAGCCCCACTTTGCCGACGATGTCCAGGGCACCAATCTGGAGTGAGGAAAGAGTGGAACCCGAGAGATCCTGAGAATACTCCACGCCTTGCCGTCGATGCGGCTCCAGTCTGCAAAAATCTCGCGTGCCTGTTAATAACAGCATACATCGTACAGTACTTATCGTATGGCATGCTACGGGATGGTGCGAAAAAGTTGCATGGCTGGGTGCAGCGACCGGTCGTTTTCTCGTCAATTGCTGAGGAGCCAAGCCAAATCGAAGTTGACACTGAACGATAAAAGGCAGTCCAATGGCCACCGAGCTCTGGTCTCGCCCAGCCGCCACATAAACGCCATGGCGACCTTGAAAATTCCCCTGCCACCATCGTTCCAGGCGGCGCCTGCAGCGGTGACAGCCGCCGGACTGACACCATGGGAGCTGAGAATTGCTGCTGCTCCGAAGCTCCGTCGTCACGGTGTTGGTCACCATGAGACTGTTACTGATTCTTGTACGGGGTACGCTCCGTACAGATTACAATTACGCAGATAAAAGCCTTGTAGGCTGGAGGAAATGTTGGTAGGAACGGGCATTGACTTGGACAAACCGGGAAACCGGCTCTTCCGCTAACGCTAGCTATCACCTACACGGGCCCTCGGCAACCTTGATCCTTGTTGGGTACATCCACCCACAAGGTCAAGGTTCGTGTCGCCAAGCACACATGGTGCCTCGCTAGGGCAGACCATTCTCGACCAATCGCCAGCACACACCCCTGTGCTGCCCGTGGACGACCAGCTGCTTGGTGCAGGAGCTTGCATCGGCCAGCGTTGCTTTGCCCTCCACTTCCAGTGTCCACCCTCTTTTTGACCCTCCCCCTCCCCTGTCGCTGTCTCCCGCCTCAGTCCCTCCAAGTTTCCGGCGATCAACACTCGTTCCCACGCGCTCGGGATCTGCAAAGACAGTTCTTCCCCTCGAGAACCTGCAACCACGACGGCTGCGATCCTCGAGCCTCGTTCGCTAATCTGGGCTTTCAGGCACCTCTGAAGCCGTCCACTCGCTACTGTGCCTTGGGACTTGGAGGAATTCTCACTCTCGCTCGTTCGACGATTTCGAAGTGGGAACCGGTTTCGCCTCGGCCGCGTGCTTGGAACCGGTGCCGGCAACAGCGAGGACTCTGTCACCATTGCACAGCATACGCCGCAGTGCTACCCCGGCCACCACGAGGTACGAGATCCGAATTAGCGCAGCTTCTGAGCCCCTATCGGTATCTCTGGAGTGTTGCTTTAAGTCGAAAGTCTCGATGTGCCATGTCCGGTTGCTGACCTGAATAATTAGAACCCAACTGAGAGAAAGGGCGGAAAATTCCCGAGTGATTCGGAGGTTGACGGGAGGTTTGCCATCCGGTCGTCCCGTTCTGAACGGCGAGGATCTTAATACAGAGAGGGAGCAAGCCCAACCGCTGGGCTGCTGCCGCCGCCATGGGCATCGGTAACTACTTCAAGGCTGAAAAGCCTGAGCAAAAGGCACAAACAACACCCGCATCACCACCAAAGAAAAGTACCGCACACCAGCAACGGCCATCCGTCACAGGAAACCCCCCACCATCGCTTAGAACAGATACAGAGCTGCAACCCCCAACACCCAGTTATGGCTCACGACCGCAGTCCATCTCGGGCCGCTCCGTGAGGTCGGCAGGGAGCTCCCTCTTCCTCGATGACATCAAGCACGAGGTCATGGTCAACTACCTGTACCAGCAACAATGCTCGCACTTGTGGGTGTCGGATGGCAGCGGCGAGATCGAGGGTGTCCTTTTGCGGAAAACGAGGGGCCAGTACATGGCCTGCCCGCCCCAGCTGGGCAACTCGCCATTTGCGCTGGCCTGCGCCGCGCTTAATGTTCAGGTGCGTTTTGGATCCTATCACTGTAGCTAACGCTACTTCAAGTCCGGGTGGTGGTAAAGATGCTGACGGTTTCGCAAAGTGTGCCATGACGGTCAACTCTAGAGTTATCAAGACCTTCTTGCAGTGGTCACCAGATGCCGTCGACGTGCCCCTGATGAACGGCCTGCGCGTCCAGATTCTCCCCACCATCGACGACCTTCCCCGCGCGCGGAAGCACCAGTTTGCCGCCTTTGTCGCGTCCGAGGGTCTGCTAGTGGTCTGGGACGACGACGCTCTGCACCTCGTCCAGCGCGCCAAGGCGATTGAGTCGGAGCTGATGGAGCTGGTGTGGAAGGCCGGTGGGGAGAATGAGGACGACGAGAAGGGAGGCCCCATCGTGGAGGAGCCCGAAGTGGATGAGGAGAGCGGCGAGCTCAAGCCGGAAAAGCGGCCGGTTCACCTGCTTAACACGTACCTGGTCAGCATGACGCTCGTCCTGGTCACCGTCTCGCTGGGTGCGGCCTTCCGCCAGCTCGCCATCGAGGTCTCGGTCGACGGCAACTACATGCGCCTCGCGCTCGTCGCCCTGTTCCCCGTCCAGATCTTCTTCACGCTCTTTTTCGCCCAGGTCATCGTCGGTTGCCTGGCTCAGATCTTTGGCCCGATCCGCCAACTGACCATCAACTCCAAGTTCTATTCTGCCCGGCCACCGCCGAGACTGCGGTCCAGCGTGCTGCCTCACGTCACGGTTCAGTGCCCGGTCTACAAGGAGGGCCTGCAAGCCGTTATTGCCCCGACCGTCAAGTCCATCAAGCAGGCTATGTCGACCTACGAACTGCAGGGCGGGTCGGCCAACATGTTCATCAACGACGACGGCCTGCAGCTGATCTCCGAGGAAGACCGCCGCGCGCGTATCGAGTTCTACGCGGACCACAGCATTGGCTGGGTTGCCCGCCCCAAGCATGGCGAGAACGGCTTCAAGCGCCGCGGCAAGTTCAAGAAGGCCTCCAACATGAACTTTGCCCTCATGATCTCGTGCAAGGTGGAAGAAAAGCTGGCGGCCGTCCAGCGCACGCCCGACTGGTCGCAGCACGACGAGGCGCAGGCCTACGAGCGCGCCCTGAAGGAGGTGCTCGAGGAGGATGGCCGTGCCTGGGCCGACGGCAACATCCGTGTGGGCGACTACATCCTGCTGATCGACTCGGACACGCGCGTGCCCGCCGACTGTCTGCTGGATGCCGTGTCGGAGATGGAGCTCTCGCCCGACGTCGGCATCATGCAGTTCTCGTCGGGCGTCATGCAGGTCGTCCACACCTACTTTGAGAACGGCATCACCTTTTTCACGAACCTCATCTACAGCGCCATCCGCTACACCGTCTCCAACGGCGACGTCGCCCCTTTTGTCGGCCACAACGCCATCCTGCGCTGGTCCGCCATCCAGCAGGTCTCGTACGAGGACGAGGACGGCTATGAGAAGTTCTGGTCCGAGAGCCACGTGTCCGAGGACTTTGACATGTCGCTGCGTCTGCAGTGCAACGGCTACATCATCCGCCTGGCCGCCTGGGCTGGCGACGGCTTCAAGGAGGGCGTGTCGCTGACCGTGTACGACGAGCTGGCCCGCTGGGAAAAATACGCCTACGGCTGCAACGAGCTGCTCTTCCACCCGATCCGCAAGTGGCTCTGGAAGGGACCCTTCACCCCGCTCTTCCGCCGCTTCCTGTTCTCCAATATCCGCTTCACGTCCAAGATCACCGTCATTTCGTACATTGGCACGTACTACGCCATCGGCGCCGCCTGGATCATGACCAGCGTCAACTACTTCCTCATGGGCTGGTTCAACGGCTATCTCGACAAGTACTACGTCGACTCGTGGCAGGTGTGGTTCTCCATCATTCTCGTCTTCAACGGTCTCGGCAACATTGCCCTGGCCGTCATGCGGTACCGCGTCGGCGAGCGCAACATTCTGTACGCCCTTTTCGAGAACTTTAAGTGGACCTTTTTGCTGGCCATCTTCCTCGGCGGCCTGTCGCTGCACGTCTCGCAGGCCCTGCTGGCGCACATGTTTGAGATTGACATGACGTGGGGCGCCACGTCCAAGGAGGCCGAGTTTTCGAATTTCTTCATCGAGGTGCCCAAGGTGTTGAAGAAGGTGAGTCCCCCCGCTCGTGGATGGATATGGCACGTGTAACGTCGTTTGTGTTGATGCTAACGGGTTGCTGGCCCAGTTCAAATTCTCGATGCTCTTCGCCACCGTCTTCATCGCCGGCATGGTAATTCTCGCCGTGGCTCCCTTCATCCCCTACAGCTGGCACATCACCGACTTTGTCGCCATCCTGCCCATGGCCACCGTCGCCGCGTCGCACCTGCTGCTGCCGCTGGCCCTCAACCCGGCCCTGATGACCTTCTCTTGGTAGGCGGTTGTTTTTCCGTCCTCCTTGACCAGCTGTCTCGGACGTAAATATGCTGCTGTGTTTTTGGAGAGCAAATAGTCAGTAGTCAGGTTCATTTCGGCGAGGTTAGACTGGTCTTTCTTTTTGCTTTCCCCATCCCCCACCCTCGCAGGGACCAACGTCTCACGTCACGACTTCCTTCCATGTTCTCTTATAACATAACTTAGTGTCTATTGGTTTGATGTTTTGGATCACATAGAAAGAGGGCGAGGGACGCCGCTGGAGTTTAGTTTAGCTAGCAGCACGGGAAACACTACTGGTAATCTTCATTTTCGAATGCTCCCTCAACAAGTTGTCTTTGGCCCAACATCTGCATGGAGATCCAGGCCAGATCAGGTCCTAGCCCTACTCCCGACTTCTCTTCCATCTCAAATCCACAAGGTGACGCATCGTCCATGCAAGCCCCTTCCCGCCCCATATGGATTAGGTCCACGTTCGCTTCGTCCAACGCCCGTTCCACGGAGTCAATGGCCCAGTTGGAAATGGCCGGAGGACCAGAACTGCTAGCCAGGCACCTCCTCTGGGAGCTGGATGGTGAGCTTTTTGCATTTTCTCCCCAAATTCCTCGATGAGCCGGCTGCTGGACATCTCGTTCTCTGTACTTCAAACACCAAAGATAGAACATTGAGTTGAGACAAATTCAGGTCTAACTCATTTCACTTAAGCGCTGACTCAGGTATCAAAAGACCGAAAAAGGGGCGACGCCCTCAACACCACTGTCATTTCCAGTACCCAAGACGGCCTTCGACAAGAACGCGAACCAGCCAACCTCCAAGCAAAGGCAGTATGTAATAACCATCAAGCATAGTAAGACAGAAGAATCCGACCAGTGGCCGAGATCAAACATGCGGTAATAACATATCACGGAGGGTGAAGAGGAAACCACCCACTGTAACCCAAGAGTGATTTCCGTTAAAGAGAGTAAGAAGATGACAAAACACAAACCAGCCAAAAAAACATCAAAACCTCGGACAAACAGCCCACCTCAAACCGCCGTTCCCCTTCCTTACCTTGCCCGTGCAGTCAACCCCCTTTCAACCTAACAATCCTCCCTCACGGGCACCTCCTGGCATGAGTTCGGTCCCGGATGCGGGTTCGTGCAGAGCGTATCGCACTCGATCCCGGGCGCCACGAACACCCTGTACTCCTGCCCCTCGAACTTGAGCCTGAACTGCCGCTGGTCCGTCGGCAGCAGGTTGTTGGCGCGGTAACCCGCGCGGCAGGCGCAGTAGTGCCTGTTGCCCAGCGGCGGCGGCGCGACGATGCACGACGTCGTGATGGTGCACTTGTTGAAGAAAGGGTTGGGGTTGCAGGTCTCGCACACGCCGCCGCCCGGAGGGTCCGTCTTCTTGAGCTTGCAGTTGCCGTCGCAGGCGGACCAGTCCCTGCCGTTGTTGAGCTCCCCGTCGTCGCACTCCTCGCCGGCTGTCTCGTCCACCCTGGCGTCGCCGCAGCGAGGCGGGTCCGGGTGGCAGTCTGGTTGTTGGTGGTGGTGGGCGCACTTTGTCTTGCGGCAGTCGGTGGTGCAGTTGCTGCCCGGCCGGCCGTTCATGTACCACCCTTCGTCGCACTCCTCGCTGGGGTACTCGACGATGCCGTTGCCGCAGACCGGGGGGTGGGGAGGGCCGCAGGGTGTCGTCAGGGTGCAATTGCTAGCGCAGCTGCTGTGCGGGGTGCCGTTGAGGTCGGCGCCGTCGTCGCACTCCTCGGGCCACTCGGTGACTCCGTTGCCGCAGCTGGGGCCCGAGGCCCACTTGCAGTCCTCGCCGCACCGCCAGCCGGGCTGGCCGTTCTTGTCGGCGCCATCGTCGCACTGCTCGCCGGGGTGGACGATGCCGTCGCCACACTCTCCGCAAGGGGGGTTGATCGTGGTGCAGTTGTCGGAGCAGGATGCGCCGGGGGACCCGTTCAGCTGCCAGCCCAAGTCGCACTGCTCCTGCGAGGTGTCAACGACGCCGTCGCCGCAGTAGCCGCAGAGCGTGCAGTCCGACGCGCACCCGCTGTTGTAGGCTCCGTTGAGCGGGCCGGCGTCGCATTGCTCGCCGGGCTCAAGCTTTCCGTTGCCGCATACGGGTACCACCTTGCAGTTTTCGGAGCAGCCCGAGCCGTGCTGACCGTTGGCGTCGCCAAGGTCGCATTCCTCGCCCGGTTCGACCTTGCCATTGCCGCATTCGCAAACCGGCGCGTTCCTGCAATCCGCAGAGCAACCAGAGTTGGGCTCGCCGTTGACTTCACCAAGATCGCACTCCTCGCCGGGGTCGACCTTGCCGTCGCCGCAGACATCAGGGGGGTACTTCTTGCAGTGATACGAACAAATCGAGCCTGGCTCGCCGTTATTAGCCCCCTCATCGCATTCTTCACCGGGGTCGACCTTGCCGTCGCCGCAGACATCAGGGGGGTACTTCTTGCAGTCCTTCGAGCAAGTCGAACCGTGTTCGCCGTTGTTGGGCCCCTCATCGCATTCCTCGCCGGGGTCGACTTTGCCGTCACCGCAGACACAGGGCAGGGTCTCCTTGCAGTCCTTTGAGCATGTTGAGTCGGGCGCACCATTGTTAGGACCCTCGTCGCATTCCTCACCCGGCTCGAGTATGCCATTGCCGCAGGAACAAGGGGGAGTCTTCGTGCAATGGGCCGAGCACCGGGAGCAGGGCTCGCCGTTCTTGATGCCGAGATCGCATTCCTCGCCGTCTTCAACGATGCCGTCGCCGCACTCACCCATCAGCGTGCAATCGGCATTGCAGCCAGACCCCGGCTTTCCGTTGTCCAGGCCCAGGTCACACTCCTCGCCGGCCTCCACCTGCCCGTTGCCGCAAACTGGGCACTTTTTGCAGTCAATAGTGCACCCTGAACCGGGCTTGCCGTTGTTTTCGCCGTCGTCACATTCCTCTCCATCTTGGAGTATGCCATCGCCACAGAGCGGTATGGGTTTCTTGCAATCGGCAGAGCAGCCAGAGCCGGGCTTGCCGTTCTCAGTTCCCAGGTCGCACTCTTCGTCGCCTTCAACCTTGCCATCACCGCACACCGGGCACTTCTTGCAGTCGATGGTGCACCCGGAGCCGGGCTGGCCGTTGTCAGAGCCGAGGTCGCATTCTTCAGTGCCTTCAACCTTGCTGTCACCGCAGACCGGGCATTTTTTGCAGTCTGCAGTACATCCAGAGCCAGGTTTGCCGTTGTCAGGGCCAACGTCGCATTCTTCAGTGCCCTCAATTTGGCTGTTGCCACAGACCGCACACTTCTTGCAGTCAACGGTGCAGCCAGAACCTGGATTTCCGTTCAAGTCCTTGCCAAAATCGCATTCCTCGCCAGTCTCGACCTGGGAATTGCCACAGACAGGCATGATCTGGCAGTCGACGCTGCAGCCGCTGTTGAGGGCGCCGTTGAGCTTGGCGCCGAGGTCGCACTGCTCGTGGGGCGCTTGGACGATGCTTTGATGTTGTTAGCCAAGACCTGTTCAAGGTTCAAGACGGGAGCGAGGCAAATGGAGGCTGATTGAAGTAGGTGATGAGAAGCTTACTTACCCGTCGCCGCACTTGCCTCCGCAATCACCGCCGGTGCAGTGAGGGGGGCCTGTGGGGGATGATACCGCTCCTCCTACGACGAGAGCAAGGAATAATGTACTGTGAAGCATAGTGTGAGGGAAGGGGCCGGGGTGCTGCACCCGGATGTCAAACGAAGGGAGCTTCCACGTGGTATAGATATAGGAGAAAAGGGGGTTGGGGGTGATATGGAGAGATGAGACGGCAAGTGAGCGCATGCCCGTAAAGACTGAGATTTATACACGTCGTTCTCACACTCGACTTCCACTCCATCCGGCATTGGGGATATTCTCCGACGCCATGGTGGCCAGCCATTTCGCTGCCAGGAATAACTCCAATCATGATATCGACACTGCCACTTTCGACTTGAGAGGCCGGCGTGTCGTGTCTTGAGTCGCTCATGATGGGCACCGGCGGGACACTCCGTATTGCTGGCAACTGGCAATAGGAGCCAACGTGCCGTTTCGGAGGCTAGCACAGTTAAGTGACTAGATCAGCCGTGCTGTCGGAGGGCGTCCGGGATGGGGCGCAGTTGCAGCCGCAAGGAAGTGTGGCCACCGACACAGTGAAGGGAATTCAGAGCACTGGCACTTGCCAGGAGAGGCGTTGTCCACAGAACCGCAGGACCGTATCCGTTAGGAAGACAGGCGGGCGGATTGCTGGAGCGGCTCTAGCCCATCCCGTTTGGTAGAGCGGAATCTTGACCATCGGCATGGTCATGGTTCTTGGCCAAAGCCGAGGAGCTTCCGTGTCAAGCGTGGAGTGTCTCATGAGGCAGCCCTTACTGCTGCAAAGCTTGGTCAAGGCTGGGAGAGAGGAAGTCCGAGATGGACTCCGAGTGACCTAGCTTTCTTGTTCCCGAGGTAGTTTCCTTTGCCTCTGGGCTGCTTTCGATCAGTTTCTCTTCTCCATCTGCTCGCTCGTGTTATCGCCGGCAACTGTTCAGTTGTTGGTGGTCTGGTCAAGTCAGCCAGGGCCGGTGGTGTGCAACCCACCATCAGGCAATGCCGAAAGCTGGGGAAGGTGCGCATGGCCACTCTGCCCAATGGAAACCAGCACCGTCGTTACGTAACCGATCTCGATCTTGTGGTTCTCAACGGGCTGTGCATCCTTTGATCTTCAGCCTTACCGTCATCATTACCTTATTCGCGGGGTACGGCTTCATTGGTTGATAACTCCGCAGCTGTCGGAGAAGCAGACCCCAGCCAAGGCATACAACACTACGGCCGATGCGGGGATGGGCTGCGGCCGCCTTGTTGTTTGCATGTGCGTCATGGGCGGCGGCGGAGAGGAGGCGCTGTCCACTGAGATTTGATGGGATACATCTGTTGGAACGTGAACCCTGATTCAGGGGTGCCAAGACGGACGCACATGTGGCTGGTGATAGACACCCTGGAGGCTGTCTGGAACATCGGACAGTTGAGAACACAGAACACAATCAACATCAGAAACAACCAAAAATTGACATCCTCGTGACACTCTGCGACCACTGACCATTTTTCCCTTCGTTTGCCTCGTAGCGGTTCCGGAAACATCCGTCCCGTCGCGGTTCCAGCCCGATGGACAGATAGACCGTCGTGGCGGAGAGGTCTATTAATAGCGTCAACTGTGGTCGGCGCGATAGCTTAACACGTTACATAGCTCAGGGAGGTTATCTCAGCCTCAACCGGCAATGGGCTGCATGGGGAGTCACCTAATGCTCGAGATACGCAAGTATCCGTCGGACTCGGATGCGCGATTGGCGGGGTGACAGGCTGCCAGCAGGCAGAAACCGCTGCGCTTGGCGAGGTGCAGGCAGTGCTGCGCATTGAGACCAAGAAATAAATCATGTGCGAGTGTCGTTGTCGCGGCTTACTGTGTGTTGAAGTGTTGGGACCTGGCGAGAATCTGGTATTTGAGACTTTCAAGGTGGGAATTTGGAAGAAGGTGGGAGCCCAGAAATCGATGCCTGGTGGGAATGGAAAAACCGCAGCGGCGACGACAATGAAAATGCAAGATTTCTTTCAGCTGCCCTGTCTCAAGTCGGTGTGCCCAGTGACAAGTCCAACTGTTAGACTTGTGCCTTGCAGCAGTGCATATTCTGCGTTGATAGCAATTATAGGAAGAAACCTACCTTGCCCTAGTCGCCAGCAACGTGACTATGTCTCGCATGTGCGATACATTCCAATTGTTTTGCGAGGGTGCCGTGATATTCTACATGACACCTCTAACTAACTTCCACACTTTAGTCAATCCGCCCCCCTCCCCGCCCGCTGGCCCCGGGGAGATTGAAGTCGAGATCCACAAGGGATAGAGTTGGGGTCGCCGTTTATCTTTCCCCAAACTTCTCTTTCGCCTTTTCTCTGAGAGAGAGTGAGACATCGATTCCAGACGGCTGGAGAATCAAAGGGAACGACAGGGTGCCCGATGCCGCGGCGCCGCCAGATACTACAATGCTCTTGTGACCCTGGCACGAAAGTCACGAACTCCGCGGTCTTATACACCCGTCAGCCCCGTGGTGGTCCGGGGCAAGAGATCGTTTCGTGCAAGAGAACCACTTACTCACGTCAAGTTCGGATTGACTTGGTCAGTCAATCCTTGTCGTCAGCAACCAGTGGGCGGACTATAGGCAATCAGATGGCTTCTCACTTAGGTTCGGGTACCTTACGTATTGTGAGGTGACTGAGATCCTCCTGGTGCTACGAGCAAGTGTACTACGGTATCCTTGACACAGCAGGTATCTATTTACCTTTCTCTCCACCCGGATGCTTCCAGTTCTAGCAGCTGTATATGTCCAATGTTGTGCTTTCTTTGATGGAGACAGACTTGCCATAGGTCTCCTTCCAGCAATGCGGACACTTCCTTATGCTTGGAGTTTGTTGACGAAAACGGCGTTTTCAAGGCAACACTGGACTAACTCGGCAACCCAATTATCTTGCTAAATCGACCACAGAGACCGGGCTGAGATTCGGCGAGCAATGGTATGGTATCGGTGGACTTAAGGCCAAGTACCAGTCTTGTATTCTCAAAAGCCTGGTAGGACCTAATGTTGCTTGAAGATGCAGATTGTATTGAGCAGTCAACACCGAATACAAACTGGGACCGTAGAGCCAAGCATTTGCACACCCAGGCACAGAATCAACAGGTAGAAAGACCAGGTAGGTCGAAGGCCAAGACAAGTTCGATTGTCCAGAGAAACAATACACAAATACTCAAGGCTCGAAGCGGCAACGCACGCTCAGTAAATCAACGCCTGCCAGATAGCACCTCCAGGATCCCTTTTCGCCATGCTATGCCATTCCAAAATTGAATCATACAAATCCCTCATTGAAAGCGCCGCTTCTTAAGGAAAGCGCCATGTCCTGCTTCTTCGCTCGCTCGCTTATGTGATACTTTCAAGACGTACGTCGTCTTGTTCACTGTTGGTGTTAATGTCTTGGGGACACTGGACGTTCCGGGCTTCAGAGAAGCCTTCACTTGGTCGCGAATTTTTGGTCTCCGCTGTTCGACTCTGAGGACCCACAACAGGGCGAGTAAGACCTCCTTCGACGGGAGGGCGGCTCCCTTCAGCCAGCCGGTAGTCGGCCCGCGACGAGGCAACTGCCGCTGCGAGTCTCCGGCAGCTGCTGCCCCCGCCGACTCGTCGTCTCCCGAAACCCGGTCGACCGCGTGTCCCTCAGATGACGCCAACCGCAATACCTCCATCGTCGCATCCATCAAGGGACGCGCCAGAGTGGGGCTGCAGGTAAGGATCTTCCGAAGGGTTCGGAGTCTCAGGGTGGAGGAGGGACGAGTCTGCGACGGAGCGGCTGTAGAGCTGCTGCGGCTGCTGTTCGTTGCTGGGCGCGACGTTGAGCTCGCCGTCGGTGATGAACTCGTTGATGTCGAACTCGGTTGTGAACGCGAACGGTGTGGTGTCGTCACCAGCCAGATGATCGTATTCATAATCGGCTGAGTTGGGGGAAGAGAGGAGCCCGCTTTCAAGGAGATAGCGATCTGCATCAAGGGCCTCTGGCATAGAGAAAGAATCGCTGAGGTGGAGGCTAGAAGGAACTGGAGCGGGAGGAGCAGCGCCAGTGCTGGGTGCAGCTGTTGCTGCAACGTCATCTGCCACGCCAAGGGTGGTGCTTCCGCCGACCGACACTGCAGGTCTTGCCACAACATCTCTGCAGGATGTTGTGTCGCATCGGGGGAAGCACTGGCCTGGGCCGTGGAAGTGACGTCGGCAACAGGAGTTTTAGTTGCCGCGGGCTCGACTTGCTCCTCAGCCGCCTCAGGAATCGGAGTCAAGGCGGGCGACAACGAGGCCGGATTAACCGTCTTGTTGGCGGTAGATGGAATAGACTGGAAGAGCTGCTCCAACGAGCTGCCGGCACCCATCGCGGCGCCATGGCCGTCTTGAGAGCCGAAGAGCTGCTGTGATAATGTGACAGGGGTCTGGCGGAGTCCGTCGAATGACGGCGAGGTTCTGCTCACGACTACTCCGCCCTGCCGGAACTTTTGTATCTCCTCGAGGAGAGTGAGATTGATTTGCTGGGCTTGAAGGAGTGCCGCTTCGAGCTCCTTGTTCCTCCGCTCCAGACCCTCTACCTCCAAGCGCTTCCGCTCACGCGACGATTGCGCGGCTCGGCGGTTGCGAAGGACGCGCTCGACTCTGCGTTGTTCCTTCTCGTCCTCGGTCTTGGCGCGTTTCCTTTCAATGGGTCAGCATAAAGCAGCCATGGGCTAGATTCGGCATTGGCATTGCATACCTGGGGGGCAGGTTGGTCTTGGGCTCTGGGAGAACTTGGCCCCATGATTTCCTCTTCTTGACCGGCTTCTTCTCCGATTCCGGCTGGGGAGAAGCCGAAGGAGCTTCTGACCGGGCCAGAGTGGTTTGTGTCAGGGCCGTCAGGCCGGCAAGCATGGTCAGGTCGGGTTGGCTCTCCCCGGAGATGGACTCGGGAGGGGACATCATCTCGAGGGGATTGACCGTGGTCGTCGGGGCGGGGCTGGTGCCAAACAGAGAGGGGTATATCTCTTCGGGGGCTGAGAGCACCGACTCGGTGGGCGAGCCCTCGAATTTGACGTTTGGCGACGACGCCGAGGGGTTCCAGGAATGCATTTCGGCCATGGTGGTTTAGACCTTACACCTTGTAGGAGGACTTGTGCGATATCTGCGAGTTGACTGAATTCGTTCTTTGGTGGGTTGTTTGCCAGTTGACAAAGAGCGAAGCAGGGTTGCAGAGCGCTGAAGGGCTGAGGCTGACTGTAATATTGAGGCGCCTTCCCAGTTCCTCAATACCAAGTATTATGTCAGAAGAGATGTCAGGGGATTCGCATTGCGCATGACGAGTCCATCCGTGACTCAGCTCAACCCTGTCGACTTGAGCGAACTCGGTGGTTGGTTGTGTTGGCGAAAAGGACAGTTTGGCTTTCTTGGTGAACAGCTGGGACGGCGCTGGTTGTTGACGGGGCTCCAGGCTTCCTTTATGTTCTGGCCACGTTGGCCAAATGGGTTGGATGCCTGAGGCAGAAACATGGGGCACGGGAAGCGCATGCTGCGTTGATTGGGCCAATTTTTGTCACACGAGCCCGGAAAGGCTGCGACATCCGAGTTCCCAAACAAGGAAAGCACAAGGGGATTCGGGCGGGAACCCGAGCGTTTCCACGGACCCACAGCCTCCATCGGCTCCGAGTTCAGGGGCTGGAACCAGCGTTCCCACCGATTCTCATAGGAAGAGACGCAGCGAGGGACAAAGCCAAACATGCCATTTCCTCATCCCGTTAACCCGCTGAGACACGGCAAAACTCGGGGCTGTTAATTCAGCCGTCTTTCCTCCATTTGAACCCAGGGAGGATCTCTCCTCACCCAAGGGGACCCGCGGCTTACGCAGGGCAACGTCTCTGCGTCTCAAGCGACTCTGCTGACTGCGCCGATTACCTTACCCCTATCCACACTCGAAGCCATCCACCAGTGATGTCGCTGGAAAGCTAATCTTAGCATAACCTCCACCGCATTCCACTTCAGGCAACCTCCGACGGTGATGGCGTGTCCGCCGTCCCGCGTTGATTTCGGAGGGGGAAAGGATGAAGCAGCGGGTGCAATGGCGAGTCCTTGCCGAGACATGTCTGATCCGGTCGCAGCAACTTACAAAGATACCATTATTTTTCGTACGTCCAGATTCTCATTACATGGCCCGCCGTCTCCTCCGTATTCGTCTCTCAAGGTTTCATTGAGCAGCGAGCAATTCAAGTCCCCTTCTTGCCATGCCAGTGGCACACCCTCTATCTTTGGAGAATCCGCAATAAAGAGCGGAAGGATGGGGAAAGCTTGGCAGCCAACAACTGCGGCAAATCAGGCTGATTTTCCCCGGACTATAACCGGCAGTCAACCTGACCAGGTAGCGTATTTCTGAACATTCAAATCCACTTACATCCAATTCTCTTGCAATATGGAGTATGGCATCCCGTCCAGACGAGACACGGGCAGGAGAGACGTTCGGCGGACAGTTTTGTTGTCTCTTCTACTCGTTGACAGCCACTCAGCCTCCGTGCTTACTGCGTCCTGCATGCGAGGTCCGTCAGCCTTTTTTGGCACCCGACATGCGTAGCATTTTCAGCCGTTGCTCTTTACGTGAAAACCGAACATTTGAGGACTCCTATGTCCGTGCTCCATCGGCTCGTCGAGGGCTTGGTTCACCGTTGAAGTTCTGTTCCAGAAGGTAGACAACTGAACAGTCCGGGGCCAAATGGGAAGGTGAATGCCTTAATGTGCAAGGGATGCCAAGCCGGGCTTTATCCCCAGCGTCTCAGGGAGTTGATCGGTGACCGAGATCCGAAACCCCTGAATATTAGCGTCGCCACTCCTTGGCGGCACGTGCGTGATGGTGCGGCGCAGTGCTTGAGGCGGCATCGCCCACCGCCCAACAACACTCCCAGTTTCCTTGGTTTCTTAACTTTTCCCTCACCTCAAAAGACGAAGGCATCTCTGTCGTATGATTTGCGCTGACGCTGGAAGCTTTTGCGTCCATACACTTATCCATAACAGCACCTTCCATTCGCAGCGGAACAGACGACAACAGCTCGCAGCGCGGCCTCGAGTCGCAAGTGGGTCGAGGCCAGAGCCACGAGGTACGAAGTCGGGTTTGCGTGGACCAAGAAAACCCCGGCCGGTCGTTTTCTCCGACTCCTTCCCCCACCGCAACTCTCAGCTGGCAGAGCGCGCAAGTGCGTTTCGTTCCATTGCGACCCCAGATCCCCTTCAACAGCCGGCCCGCCATCCCTGGCCTCCTTTTTGTCCTTGCGGACAGTTCCTCCCGGCCCCCACAACTCCCTTCCTTCCATTTTCTTTCCACCTCGTTTCCATTTTCAGAGGTTCTGTGGGGACAAAGATTGATGGAGCCATCGTCGCAACCCGCTCGTTCGCAGGTGTGGATGATGGGAGTCTGGGGTACTGCTACACATTAAATAGTCGTGTCAAGCGGCACCAAGTCCTCCTCAGGTACGGCGACATGTGCGCAACTGTGGGCTCTTTCGAGGGTGCTGTGCAGTACAGTTGCCATGCTTCGGACCTCCCTTTCATGTTCCCTTCCGGACAGTTCGGCAACTCGCTGGCTATCAAGAACCCGCCAGACAACTTGCTCACGGGATCACAGCTCATCCCACCGAATGTTTCAAACTGTGGACACAAAAAAAACACTTTTTCTACTCCGATTCCGTCTATCACTGTACCTCGCCCTAGCCCAATGCCCCCCCGATGTGTTATGGACCGTTTCCCAACGCCTCAGACACCGAACATGCTGACCGCCCCGAGCTATCTCCAGAGATAGCGGCGGCGGTGTGTGAAAATTTGCCTCCCCTCCTTCTCTCCCCAATCACCACCCTAGAAGACAGCGTCCCAACCGGTTCCCCACTGGTGAGGTGGCTTTACGAGGCCTTCGATATCACTCGTGACCCAGCCGCCGTAGTAGTCGCCCGGCGGCGCGTGGGCCCTCTCGTTGTCAACATAGCACTCCCAGGGCCCGACATAAAAGGCGAGATAGCCCTTGATAGCCTCGTACTCCTTGGGCGGCTCGTTGTACGACCAGATGCGGTTGTGGATGATCTCGGCGGCCGAGATGGGGCTCATGATGGCATAGTATGTGGCGGCGCCATGGAACTCAGAGAAGGTCGACCGAGGTGTGGTCGAGAGGGGCAACCGGACTCGTTGGGGCGGGATGTAGTAGACTGCATCAGAAAGGGAGGAAAGTCAGTCACGACACCGAGAAACAAATTTTTTCAGGGTGGCCGTCAGGGAAGAGACAGGCGTCAGATGGAGAGGGAGGAACCCAAATAGGGAGCTACTAACCTGGAGCGTGATGGGCCTCGAGCACCCAGTAAGCCTCGCCCGGCGGGCAGTCGGCTAATAGCTGGCCATGCCACTTGATCTGGATGTGACGGTTCGTCCTCTCCACAATTGGCGGACGAGGGAAGGTCGTGACGTTGTGCTTCCGCATTGCCGACATGGTGAAGCCTCTCGCTTGCTCGCTGCTCGCTGTTCGCTGTAGTAATGGTCGCCTGGTATCTGCTAGAGGAGGGAAAACCTTTCGGTTGTAAAGATCGCAGGCGAAGAGAGAACGGTGAAAAAAATACTCTTTCAACACTCGAAAAGTCTACCGGGCTCATCCATGCCTTCGACTGCGGGCCAGTGTTGTGGCTTGCTACGGCCCACTTATACCCACTTTGGGCATGAAGTGCGTTCTTCTCGCGTGGAAGTGATAAGAAGAGCCGAGGGTTAGCGCGATGCCGGCTCACCAGCCACAAATTGGTGCGTCATGGGGGCCACAGTGCCCCACCATTCCCGTGTTCCATGCGCCCGGCTTTCAGCCGACCCTGGCCTCGAATGCCAGCAATCAGTCAGCCTGATGGCGCTGCTTGTCCTTACCTATCCATCAAACGCCGTCCCTAAGAAACAACTCAGGGTCACTTTTCTTCGCCGAGGAGCCTATCGAATTTTTTGCAGCAGGTCAACAATCACCATGGCCAATCGACAGCTTGCCCGAGACATGCAAACCGAGTTCCAGGCCCGGGTACGCTCGCTCCTTCAACCCTGCGCTTTCCCTCCAAGCAGTCGTCGTCGCAACCAGAGCAGAGGTGACATGATTCACCCACCAGTGTGTCTGACATAGTCGAGCAGTTTAATGCCAAACAAGCCCGTCGGGAAGCCCAAAAGGCTGCCAAGCAGGACAATGAGTTGAAGAAGCAGATCCAAAATGTACGACTCGACACACCAACACCTTAAAACCCCCTTCCTCCCCGCCGACGCTAACCCATCCATTCTTCGCTCGCATCACAGCTTCTCAAGAAAGGCGAAACAGCCCAAGCCGCCCAAAAAGCCCGCATGCTCCTGGCCAAGCAGGCTATCGCAGCGCAAATGGATCAGGCTGCCGACATGGCCGAGCTCTCGCTCGCACAAATCCAGGCCAACAACGCCATGAATCGCATGACGGCCATGATGGCACAATCCTCGCGCACGATGCAGCGCGCACAGCGGCAGGCCAACCCGGAGCGGACGCTCCTGACGCTGGAGCAGTTCCGCGCGCAAAACGAGGAGTACGCCGTCAACAACGGCATTTACCAAGACGCCATGACGCAGAATACCTCGGTCACGGTGACCGACGACGCCGTGCAGGAGTTGCTGGGCAAGCTGGCGGACGATGCCGGGTTGGAGTTGGGCCAGGAGCTGAACCAGGCTAGTACGAGCAAGGTCGACCCTGTGAAGGAGCCGGCGGAGCCGACGGCCGAGGTCGAGGATGCGCTGCAACAGCGGTTGAGGGCCTTGCGGGCGTGATGGAGGTGTCATGGGCTTGATGAAATGGGCGCGGGATAATGCTGGTAGAATAAGAACGACTTTCGATGGGAGGGGCCGGTTATGTTGGTTTCCAGAAGCGGGGAATCAGGGATCATGTCCAATGGAGGGCAAATCTTTTGCTGGGGCGGTCCTCTTTACGCAGGCGAAGGAATATACTGTAAGGGCGTTAGGGCGCGAGGTGGCAGGAGGTTTCTTAGGACGCGGCGATATTGGCATCAAGTCTTCAGGCGTCTGACGCCAGGGCCCTTTCTTTCTTTCTTTCTTTGTTTGTTTGTTTTTTTGGGGGGTAATAGAGGTATTCGTAGTACTGAGATACAAGGCATTTGCTTTTTGTTTTCATACCTCTCTCAGGGCGGCGATCTCTCGGTGTTCCAGAGCATGCCCACCTTAACTCATACAACATGGAGAACTCTCTCTGTATTGATTTCTCAGGCTAGGTACTGAAATTGCGCCAAACACTTGTGCGATGCTCATGGCCTTTTATCTTCCCACATTAAATAACCCGAACGGAACGGAGCGCATCCTCCAAAGCATAATGAATCACCACACGTCCTCGACATGGTCCGGAGATAGTGCCTACTACATATACAGGCTCGCCACAGCCGTGATATCCCTCCGAATCATCTCCTGCGCGGCCGCCATCTTCTGGTACAGACTCGGGTCGCCAATAATCCTCGCCGCATTTTTCACCTCACGACACGTCTCGTCCAGCCGCGTGATCGTCCGGACAATCGTGCCCTCCAGCACATCGGTCAGATCAGTGATATTCTTAAAGCTTATACCCCTCGCCCACTCATATACGACCTCCATCAGTCCGAAGCGGGGCTTGGACACGAAATCGTTGCTCTCCTCGCTCGTCTGGATGACCTGGTGCAGCGTCTGCACGGCGTTGACCCGCTCCGAAATGTCGACGATGGTCTTCATGCCCCTCTCCAGATTGGCCGTCAGGCGGGGCACCGACTCGGTCTTTTCCTGAAACACAAAGGCCGAGAGCAGGGCGGCGATCTCGGCGGGCTCGTAGTCGGCCAGCACGTTCTCGAGAATGAGCTCCGTCAGGACAAGCTCGTCGCCCGAGTGAATCTCGCAGGCGACCTTGCCCTTGAGCTGGATGCGGCTGGCGTCGTCGATAAAGCTCAAATCCTTGAGCACCTGGATGCGCTGCTCGTAGTCGGGCAGCAGCTGCAAGTTCTGCTCCGAGAGCGTCTGCCGCAGCTGCTGGATGTGGGTCTGGATGAGCCACTGGTCGTGGCACATGGCGTAGTGCTTCAAAAACGACTTGCACTCGGCCGCAGTGGGCGACTTGACAACCTTGATCTCGGCCTCGCGCCGCTTGCTCGCAACGTCGTGCACCGCGAGGTTCCTGATCCGCCCCAGCTCCAATTCGTCCCAGATATCCGAGGTCCAGGACCGGCAGATGTGGTGCAGCTTCTCCTTCGCCTTGGCGTGGCCCTCTCCGCCGCCAAAGATATCGGGGAGAACACCTTTGGTAACGTGTTTCGTGAGACATACAAGGTCGCTAATAGGCACATGCAACGTCTTAGTTGAGATGTGCTTCTTGGCCTGGGGCAATGGGGTGAGGTGCTTCCGCAACGCAGGCACAAAAGGAAGGATATCCGTGTCGTTGCGGTTCTCGCGATGCGTCCTGATCTCGAGGACATGCAGCGTCGGGTTCGTGGCACTGCTCTTGACGCTGGCGCCCTCGGCGAGGAGGATGCCGGGCGTGCGCACGCCTTCCTTCATCCACACAATCAGCCGCCCCGGCGTGAACATCTTCCGCCCGATGGGGTTGACCAGTAGCAGGCGGTACAGCTCCTCGGTCAGGCGCTTGTAGTCCTCGCCGGCTTGGTGGCACTCGTCCATGTGGACGTCGCAGACCGGGCACGGGTCCCGCTTGACCTTTGCCAAGTCGGCCTCGGACAGCTTGACCGCCTTCTCATGCTCGGGCAAGAGCTGCTGGGTGGCGTGCTCGGAGAAACTACGCTTAATCATCTCCTCAATCTTGAGCGCTTCGACACGTAGCAGGTTGAGAATCATGTTGTAGGTGAGCCGGAACTGCGACCGGAGCTTGCTAGGCTCGCCCAGTATCATCTGACGCAGATCCGTGACGGGAGGTGCCTCGTCCCCGCCCGGAGGGACAATGATGACCGACCCAACTGTATCGAGACCACGTCTCCCTGCTCTGCCAGCCATCTGAGTGTATTCTCCGGGAAGGAGGTTGCGGAACTGGTGGCCGTCATGCTTTCTGTACCCGGAGAAGACGACGGTCCTGGTAGGAAGGTTCAAGCCCATGGCGAAGGTCTCGGTAGCAAACAGCACCTTGACCAGAGTCTGGGCGAACAGGATTTCGACAAGCTCCTTCACAATGGGTAGCAACCCGCCATGATGGACAGCGATACCGCGGGAGAGCAGCTCCCTCAGTCTGATAATCTGAGGCAGGACTCGGTCTTCGGGCTTCAGCCGGGCAACCGACTTCTCGATGATCATGTGAATGGCGCTCTTCTCCTGAGCCGTGCAAAAGTCCTGGTTGCTCAGCGCATCCGCGTTCTCCTCGCACCGCTTCTTGGAGAAGACGAAGATGCAGGCGGGAAGCAGGCTCTGCTTCTTCAGGAACTGCACCAGATGAACCCAGAGGTTCTTATCCTGGGCGGCCGAGCTGAACCCGCCAGGTCTCCCTGCCCGGCCCATGTGACCTGGAGCATGGCTAGCACGAGGAGGCCCCCCTCGCCCACGTTGCTGGTTGCCGCCTCTCCCACCACGCTGCTGGTTGGCCCCCCTCTGGGCGCCGCCGCGGCCACCTCTCCCGTTTGCTCCACCGCGAGCCGGCGGTGCTGCTGCTGGTGGAAGCGACTTCTGCTTATCCTTGCCCTGGATGGCCGCGTTGGCATCCTTCCAACCCTTTTCGACGAACTTCTTCTCTGAGTCGACAATCTTGTAAATGTTTTTGTTAGCCCAGAGATAGTGCTCCAGGGGAACGGGTCGCTTGGGCGTCGATATCACGTAGATGTCCTTCTGCTTTGTCCGTCCGACCCACGAGGCGAACTCGTGAGTATTGGGTACGGTCGCGGAGAGCAGGATCAGGGAGACGTGCTCCGGCAGCATGATGATGACCTCCTCCCACACCACGCCACGCTCAAAGTCGTTCACGTAGTGCACTTCGTCGAAGATGACAAACTCAACGTCTCGGATAAGGTCGGCGCCGCGGTAAAGCATGCTCCGCAGAATTTCGGTAGTCATGATGAGACAACTGGCCTCGGGGTTGATCTGGACGTCGCCCGTCAGGATGCCGACCTCGGCAAAAGTCTGCCTGAAATCGCGGAACTTTTGGTTGCTCAGCGCCTTGATCGGCGACGTGTAGATGGCCTTGGTCATGTGCTTCGCGGCCAGTGCAATGGCATACTCTGCCACGACCGTCTTGCCTGCCGAAGTGTGTGCCGCAACGAAGACGGAATCGCCGTTCTCAAGGTGGTAGATAGCCTCCTTTTGGAACGTATCCAGCTCAAAAGGCCACTCCCTGGCCATATCCGGCACCAACTCCCGGAAGTTGGGCATCTCCCGCTTGATGTCGACCATGTGCGCCCACTCGCGGCCAGCCTTCCTAGCGCTGGATGCGGCGAGTGTCCCACGAGGCTCGAGAGCGGGGAACTCGACGGGAAGAATAGAGTCAATGTCCTCTACCTCCTCCTCTTCATCTTCATCCTCCTCCCCTTCCGCGCCATTAACACCCGGTCTCTCCCCCACTTCGTCCTCCTCCCGACCAGGCGCAGCCTCGGGTTCCTGGTCCAGCACCTCCTCTACCTCTTTAGCCTGCCTCTCGCTCTCGGCATCGGCAAGCCTCCTCCTTTTGCTGAAGTCGATCCCCCGATCCAGCCCCGGAGCAACCTCGAGCAGGCCACCCTCGCCAAGCCGGATGACCTTCTCTAGCTTCTTCCTGCTATCCGCGTCTTCGGCAGCAGCACCAGCCGACGAGGCCCGCAGCTGGTCCTCGAACGCGGCGGCTGACTCGACGCCGTCGAGGCCGCCGGGGGCAAAGGGGAAGAAGCCGGCGGCGCCGCGCACAAAGTCGGCTCGGCCGGCGGGCTTGCGGAGCATCGAGGTGCTCGACTTGGCGGTGGCGTGCGAGGCCGGGACCGTGACGTTGCGGTAGCCCGTGACGCGGCCCTCAAGGCCATGGCGGATGAAGCGGGTGACGGTGCGGGACTGGGTCGGGGCGAGGCGGAAGAGGAGCGCGTAGTCGGTCGGGGTATCCCAGCGCTGCTGCAGCTTGTCGAGCCAATCGGTCGAGAACGTTGTGGAGGGGGTCAGGTATTTCGCCTCGAGCTCGGCGCGCAGCTGGTCGGGGTCTTGTGGTGGCCGCGGCTCGGGGGTGACTGTTCTGTCGAGGATGTCATCGATGGCGTCGAACGGGGCGTCGCCGTCGAGATGCAGCCTCTGCATGGCCTCGCTGAGTCCCGACGCCATGATGATGGCGGTGCAGGGCTGGAAGCTCCGCAGAAGGAGATTGCTTCGTTAACAAAACGATGCAAAATTTGAGGTTGTGTCAGCGACGGCGTTTTAGATGCATGTCCACGCAAACCATGGTAGTAATCGCTGCCAGGTATTGTTGACAGCTCCAAAGTACGTACCAGCGGGGCTTCGTTGTGAGCTGTCTGGCGGGGTTGATTCAGGAAGCTTTGATCGCCACAGTGCCCGTGGACCACAGCAGGACAGTGTGTTACTAGGCGGAATTATCTTCTTCCCTTTGCAACTTCCGTCACAGTGTTCTGTGACATTCGAATGGCAATATCACTTGTACGCTGAAATTCTCGAGCCTCTTTACTATGAACGGATTGCCAGGTCAATTCGGTTCTGGTCGTGGAACGGACCACTCCTTAGCAGGCCTCCCGTGTGTTCCTGGCTGCACAAGGTACCTAAGGTAAGGTAGGTAGTTTAACTGGAACGAACATGGATAACGTGTTGGCGCAAGGTACGGAAGACACCGCGCAGCGAGCGAGGCGGGTTGCACTCCTGTTAGGGAGTTTCTCTTCGATCCTTTCCCGAGTTGGTGACAGATCGTTGATGCATTGAGAGTACGCAAGCTAGAATCTAAATGCCAGGGGTATATATTGATGTTGGCTCAGAAAATCGAGATGCTTTCAGCTCCAAGGGTGCCTCTGACTAAACCTCCTTTCTTATCTTCACTAGTCCAACCTGTCCTTGGCCGCATTGTTCACCGGCGGCGGCGCAGCCGGGCCCTCGGGCGTGACATAGGCCTTGGTCATGCCGCCGTCCACCACAAAGTCGGTCCCGTTCACAAAACTGCTCTCGTCGCTCGCCAAGAACACCACGGCCTGCGCCTGCTCGACGGCTTCGCCGAACCGGCCCGTTGGGAAATGCACCTCGCGGCGATGGCGCTTGGCTTGGTCGTCGCCGAGCCAGTCCTGCAACAGCGGCGTGTTGAGCGGGGCCGGGCACAGGCTGTTGAAGCGGAAGCCCTCGCGGGCGTGGACGATGGCGAGCTCGCGCGTCAGCGCCAGCACGGCGCCCTTGCTGGCCGTGTAGGCGAGCTGGGGCGTGGCCGAACCGACGAGGGCGACGACTGACGCCGTGTTGACGATGCTGCCCTTCTTCTTGCCGTGTCGCCGCAGGGCCAACACCGCGTGCTTGCTGCCGTACCAGACGCCCTTGACGTTGATGTTGTGCGTCAGGTCCCAAATATCCTCGGGCGTGTTGAGCGCGTCATCGTCGCGCGCGTGCATGATGCCCGCGTTGTTGAACATGACGTCGAGCCCCCCCCACGAGTCGAGGTGCTCGACGGCAGCCTTGACGTCGGCTTCCTTGGAAACGTCGCAGAGCTGGGGTAAGTCAGCGGGAGCAGCCATATCATTTGTGAAATTGGTGTTTTCTCTTACCCTGGTCTCGACCCGGCTGGCATCGGGGACAAGCTGCTTGACCTTGCCCGCGGCCTTGTCCAGCGCCTCCTGCGAAATATCCGTCATGAGCACATTGGCGCCTTCTTTCGCAAACAAGATGCTGGTCTCAAGACCGATGCCTCTGCGGAATGTTAGAAACCCCGACCATGCTTTGATTGGTGAGATGCAGAGGGTGGAATCGCAGTGATCTGCATCCGACTTACCCTGCAGCACCCGTGATGACGGCATTCTTACCAGCCAGACGGCCACGTCCCGAGGAAGCCATTGCAACAACGAGTCTGCCTCAAAAACCTCAAGTTATGATTTCTTTTGAGTTCTTTGTAAGGAGTCAACCGAGTTGCGAGGAGTGGCGGGGTCGAGATAACGTTAAACCAGATAAAGTAAACAAGATAAGCGGTCATGGGACCACTTTCAGGGGCAAATACAGATACCCACCATTTTCTTTCCAGGGGTGCTAGAGGTATTGCCGCTTTCGGACGCAGTTCAACAACTTAATCCTTGACTCGAGATGCGCTTTAGTTATAGGCTGTGTCTGCGTTACCACGGCAAATCCGTACTATACAAACTGCCCCTCGGTATTCCCTTCGCCCATGCTCTTGCTCCCCGAGCTTCCGCTCTGGATATGCCCCAGCACGGCATCCACATAACTCGCCCCGCTCCACTTCTGGTGCGTGAGCACATCCACGCCCAGCTCCTTTTCCCTGCGCTGCACAATCTCGACGTACGCGGCCATGCCCTCGCCCTTGAACCGCCTCGCCAGCTCGCTGCTAATGGTCGCCGTGCTGTGCAGCCCCGCCAGGCTCACCAGCTGCAGCACGAACCCTTCCCTGGCGATATCCCAGATGAAGCTTCTCAGCGCCTCGGGCGTGAACCCGTGCGCCATCCAGTTGAACGACGGCGAGAGGTTGTACACGAGCGGCTTACCCGGAAACACGGAGCGCACCGCCCGGCCGAGGTCCGTCGCAACCCGGACATCTGGGTCGCCCGTCTCGACCCAGAGCATGTCGGCGTAGGGCGCGAACGCGAGGGCGCGCTTGGTCGCCGCGGCCATGCCCGCGCGGAAGTGGTAGAACCCTTCGCGCGTGCGCGGCACGTCCCAGCTCCAGTAGACGGGGCGGCCCGGCATGAGGGACTCGGCCAGCTTGCGCCGGGCGCTGACGCCCATGTCGCGGTCGGCCGCGACGGCCGAGGCGTACTGCTGCGCCATCTTGTCCGCGCTGGCGCCGCCGTGGGCTTGGAAGTGCGCCACGGCGGCCTCGTCGAACGTGACGAGCTTGGTGGTCTTGACCCATTGCGCCTCGAACGCGTCAACCTCGGAGCCCGACGCTCCCTTGGCTTCCATGGCCGCGAGCGTCTCGGCCAGCGGCTCGACCGCCGGGTCGGCCACGCCGAGAATGAACTCGTGATCGCGCACGTCGATGGACGACGACAGCAGCTTGCCGCTCTCGGAGTCGGTGCGCGCAATGACCAGGTTCTCGGTGCCCATGACGTCCCACTGGAAGCGCGCCGCCTTCAGCCGGTTGATGTGCTCGCCCGTGGGGACCAGCACCTTGCCCGCCAGGTGGCCGCACTTCTTGCCGCCGTGCATCTGATCCTCAAAATGCACCGCCGCCGCGCCGTTCTCGGCGAACAGCTTGGCCAGCTTCATGACAGCTGTCAGGCCGCCGTGGCCCGTGTCGCCGTCGGCGATGATGGGGCGGAAGTGATCGACGTAGGGCGCCTTGGCGCGTTCCTCGGCCGTCATTTGGGATCGTAGGAACCAGTGCTTGCGGTCGTGCATGCTCTGCGCCTTGAACATGCGCTGCACCTGGTTGGGCACCGTGTTGTACGGGTAGTCGCCAAAGTCGGGCGACACCTCGTTTGTGGTTGTGAGCAAAGACGAGCATGCCCACCCAGAGATGTAGAGAACCTCCTGGTGCGGCGCTTGCTGTGTCATCTGGACCGGGTCAATCGCGCCCATCGTGTGGATCGGTTGGCCGGCTGCCTCGCGCTCCCGGACGAGGTTCCACAGCTTGCGCGCCATGACAGAGCTCGGGTACGACTGCTGCAGTGATCCGCGCTTGCTCACTACCTCTGCAGCTGTCCAGTCCCGCTTGATGCCGGCGAACCGGGGTGACGCCCACCAGGCCTCGACCTCCTTCACTTGTTGTTGGTGCAGGGCATCCTCGGCTGGGCCTGCCTTTTGTGCCTCCGGGAGAAGCTGGTATGATGCGCTGGGTGTTGTGGATGGTATCGTCGGATCGAGCGGTGGCAGCAAAGGGGCCATTCTGCTGTTTACCGACAAGAGCCGTCGCGAGTTTACGCCGACGGCACCGGCGACGAAGGCGGACGGCGGCCGTACCGATGCAGTCCGCCTGGGAAGGCGGGGGATAATCGTACGGAGCATTGAGTCGCCGTGCTGGTTTTCAAATGGCAGAACCGCGTCCCAATTGCTGTGCTCTCGCGCAGTCCATTTGACTGCAACGCGCGAGTGACGATGTAGTCGTTATCTGGGCTGGGGAAGCTTGCCTGCCAAGCCCGAAATGTGGGGGCCGAAGCTAGCCGGCTTCAACGGCTCGGATCTCGGATCAAAGGACTGGCTTCGGGATTAGGTTGCGACGGCCGGACGCCGCCGATTTCAATGTTTAGTGTTCTTTTCAGGGACATCAGTATTCCTCTATTGATATGATTAAAACGCCATGCGGTTCGATATCCACTGCCATAAGCAGGCTGAAGTCCTGGCTTCACGGTTGTCAACCATTAGGCATGTGGGTCGTAATTGATGCGGTCGCGGTTCCCTGCGGTACAGACACATACATCTCTTGAGTATCATACGCCAGCTTTACCACAGTCCATCCATCTCGGCCATCGCCTCCTCGTCGTCCTCAAAGCTCGCCATCGGTCCCCCAGTATCGGCATGCACTGACGAAGCGGCATTGGCGCCGTTCAAAGGGCGTGTTGTGGTAATGAGCCCCGCCTCGGCCTCCGCCATAAACGCATCGAGATCGTCCTCGCCGTCGTCCATAGCAGGGCTGCCATCTGCAGGTTGAATATCGCTGTTGCTAACCTTTTCCCCTGTCCTGCTTGATTGAGCAAAGACCGGAATATCCGCTTCTGCCTCGGCCATGAGCGCGTCCAAGTCATCTCCATCGTTGCCCCCCTGTTGGGTCGCCTGTTTTTTTGACTTGCCATCTTCGAATATGCTGCCGCCCGTCGCTGGCTGACCAGGCCGTGTTAGGTCAGAACGCGTCTCGGCCTCGGCCTCGGCCATCAGCGCATCCAAATCGTCATCATCGGGTTCCCCGGCTGAAATTGGGGCTGCAGTCCTCGCTCCGTTTCCAAAGATGCTTTCGAAGGCCGGGGCAGTAGCAGCGGGTCGTGTCCTGTTCCCCGAGTCTGCCTCAGCTTCGGCCATCAGGGCATCAAGGTCATCGTCGTCCGGAACGCCATCGTTCCCCAACTGCCTTGAGGGCGCAGTGCCGCCGGTGTTTCGCAGTGGCGTGGCATTGTAGATATCATCGTCCTCAAACAAGTCGTCCGCGGCAGGCGTCCTTGCCCGGCCCTGCGTCGCCTTCGTAGTGTTCTCAAAGATCGGTGCGATTTTGTCCGACTGCCGCGATGCAGACGATCCCTGGCGGATTCGGTACTCCTCCTCATCCTCTGCCATTGCGGGCTTAGGCTTGGTCTCGTCGATCCATTGGAGCCTAGCGTTGCGCATGGTTGTCTTGTGGCCTGCCTTCTCCACCATGGCGAGGGCGTCTAGAAAAGTAGCTTTTGGGAAGAGGTCGTCGAGCCATTCCTGGTAGAAGGAGAGCAGCCGGGCAGCGTCGTTGTACTAGCTGTGTCAGTGTGGGAGGGTGATGTGACGGCAGTGTGTCACACACCTCGTGACCTTTGCCCTTGAACTTGAGCCTCTGTGCCGTCTTTCGCAGTTTCGGGATGCCCTTATCTGAAAGCAGCCTACAGGAAGAGTCAGCCAGGGCCGCGACCAGCGCGGGTGCAAGCTACGGACCGGGTCTCGTCGAGCTTCACCCTTGGGGCTCTGGGCTTCCTCTTCAAGTCGAGCTCTTTCTCGATTCCCAGCACATCCTTCTTCTTGCTACCGTCGTTGTTGTCGTTCTTGGCAGGCTCCGGGCTGGGTGACCTGAACGGATCATCTTGGTCCCAGTCGGCGAGGTAATCGTTGACAAAGCTGCTGCTGCCTCTACCCCGAGCCGCCGAGTCAGTTGACTTGGGAACTGTCTTGGATGGCATGTCCTGGTCTGCTCTCTTTTTTTTTTGTTGTTTGGAGGGCGAATTTGGTGGTATGCAGGGAAGGATTTTGGGTCTGCTCGACGCGGTCTTTCGTAAACCAAACGCGTCGCGTCCCAAACGGAAATTGGTCTGTTACTGGCTGTGGCTGGAGCTTAGCTCTGCTGTGGCGCCGACTATGGCGGTGCTGGGCCCACCAAGTTCATTCTAGTTCACCGACTCGGCCCGCCTCACTAACCTGAGGCATCAATTCAATGCAGCGCCCGTGAGTCCACTCCAAGAGTCTAAAGCTTCGACCGGCATTGGGTCCTCAATTGCTCAGAACATCGCGATCCTCGACGACGCCTTGTCGGCCGCCAAGATGTCGAACACCACAAACCAAACGTACTCGTGGCCGAGCAAGACAGTCAAGACCGAGTACCCAGTAAGTCGACAGTTTAAGATCCGAAAACAATTGCACTCACTGACTGACGCTCAAACCAGCTCATCGACAATGACCCGTACGTCCCCTCCCCCGCCGATACATACCCCCGACAGCCCTCCTCATACGGAATGACTCTAACTGTGTTACATGCGACAGACATTTTAAGCGCGTGATTCGGTACGCCCGGCCGTCCGACTACGCGCATGGCGCCGTGGCCGCCGCCGCTGGCCCCGGCCTGCTTTACGCCATGGAGAGGTTCGCCCCGTCGCAGGTTGGCAAGGGCGGGTTCGCCCAGGCCATGCGGCTGTGCGGCTTTATTGGCGTTGCCGGCGGCTTCCTCTATTTCTACCAGCGCTCCATCCGTACGTGAACCGGACCTACCTGTCGAGCGCCTCTATTCAACATAACACCGATCGCTGGAGGGTGTGGGCTGGGAGATTTTGGAGCCTTTCTCAGGTCATCGTTGAATGAACATTGTACTAACCACGGCTGCAGTTCGGTTCTACGGCATGAGCGAAAACGCCCGCGAGGTCGAGATGGATATGCGCGAGATGGTCGACAAAGTCAAGCGTGGCGAGCCGCTCTACGGCGAGAGCAAGCTGACCCCCGCCATGCAGGGCGTTGCCGCCCGCCAATCCAGGTACTCGGCGCTGTTCTTCGGCGTCCTCCCATGGTTCAACTTTGTGAATCACAGCCAACACGGCGTCGATACGGCCAAGTACTATCAACAGGCGGAAAGGGAATTGGAGGCGGAGCGCCTGGCGAAGGCAAAGGGCTCGTCATGAGCAACTGTGAGAGGAGGAGCAGGAAAACGTGGATGATGAGGGAGGTGGCACCAGATCCCTTGTCAGGTCAGGCGCCAGGTGTACATATGACATTTAGACGACGGCCTGCGCGGGTCTCGAGTCAACAGGCAAATCTTTTCTTGCGTCAACAAATCAACGAAACTGGTTGCAGATTCCGCCCTGCCGCGGGTTCAACAATCACCGAAGTTGGGTTCAAGAGCTGGCACAGCGAGGTTTATCTGAGGATGGGGAAGCTCTTCCCTGAAACTGCCAACCTGACTTGAGACTACAGGTTTTGACAACTGAAGAGGCAACATGTTCCGTTGACGAATGATATGCACACCAATCGACCTTCACAACTCGCGGCACCCTCGCACCAACTTGCCCGCTTTACTCTCCCGCCATCCGCCCGAAGATGTATCCACTTACACAGGCTAAGCAGAAGGAGCGCACTGCGAATAGTGCGGCGGAGAAACAGCCTTGCAAGTATAGCCAGCCTGCAGCACAACATCAGTTAAAGCTTGTCCAAGAACGCAGTCTCTAACACACACAACATCAACTTACCGCGCACTGGGTGCACCCCGAGTACCCATTCCCACCGCACTGTCCGTACGCTTGCACCGTACAACCACCGGCCGCAGCGCCTCCGCCTCCCTCCAAGCCTCCGGAGGCGCCGTTGCCCGACGAAGGGGCCACCGCGGTAGGCGACGAGCCAGCCTTGCACGTATTCTCACACCCGGCGCAGCCGGAGCCAGCCTTCTTGGTCGTGCCGCCCGAGTACACGGCCGGACCGGGCGCAATATAATTATCGACGGCAGCATGAATATTAATCCTGATGCCCGGATCACTAGCACTGTACGCGCCCGGAAATTTTACGGTAGCCGGGTTGGCCGTGCCGGAGCCGCCCTCGACGCTGATCTGGTAGCAGCTGACGTAAAACTGGGCGCCGCCCGACTGGCCCGCCGTGTGCAGGGCGAGCGCCTCGGCGCGGAGCAGGTAGTCGCCCGAGGCGATGTCGGCGGGAATCTTGACATCCATCTTGCCGCAGCACGCGTTGAGGTCGCGCGTGCCCCAATGGTCGTCGTCGCCCACGGCGCCGCCCGGTTTCTTGGCCCAGGAGTCGGAAAAGATTTTGAACCAGCCCGTCGAGGCGCCGTCGGCCGTCGTCGCGTCGCTGACCTTGCTCAGGTAGACTTGCACGGGGCCCCAGTGGGCACCGCCGATGGCTTCGTTTTTGCAGTTGCGGTCGTTAGGTTGCTGGAGGCGGGTTTTTCTGGGTTAGAGGGGTGGGGAGTGGTGGTTGACATAGGGTTAGTGGTTCTTTTTACCTGGTGCATCTCAACGGTGACGGTGCCGCCTGCTCTCACGGGGCACTTGCCGCTGACTGAGCGAGTGCCTGCATTGCAGACGATGTCCCTGCTGCCGACGTTGGTGATGGGCGAGTTGGAGCCCGGCATGCGGATGCATGAGGAGCCGTGCCGCGGGTGTTAGCGGTTGCGGACTACGACCGTCTTCAGGGGAGACTTATATAGTCAGTGCCGTCCACCCACAGTTGCTGGAAGGTGGCATGGCCTGCTACTTCCTGAGCAGCCAGCGCTGTCAAAGCCGCGGCGATCGTGGACCTCATGGTTGCTCTGATAAGCTTGGTCGTTCTGGGCCAGCTTTGTCGATGGTCTTTTCATGGGGTTGGTGAGACGGGAAAGAGGCGCAAACCCGGCGCATGCTGTCCAATTCCGGTGTTATATAGGAGCTTTCTAGGTATGTAGTCTACCCTTCTCCTGTACTCAGCCAAACCGTCGTCATAACCTGCAGTCAAACGCAGCAGCTTTCTCCCCGGAGACAATTACCGGCGTCAGGCATCCATGACCAGGGAAATATGGGCATGGGCCTGCTGCTCGGCTTTACTCTCGATCCTTGCCATCTGCCGAGATGGGGCGGCTGGGGCCCCGGACTGGCCTCGCAGTCCGGCTTGTATAAAGCACTATGCCCCAGCATCTGCGTCGTTTTCCGGCCGCAGGAGATATATACAGCACGCACCCACTTGACTGGCAACGGGCTGGACGGCATCCGCAGCAGTTGGCGGCTTGCCGTCAGCGCAATATCGGACGGTAATTTACCCGGCTCTTGCGGCATGCTAATCCGTCCGGAACTTCCTGAACGGGTCTAGGGAGACTAGCATGAAGATCCGTTCCGGTTATAGACTGTAAATGGGCTAACGCTTCCCGTATAGCTGCCGAGTCGTGCTCTCGGAGGATGGTTCGTCGGGCACGTGTATAGGATGTTGGCTGGAAGATCCGGCCGCTGCCTGTCCGAGTTCGTCTCCATGAGCACAGGTTCTCTCCTGACGTGTGCAAGATGCACTGACGCTCAACCTGAACCCAGGGAAAGTACGGCAGTTCCATCAGAACCGTGTTGGTCTTGGTGTTCAGTTTCCTATGCTAGAAAATCGCTGGCACTACATGTAGTCATGTACAATACCTGCAGGCCAAGTGTCGCCCTAGGACCTCGACACAGTTGGTCCCCGACATGACCTAGGGAGCGGTGGCAGGCGGACTACGCTCGTATGTTTGCCGGCTCGTACCTTGAACAAAAGTACCTGATGGGGTCTAACTGTGCCATTCAGATTTACTATAACCGAGGACTGTTCTCCGGATCAGGCTGAGACTCTGCGAGCAACGCACCTACCCAAGTCATTTCACTAGGTAGGGGGGCCTTCCAAACTGCTTAGTAAGGATCGTAACAGCCTAGCTCCAAGTTTCTCTTACCAGTCAAGTGCAAGTTAATGGCTGGCATGGTAGCTTCTCAGCAAAAAAAACATTCTGCTCGGAAAGCTGAACTCGAGTTCTATCTAGGTTGCGGTTGCTGTTAATGACCAGGCATATTCCCAGTCCTAATCACTCTCGTAATGGCCGAGGCGTGGATTCCCTCAGCCCCAAGATCAAACGGGAAGAGGAAAATCGACCTGCTTGTGTCCATCGCTATAGCAAACCCGACGAATGACCTCTGGGAATTGGCTAGGGTTGCTTGGCTCGGCAAGAGAAAGACCTTATCACGGTCAAATGCTGTGACGCATGAGCCTGTTGGGAGGACGTCAAGTCACACGACGTATACGATGTATGTTTCAGTTCCCCGCACCCCGTCTACGGTCCAGGACAAATCAATGATTGAGCTGTTCCAATTGCTCATCAACGGGCCTAGATATGAAGCTCACGTCGTCCTAGCGGTCATCTTCAGCAAAGTCTCCCGCACATCGTCGGCCGCTTTGTACTGCTATGGCGTTGCTCCGACGATTCCTGTCTGGGGCTGTGGTCAAGCAGCTGCTCTCGATGCACAAGCCCAACTTGCTCCTGCTACTGGGATTCGGCGCCACAGGCCTCTCACAGCATGGTATTCAAGTTCCACCCCAGGCTCAAGTGATCGACCAGCGGAGCTTCAATTCTCTCCAGATTGTCGCTGCGCCATCCGTGGCCGATGGCTTCGCAGTATGTCTCTGATCCTACGTACTAGCTCGGTGAGGCTGATCCTGTGTTTCTAGCAATTCGTTCCTCCAGGTACAACACTGAAAAGGCTTCTCGCCCGCCCCTTTCATGTCTACGACGAGGATTTTCTGGAAATTATCGGTCCAAACCCGACTTTGACCCTGCTCAACCACACAGCATCAGACCCGATATTCCATGAAGCGCCCGTCTGGTAGGCTCCCTTCTTGAATGACCAACCTGCTTGCCCTGGAACGAGGAACTGACTGCTTGACGAGGTATCCCGCCAAGGACGAGATGTTCTTCGTCCAGAATGCCGGTGCGAGAGCAGCTGGGACTGGCCTTGCCAAGTCGGCAACCATTCAGAAGATTTCGCTGTCTGCTATTACTCCCGCCATTGCGAGCCAGAGAAATGCTAGTGGTTCGGTAAAGGTGGAAGTTTTAGACTCATATCCCACTGTTATGAACCCAAATGGTCAGTCTAGGGTCCGATCTTGGTTACTCACTCTGTCATCATATATGGGGACTGACAGTCGGAGCGTAGGTGGAACCAACTTCAGGGGCCAGCTGCTATTTCTCGGAGAAGGACAAGGAGAAAGCATAGCGCCGGCCATGTATCTTATGGATCCACAGCCTCCATACAACACCACGGGTGAGAGAGCTGTGACATTCTTGAGCATCCCGCCTATAACCATGCCGCCATGGTCGATCGGATCATTCTAACAGTGTGGGACTTCGCAGTACTCCTAGACAATTTCTTCGGCCGCCAGTTCAACTCGCTGAGCGATGTCTCCATCAACCCTCGGAATGGAGAGCTCTACTTCACAGACCCGACATACGGATACTTGCAGGACTTCCGGCCAACGCCGGGAATGCCACGGCAGGTATGGCGCTTCAACGAAGCCACCGGAGTAGTGAGAGTGGCAGCAGATGGATTCAACATGCCCAACGGTCAGTTGATGAGAGACTCGAGAGATGTGGACCGGAGAGCCCTGCTCATTCCCATGTCCTTCTTACCTTAGGCATCACTTTCTCCCCTACCGGCTCTCACGTGTACATCACCGACACCGGAATGACCCAAGCATTTTATGGCACTAACTTCACCTCTCCCTCAACCATGTAAGTTTCTCGGTCGAGTTTGTCTCCGAGTCGTTAAACATCGCACGCTCATGAAATCATACTGTGTGGACAGCTACCAGTACGACGTCAACGAGGACGGCACCCTGGTGAACCGAAAGCCGTTTGCATTCGTGACGCCAGGCGTGCCCGACGGGATCCACGTCGACACAAAGGGTAACGTGTACGTCGGCTGCGGCGATGGCGTGCAAGTGTACAGCCCGTCTGGGAAACTGCTCGGCAAGATCTACGTTGGGAATGCGGTGCCCAATTTCCAATTCGCTGGGCTGGGGCGGATGGTCATCTTGGCTGAGACAGAGCTGTACTATGCCACGTTGGCCGCGGAGGGGGCCTTTCCTGGTGCACTGTATTATCCACCAGATGCTGAGGGTTGAGGACCTTTCGAGGCGGGCGAGGACCATAAGGGTGATGTTGCAGTGCTTAAGACCTTGAGCGACGGGCAACGTCGGCTGAGGTAGGGAGTGGAACATGACAAAGTGCCTGATGGAGCAAGGGAGGGTATGACAGGTTAGAATTCGGTTACATTTCCTATGAACCAAATTAGTCAAATTAAACCATGAAGTTAGTTAATTCGACGATGTAGAAGGAGGAGGAAAATTAGAGAATCGTAGTTAGGGGTACCCAGGAGTTTGTGAATGTTGGAAATCTGACTAGTAGTAGAGTAGTCCGTCCAGGTTTTCCTTTAGCTGAGTACGGGCCCTTCAAAAACAAATGCTCTTCACTAGCGCTACCTTAAAAAAGTACAGTTCAGCCCTGGTTTGTTCGTTAGCATAACCACGGCGGGCACTAGACATATGCAGGCAAAAGAAAATAGAGTTCAATGAGAGTACAAACACAACACAACACCTCTTGACCAAATACCAATTCCTCTACGACCTCTTTGCTTCTTGGAGTAACCTCCCGCAATCACCAACAATGTCGTTGTCGTCCGCCCCAAGCGGAAGTTGCCAGCTGCCCACTCCGAAGAGAACATCGGGCAAGCGCGCAAGAAGCGATCTGCAGAATGACCAAGTATAAACGCCTACAGCTCGAACTTCGAGTTAACCAAGATAGGAAGTAAGGCAATCGACCAATTCTTGACGCTCGTTAGTAGTCGTCCGCTGCCGCCGCATGTCAAGCATCAGTTGAGTGTCTCTATGCCGAGACCCGACTGGCTGAGATGGCAAAAACGAGGGAGGCAACAAAAAAAGACATAGAAGAAAAGAGGAAAAGTAAGGGAAGGGGGAAGAGGAAGACAAAAATGAAGACAACGAGGAGGAGGAACAGAAAGAAGAAGATAGAGAGAAGATAACTAGAGAGTGAAAGTGAGAAAAAGACGAAGGACTGTGACTATGCAATTAAACGTTCCACAGAAACAAACAAACTACCTCAGGGTTGAACTTTTCATGTTTACATGATGTTCGCCGACGTTCAGGGGCGGTTCCCGGTCAACTGGGAATACAAGTTCTCAAGGTCGATCTCATGGAACAAACTATCATCCGGATGGTTCCTCGGCCAACCGCTTACCGGAGGGATCATCGACTGGTGAAAACCGCGCATGGCTTATTGAGGTGCCAACAGGGAGAAGCTGTCTCCCGCAATGACGGTAGGTATCCGGCCTGCGGCAGGGATGGGTTATGGTTCGCCGTCGAGGCTTGAGGTGGCCAGAATCCATCGGGGGAGTGTCGTACTGTATAGTACTGCTGCCCACAGAGCACGTGCATGATTGCTGTCGCTTCTTGGTAGAGTCTCTCCAGGGCCGTGCTCTCACCGATAATCCAGTCGATTTCGAGCTTCCGGTGCCGGTACACGCTGACTTGAAGCTGTGCAGAGTACCCAACTCTTGGAGGATTTTGTTTTTCCATTCGATCCGTATTCCTTGAGAATTCGCATCTGCGAAGTTGCAGTATGGGTCAAGGGCAAGAAAGTCCGTAGTATGGGTACTGGTGGCCTCCTTTCTCCGTTAGCTCAAGCGCAAGGGTCGTGGAGAAGGTTTTTGCCCGGAGTTCTTTCGAAGCAGTTTCGAAGAAGACACAGTCGAGGGGAAAGGGGAATGATGTTAGGGTTAGTTAAGTCAAATCTCAGAAGATGCCCTGGTCTTCGGCTCGCTCCCCGAGTCTCCACAAAAGCTTAGCTCAACATTGTTGCATCCCCAATCTCCACCGCCACCGAGTCTAACGGGACGGCAGTGGCGTGTCGACAAAAACCACGGAAGCAGAAAGATGCAGACTTGGCTGGACTACGAAGACGCTGAGCACAGAAGACAAACCAAGTATCGAACGCAAACACTCAGCGATTATGACAGGCGCCAAGCGGTTCCGGCCCGACGCCGACGCCAACGACCACCACCGCGACCATGAATTCCACGAACGACGCCATCCCAGCCAGATGCCGCCAGCGAAACGCCGCCGGGTGACCGATACCGCCCAACCGAACCCAGCCATCCCACCCCCATCAGGCCGCGATCTGCTCTCCCCGCTCTCCGACGAGCTCCTCCTCCGCATCCTCTCCTTCCTGCCCCTCCAGCACCTCCTGGCGGTGACCCCCGTCTCGCGCCGCTTCTACCACCTAGCGTCCGACTCCCAATTGTGGAAGGCACTGTACTACGCGCGCTTTGTTCTGCCCCGCGCGATGCGCATACCGGGGTTCCGCGACGGGCCCGTAGGGGCTGGCGCGGGGCACAAGCTGCACTATGCCGGGAGGCGGACGCTGTGGGCGGATGGGAGGAGGGGCGGGGTTGTGCGCGCGGACGAGGATCGGAGGATGGGCGGCAGGGCTGAGAAGGAAGGTGATGATGATGAGAGTGAAGGGGTGGTATTGCGCTCTGTGAAAGAGGTGGAAGATGTTGTCCCACGACCGGTCAACTGGAAGCGACAGTACAAGATTCGGTATAACTGGGCGAGGGGGAAGTGCGCGGTTGAAGAGCTCAGGCTTGGCGACGAGAAGGATGTTGGTGGTGAACAGGGGCGGAAGATGCTCGTTAAGGTGGTTGAGGGCGTCGCCGTCACGGCGGACAGGGACGAGGGATTGCGCGCCTGGGACCTCAAAAGCCGGAGTCTTATTGCCCAGATTGAGATTGGTAGTAACGGCGCGGACGCCGCGCCAAGTTGCATCGCCGTTGATGAGACTGAATTTGAAGGTGGGCTGCTTGACATAGCCCTGGGCTTCGATGACGGCAGTTTTGGGGTTTGGAGGTTGCTCACTGACAAGAAACGGCTCGAGCAACGGTACCGCCATGAGAAGTCCACCAACGGCGAGCTCATCGCCATGGCCTTTTCGCACCCCTACTTACTGACCGCCACCCAGGCGGTGCTGGTTTCGCTTTACACCTTCGACGTCCCTACCACAAAGACAGAGGACGGCATGCAGGCGCAGGAGTCCAGCCAGGGCAAAGCTGCGGGCAGCCTACCTGCCCCGTACCTCCTGACCTCTCTGGATTCTCACACATGTAGGCCGCCGCTGGCATTGTCCATCCGCAGAGCCGGAAGAACAACGATCGCCTCAGTCGCTTACACCTTCTCCACCCGGCGAGGCTGGTCCATTGGCATCCAGGACTTGCATCTAAACGACCCTGCCTCCCACGTGAGAGCACCCCCTGAAGTCAACGCAACCCGGATAGCATACACCACGCCGGTCGAAACAGCCAGCCTTCCCCATACCCCACCTACACCGCCAGCGACACCACAACGCGGACACCGGCGCATTACAACAGACGCTGGCGCCCCGACGACAGCCGGCGCCGCCACGCCAGCGCCGGGCCCAACTACGCTCTGCTACACCCACCCCTATCTCCTGGCCACGCTGCCGGACAACACGCTGGTCCTGCACCTGTGCACCTCCAATGCCTCGTCGCTCTCCATCTCCGACGGCATCCGGCTCTGGGGCCACACCTCGGGCATCAGCGACGCCGAGATCACCGCCCGCGGCAAGGCCGTCAGCGTCAGCACCCGCGGCGAGGAGATGCGCGTCTGGGAGCTCGAGGGCCGGGCCGCTGCTGGCGTCGGCGGCGGCGGCAGCAGCACACGCAGTGTCGAGATTCGGCCGTGGGGGAAGGCGCGGTCGCGGTCGCGGTCGCAGTCGCGGTTGACCGGTGGCAGCCGCGGCGCGATTAGTTGGGCTGATGATGATGAAGGTGGTGGTGTTGGTGTTGGCGTAAACGACCCGGCGCGGGACTGGGATGAGAGGCGGAATTGGGTTGGGTTTGATGATGAGATGGTGATTGTGTTGAAGGAGAGGACGGGGGCGAGGGAGAGCTTGATGGTTTACGACTTTACTTGAGGTGGAAAAATTGGAACAACTTGCCAGTGTTTGGTCGCCGACATCTTTCCTCTGGAGGCTGGATGTGCGCACAGAAGGGAATTCCGGCTTGCCGGGAACGAACCGGCTTAAGACGAGCGCAATGGTTATGGCTGAGACAGCAATTCACAGGCCGCGTCATGCTCCCGCTGCAATTGACGAGGCATACAGTCACGTACTATCCCAAAACCCAGGGTAGCTTAACTATTCCGCCGCCGCGGATGACTTCGCCGCCTGCTGAGCCAGAAAGGCTTGGAGCTTTGGCATGTAGTCCTTCAAGAAAGCACTGTCCACCATCTCCTCCATTCTGGTCACCTTCTCGCCGCTCTCATCGAACCAGAGGAAGACGGCATGCTCGTTCTGATACGGGCCTGACGGCGAGTCCGCCTTGGTTATGGCGTAGATGGCCGCCTTCCCGTTCGCGGCGTCGTGGACGACGTTGTGAACCGTGAGCTACATTCTCGGTCAGCTTTGCGATTGACTTGCCGCGCCAAGGGTGAAGGAAACAGGAAACAGGAAATAAAAAAATAAGAAAACAAAAAGCACTTGCTGGCGTACCTCAAACGTGGACATGATCCCCCGGAGGACGGAAAGGAACCCCGCCATCTCTGCTTGGCTGTGAAGCGGCTCCTTCAGACTAAACGGCAGAGTCTGCATGGTGAAGTCGGCACCCATGACCGACGAGAGGCCACCGGGCGAACAAGCCCTCCAGGCCGAGATAAAACGGTCAAGAGTGGCCGCCTGGGCATCGGCGGGTTCAGGCATAGCAGATGAGGTAGGTTTGTCTTGTACAATGAGGCAATGTTCAGTATCTTTGAATTTGAACTTGAAGGTGTGTGTGTGGTGTTCAGAGGGAGATGGTCGAGAACATGCGAATGGGAGCTGAGATGGGCTTTACGGCTTTATTTGGTCTCAATCATTTTTGCCTTCTTTCCCAAACCTCGGCGTCTGGTGATATGCATTCTTGTCCCAATGCGGCACAGAATCTGGTGTTGGCACATGTGTGTAACATGGCGGCAAGATCATGAACGTGACAAATGCCAGGTGTTGTCAGTTTTGGCCCCCTCTGGGAACAGTGGAGATCATCCGGAGCTCTCAGTCCACATCTGCAATCAGCTTACCATGCAGATCTGGAACCTGTGTTGGGACTCGGGAGCCAATTCGAACTTGAAGTCTGCGATTCTGTATGGCCGACACGGAGAATCATTCAAAGAGAAATAACTACCAAACTAACCTTGAGTAGTATTTCAGCTGCATAAGTAAGGATGCATGGAAGAGAAGAGAAGAGGGGGAAGTTCCTGGCCTGCGAGTCGAGCGGTATCGATGGAAGGCCCTTCTTCCTTTGTAGTAAGCCCCAGACGGTTGGGATGCGAACACACGTTAGCCGACGACTAGACCACGAAGGGAGGAGCCATGGTGGGCGAATCTGATGGAGTGGTTGCAGATTTGGGTCCATCTTACCTGCAGATATATAGGTTATTAGAGGTTGTTGCTATTGGAGGTCCAGACAATCACGACTGTTGGGCTGTTGGGTGTAGCTAAGGTTTGGTGGGTGATGCAGGTGACGCAACACTTTCTGATCATAACTACACCTGTGCTACTTCCCATCTAGCCAGTCATGCAAGCAGCTCCGCAATCGTCCCAGGGGCCAAGCGATGCAGCGTCAGCACGTGACATGGGCGTGTCAGTTGTATTTGTCCTCTCTGTTGTACCTCGAGGTCGAAGCCAGATCGGGTCTGCTATTGACTATGATATCTTGATAAAGGAAGGAGACTCGGGGAGTACGAAAATGGAAGCGTGCGAGAAAAGCAGGGTCGAAGTTCAATTCTACATATCTTGAAACGGCGTTGACATGACTCACTATAGCTTCGCATCCCGCCGCTTCTTCTCGTACAGCTTCACCTCGACGCCCTTGGTCTCTTCGCCTCCGTTTTTCAGCACTCTCCTCAGAATCTTGCCGCTGGGGCTCTTGGGGATTTGGTCCACAAACACGATGCCGCCCATTAGCCACTTGTACTTTGCCGTGCGGCCCTCGACCAGCACCTTGAGCTGGCCAGCCAGCTTCTCGAGGTCCGCCCCGGACATGTTGTTCTTTCCGGCGCGGGGCACCACAAACGCGCGGGGCCACTCGGTCGCCTCGCTCTTGTCGTAGATGCCGATGACACCCGCGTCGGCAACCGCCTCGCTGCTGCACAGTACGGCCTCCAGCTCTGCGGGCGCCACCTGGTACGCGCGTACCTTGATCAGCTCCTTCAGCCGGTCGGTAATCCTGAGCCGGCCGTCGGAATTCAGCGCGCCCACATCGCCCGTCCGGAACCACCCATCCGCCGTCAGCGCCTCTTCGGTAACCGACATATCCATCTTCTTCTCCCCAGAGTACAGCTCGACAGGCAAGTACGCCGACAACAACCCCGCGGCACGCACCAGCACCTCCCCCTCGACATCCACGCCCGCAGCCGTCGTCTTCTCCCCCTCCTTCCTCGCATACACCTCCCCATCCGCAATCATCACCTCGACCCCCCAATGCGGCCTCCCCGTATCTCCCGCCTGCTCCCGCATCTCGTTCTCCCCACAGCCCCTCTGCAGCGCGGTGCTGCACGTCTCGCTCAGCCCATACCCCAACCTCACCCGGAACCCACACCGCTTATACACCTCCTCGACAACCTCATGACCCAGCGGCGCGCCGCCCGTCACGCCCGCCACAACCGACGCGAACCCGCCTCCCCGCGCGTACGGTTCCACGACGGCCGCCTTGGCAAGCATGACGGCCACGGGCGGCGCCATGTGCATGTACGTGACCCTGCGGTCCCGGATCGCCTTCAGCACCGTCTCGAGGTGGAACGAGGGCATGGTGTACACCGTACTGCCCGTGGCGACGGCCAGGAGAAAGACGTTGCAGAGGCCAAACACGTGGTAGAAAGGCACATAGCCGAGCCAGGCCTGGCGCTGGGGTTTGACCCCAAAATAATCTGCGTCGTGCCAGAGCGAGGCGATGGAGAAGTTGAGCGCGTGGTGCGAGAGGAGCACGCCCTTGGAGCGGCCCGAGGTTCCGGACGACCAGAGGATGACGGCTGTGCGGGAGGGGGCAGTGGAGGGGGGGAAGATGGGTGATGACGTGGTTGTTGCTGCGTGGGTGAGTTTGTGGGAGGGAGACGCGGAGAGCAGGGAGCGCCAGTCGGAGGGAGCTGGAGGCGGGGAGGCTTGTGCCGAGGGGTAGGTGTCGGCTGCTGTGTCAACGGTGAAGACGGGGATGGACGAGAAGTAGGAGGTGTCTGGCTGCTTGGCAAGCGCGGATTTCATGGCGGGGAGGCAGGCGGTGGCGGTGATGATGACGCGGGGACGGGCATTCTGGAGGATCCAGGCGATCTCATCGCTGGTCAGGGCAGGTGAGACCAGAGTGGCGGTCATGCCAGAGGCGAGGGTGCCGAAGAAGACTGGGGCGAAAGGGAGGCAGTTGGGCAGCTGGATCAGCACAACCGGGGCGATCTCGGGGCCGGGGGGGCACGACGGGGTTGGGGGCAGCTTGATGGTATTGTTGGGGTCCAGCCCCAGGCTCAGTAGCCCCGACGCGAGGGCGAGCGCATCCTTGGAGATTTGGCCGAATGTGAGAGTGCGGTCTGTTCAGCGTCAGTTTGTGCAAAGTCAAGAAGGATCCAATCAACAACGAGTGTCTCAGATCAGTGCCTGCTTGGAAGGACACCACTATCTCGTTTTTCCCCAGATGCTGCACTTACCTGTCTTGTTGTCGACAAAGATGGGCCGCTCGGGCTCAATCCGCGGCAGGGCGTGCTCGGGCGGCACAAAGTCGCATGCCGTCTGGAACGGTTGGCTGAAGGTGAAGTCGAATGTACTTTTGACGGGCATGTGGCCCGCGGGCGATCCTGCGTAGGCTACTGCGCTGGACACCATAGTCGAAATTTAAAAAAAAAAAAAAAAAAAAATGGCGTTTTCTGAGATCTTAAGCTCCTGAGTGTCGCCGCCAGGGTAGCCTCTCGGATTTTGCCAGAGCTTTATCCCACATATTCGGCTGTATCGCACTGCTTCAACCGCTCGGTTGCCATTGCCCGAAAGTCGGCTCGCCCACTCGGGAATTAGGGAGAATCGCAGGACGGCAGACTCGGCCTTTGGTTCCGCCCCGCTTGCTGCCACAACAGGGGTCGGCAGTTGGATCCACGGCAATGACAGCGATCATGATCCGGCTCAGGAGGCTATCGCCAAATCGGTTTGATGCAGGAACAGGTGGAGCTGTGCTCAACTTGAAATGGAGAACCCCGACTGTGGACGGGGCCACTCAACGGACTCGAGGCAAGCATTGCACAACACATTTACCGAGTTCAGTCTTCAGGAGTCTGTGCTTATCATTGACTAAGGGCATCGCATATGGGCGCATCAAGACGCCTGGTTAACCCTGCAAAAGAGTTGAGAGATCGAGTCGGCTGACATGGTTGGATGACCCGGACAGGCGCAAGGGAACCACAAGTTGTCTATGACAGAGATGAACCGGACGTGGCAGCGTGACAAAGACGATGGCTTCTCTTTTGCGCACATGCCATGAACTACTCAGCACCGAGCTGTGTCGACTCCGTCCTGGCCAGGCACCTTGAACCGGAGCTCGTACCCATAGCTCGATGAAAATGCGTCGGACGATTATTGTCGTGACGCGCAGGTCGTAGATGTGAGAGTCGATGACCCATTGACTCTGGCCTTGGATATCAGTCTCGCGCAGGTGATAAGTCTGCCGATACCTACAGAGGCGGCAGGAGACTAGTGCGCATGGAAAACAGCTGTAAGGTAATATGTCAATTGACTCTTCAGGGGTATCGCAGACAAACAGTCGCCAGCCCAATCGCCCAAACCATGCCCAACCCTCTGCACCCACTCAGACAGTCTCGATGTACCGCTTCAGTTCCCTGCGGACGGTCAGTAATCTTCCGAATTACCAGTACAAAGCAGAAGACTCACCAGTCAGTCACCGCCTCATCCCACAGCCGATTCTCATGATCTCTCGTCCCCCCATAGTGGTCGACAAACTCGTCGCCAAACACCTCCCTCGCGATGCTGCCCGCACGCGTGAACCTGTCATTGGCCTCCCGCAAGGTCTTAGCCAGGCGCACGCCCATGTCCGTGCTGCCCCCAACGTCCTCGCCCCTCGCCAGCGGGGGACACGGGAAATCCAGCTTCTTCTCCACGCCGCGCCACCCGAGCGCCAGAATGGCGGAAAGCACGTAGTACGGATTGGCGTCGGCGCCCGCGACCCGGACCTCGAGCCGCGTCGCGCCGGGCTTGCACGTGGGTGGAGCGATCAAGCGGATCGAGGCGGCACGGTGCTCCAGCCCCCACGAGACGGTGACGGGCGCCCAGAAGTTCTCGACCAGCCGCTTGTAGCTGTTGATGGTGGGCGCCACCATGGGCATGACGTCCGGCAGCCCCTCCAGGACGCCGGCCAGGAAATGCCGCCCCACGTCGGAGAGGTACGCAACGTCAGGGTATGGGGGGTCCGGGTCGCGCTCCCCGCGGTAAAGGAGATTCTTCCCGCTTCCATCCACCAGCGAGACGTGCATATGTCCGCTGTTACCCGGTAGTCCCTGTCTGGGCTTGGCCATGAAGCAGGGCGTGATGCCGTACTTTGTTGCCACTGACTTGACGACGTATTTGAAGAGGCTCGCGCGGTCCGCCATCTGCCTGATTTCGCCGAATTCGAGGGCTGCTTCAAAGACCCCCGGCCCGCTCTCGGTGTGCCATCCCTCGATGTCGCACTTGAATTTCTGGCATGTGTTGAAGATATCATAGTAGTATTCTCGGTTGTGGACGGGCCGCGTCAGGCTGTAGCCAAACATGCCGTCGGTCAGGGGCGGGAGAGACTGAGCGGGGTTCTGTTGCAGGAATGCGGCGGTCGACTGACGGCCGTCGGACGGCGGGGCCTTGAACTGGTAGAACTCGTACTCGGCTGTTGCGCGGTCCGTCAGCTACTCGACTACGCGAGCGACGGTGAGAATCGTCACTAACCTCCAGCCATGGCACCGTAGCCATGGGCCGCGAACTTCTCTACCTGTGTTCTGAGGAGGCCTCTGGGACATGGCGGGATCGGTTTCTCGGTGTCCGGGTCGAGAAAGCTGACCAGGAAGAAGGGGACGTTGTTCTCCCAGGGGATGCGGCGGAAGGAGTTGAGGTCTGGCACGGCGATGAGGTCCCTGTACCCGTTCTCCTTGTTGCTAACCTTGAGCTCGCGCATGTAAGTCATGTCGTGCATGTCCCAGCCAAAGACAACGGAGCAGAAGCCAAAGCCCGTCTCAGCGATGGACAGGAACTTCTTCTTGGAGACGAGCTTCCCGCGGAGTATGCCGTCAACGTCGACGCCAGCAAGCTTGACCGAGTTGTCATCGGCGAGCAGGCCGGGGAGGTCACCAGCCGTGATTTCCATGTTGACGAGCGAGTTGCGCGGGGAAGCGGGAGGTATGATGACGATCTGCCTTTCGATGGAACAGGTTGGTGTGCGAGGCAAATATTAGGCAGTAATGCGTCGAAGTTATCAGAGGCAAATGATGCCCCTTGAGGCAAGGAGTGAGGGTAGGGGATGTTTTGTTGTTGCTGAAGCAGGGAGGGAGAGTTGGTTATCCATGGAGCATGACGGCATGATAAGCACGGAGGGGCATCTGAACAGGCAGGCAGGGAGTGATCAATACCTGTGGGCGAGATGGACCCACTTCGTTAAATCTGCACCGCTCAAGCAGATTCTTGGCATCTCATCTCAAATGGAATTACCCTAACCCTGAATCCTTGGACAGATTCTGATAGTAATCTGACTTACATTTGGATGCCTCGAATTCACATCTTTCCTCCTCAGCTTTCAACTTTTGTAGAGACGGCAATCCTGGACTTGGTACGCAAAGAGTATGGGGTTGGGAAGATCACATACTTGATCCCTTCTGAGCGTCACATTTGGCGAAGCATGGAGACCCGACGTTCTCACATCAAACCCGTCACGTTCGTTCCGAAGTCTTGGAGCTCTTTGAACCGGCCAGCCAGCGCTTCACTCTGAGGACGTTCTCCTCTTGTTTGCCCTTGCAGGGTTCGGTCTCGATATCACCGGTCATGCTTGAAACGAGCGGATGTCGGGAATTTCTCTGTGCACACACAAGCTGCACATAGGTGGCAGATCACTGGGTGGTTTGCCAGTCCGGGGACAGTCGAGTTCGCCAGAAGCCAGCCCCAGATGAGAGCCGAGGAGATGACCCTCAATGGCCAATGGCTTTGTCTCCACAGAACCGTTTGTCCGGGGAAGGGGAACCCCACGCGGGGGCAGCGGAGCGGCTTTCCTCGGCTTGAACAGTGGCGGCGTCCGGGGCTCACCCCATGCCGAGCACATGTAAACCCGCCAGATTGCAATTGCGCCCTGGAAATTGTCTGCAAAGCTGTTCGGGATCATTCAAATGTAAGTCTGCTGGGTCAACTGCAGGCTTTCAAAGGCGTTCCACGACAACAGCAAAGTTGTAGCCACAAGGTCCATTGCAGCACCCCGCACTAGCGGTCTCCGACGTCCCACGTCTGCCGAGTTATCGTGTGGGCTCCAGATTCTCCACATTCTCGTCATTGCCACGTTAAGCCGAGGAGCAGGTTCAAGGAGGCAGGACTTTTTTCATTGAAGACGCCGAAAACCACGGGATCCTGTTGCGGAAAGCAGGATTGACACCGCATTCAAGTCAAAATATACCACTTCGCCATGGCTCTGAATCTGCGAACCGGACGGCGCGCCCTGAGCGGAGCCCTACGTGTAAGTCGGACGAACACCAGTTCCTCTCCCACAACAACGTTCCTGACTGTAGCAGCCTATCGTTGCTACTCCCGTCAACCATGTTTCACGCAGGACATATGCGACCGCCGAGCCGGACCTGAAGACGACACTCAAGGAAGCCATCCCTGCCAAGCGCGAGCTGCTCAAGAAGGTCAAGGCCCACGGCTCCAAGGTCATCGGCGAGGTCAAGGTCGAGAACACCATCGGCGGCATGCGCGGCCTCAAGGCCATGGTCTGGGAGGGGTCCGTGCTCGACGCCAACGAAGGCATTCGCTTCCACGGCCGCACCATCAAGGACTGCCAGAAGGAGCTGCCAAAGGGCAAGACGGGCACCGAGATGCTGCCCGAGGCCATGTTCTGGCTGCTGCTGACGGGCAAGGTGCCCTCGGTCAACCAGGTTCGCCAATTCTCACGCGAGCTCGCCGGGCAGGCCCAACTGCCGGAGTTTGTCAACAAAATGCTCGACGACTTCCCGCGTGACCTGCATCCCATGACCCAGTTCGCCATCGCCGTGTCAGCCCTCAACTACACGTCTAAGTTCGCCAAGGCCTACGAGCAAGGTCTCAACAAGGCCGACTACTGGGAGCCCACCTTTGACGACTGCATCTCGCTGCTCGCCAAGCTGCCCACCATCGCCGCGAAGATTTACCAGAACGCCTACCGCGGCGGCGGCCCACTGCCCGCCGAGATCGACCACGAGCAGGACTGGGCCTACAACTTTGCCGCCATGCTCGGCAAGGGTGGAAAGGAGAATGAAAGCTTCCAGGACCTTCTCAGGCTGTACCTCGCCCTGCACGGCGACCACGAGGGCGGCAACGTGTCGGCCCACACAACGCACCTCGTCGGCAGCGCCCTGAGCGACCCCTTCCTCAGCTACAGCGCCGGCCTGCAGGGTCTAGCCGGGCCGCTGCACGGGTAGGTTTCCACAAAAGCCCAATCCCCTCCTCCCCATTACCAAAGGTAGCCAACTGAACTAACTCTGTTGCTCCAGCCTCGCCGCCCAAGAAGTCCTCCGCTGGATCCTCCAGATGAAGGACGCCATCCCGTCCTCCTACACCGACGACGACGTCCGCAACTACCTCTGGAGCACGCTCAACTCGGGCCGCGTCGTTCCCGGGTACGGCCACGCCGTGCTCCGCAAGCCGGACCCGCGCTTCGAGGCGCTCATGGACTACGCCGCCGCCCGCCCAGAGATTGCGCGCGACCCGGTTTTCCGGTTGGTCCAGAAGAATAGCGAGATTGCGCCCGAGGTGCTCAAGCAGCACGGCAAGACCAAGAATCCCTACCCCAACGTCGATAGCAGCTCGGGTGTCTTGTTTCATCACTATGGCTTCCACGAGACGCTGTACTATACGGCTACGTTTGGCGTGTCGAGGGGCTTGGGCCCGCTGGCGCAGCTTATCTGGGATCGCGCGCTTGGGTTGCCGATTGAGAGGCCCAAGAGTATCAATCTGGAGGGGATTTTGAGGATGGTGGAGGGGCAGTAGTTTTTGCAGAAGGGTGAGTGTTGTAGGGTGGTGTGGTGTGAGAAGGGTTTGGTGAGGGTGTGATGTGATATGTTTTGTTCTGAAGAGAGGGTGTGTAGCGTCCTGTAGCGAAACAGTACTGCATCTGGTCAGTTCACCGTCTCCTGCGGTATTGTTCTGTGCTGTTGTGTTCGAAGCCCTGAGCCTTTGCTCAACGGTGGCATCAGGACAAGAGGCTCGGTCCTGCTCTGTGAGAGTCCGTCCGCCTTGCAACAGGTTACGGAACGAGATGACTACCTGTCGGTGTAGGGATTTGCACTCATTGTCACTCGCTTCTTCACTTTCTCGGCAATCTGCTGTTCCTCTTCCTTCCGTGGGGAAGTACATCCGCGCCATGTGGTATAGTACCAGACTGCTGGAAGCAGATTGTTTTGAGAGTGAATGTTGAGTGCCCTCGTCGGAATACTTGGCTCCCTGGCCGGGATAGATCAAGACAGATTTCTCCGGCCATCGACGACCAACTCGGTGTTACTGTGCCTGGGATTTCGATTCAGGAACGGAGTACTGAAAGAAGGGTATTTGGCTTGGCTTCCCACTATTGCTCCCGATACAAATAGGGTATGGCTCTAGAGTGACGGCCATGCTGATGCTTCAAGTGCCTCTGAAGGGAACGATTGAGCTAGAGATGCTTTGTTTCCTACATTGTTGCTCATCTTTCGGCTGGGTCAGGCCGCCGTTGTACGAATACAGCTTCCTCTTAGCTGTCCTTGATGGATCACTCTTAGCTCCCGTTGATATGAATGGGATCTGGCACGTATGGGCACTGTAACCCCGGTATTGGGTTTGACGAGCAAAAACACAAGGACACCACAGGAAGCAATGCAAGATATGATGCTGCGTCTAAACCTAAGGAACAGCCCTCTGGTATAAACATGGGTTGTTAGACTGAGCCGGCCAGGATGTTACCCCGGTTGACTCAGATCCTTCATATACAAATGTTGCTATTCTTGCCTCGTGCGGGAGGGTTCAAGCTTGCTGGACCGTCAGGGGGGTTAGATACTGCCAGAAGCATGACACGAGGACACCACGACGGGGATATATTGGCGCCTTGCTGAAAGCACACCATTGACGGACCACAGATGAGAACCGTGACGAGGAGACCTGGAGCAGGTAAATGCAGTGATGGGAACGTCACAACGCAGCTGTTTATCAGCGCGTACGGCTAGCCCATGTATGTAGCAGCGAGGGCGGCACCGTGCAGGGCGGCTGAGACGCCGTGCGACTACATCGGTCAGTAAAATATGAGCCTTCCACGAGGCAACCGAACGGGGATATATGGATATATTGCTTGTTGGACCCGATATCCTGGCTGAGGCAGACGGGGGGTACACTGCTGCCGTCTGGGAAAAGCCTCGGACAGGGGGTCGTCGACTACGTGCAGTGCGTGGTATCACTCGACGGTGATGAAGGACCTCGACGGACTTGTGTCGTGTTGGAGCTCAAGACATTTAGTCCGCCTTCTATAGGTAGTTTCAGAAGTGGAGGTGTTCGTTCCGAGGTTTTGCTAGATACTACGATGGAGTCCTGGGCAATCGAGTGGTGTTGCATCGAACCTGCTACTGCTAGCCGCCAGCGAGGCATGGTGTCTGGGTCCATTCTGACGACGTGTATGTGGACCCGGAGGCGGACACAGGACAGAAGTAGAATAGGACGGTTGCCCGGAGACAGAATGCCAGAGGCAGCTGGCGCTGAGAGAGAAAGGTCGAGCAGAGGGGACATGACTTTGCTTGGTGGCGGTTACTCGTCCCCGAGCCATGAGACGTGGAAATGGTCGTGTGCTGGGACAAATCACACAATCCGGAGGCTCTTGCTCCTCACCCGTGTGGTGCTACATAAATTTGGGTAGCAAGAGGCGAACCAGAGAGCCAAAAGTCCGGGGGACGGCACGGGAGGGCTGGTCGGCATGAGGCTGGCAGGTGAGGATTGTGGCCGCAAGCCCGAGAGGGTCGGCAAGAGAACTCGAAGCAACACCATCCCCGGTTTTCCTGGACGGCATCAGCTTGACAGACTGGAGGCGGAGATAGACTCACCACCAGGACTGCGAGTACTCATGCAGCCGTAGTGTCAGCTGATTCGCATTTCCCAGGTATCCCCAACAACAGCTGGATGCAACCATGCCACGATCCAGGTCCGCATTGCTGCCATCCAGGGAACAACGGTGGGCCCTCAATTAAGCTTAATCAATGACCCCTGGGCTTGACGCAAAAATAGCATCCTTGACGAGCCGTATGCCAAGTGAGGCATGGCGGCATCGAGCCTCGGCCGGGCCCTGGTGGGATGTGCAGGTCTGGGTTGCAGGGACGGGATCAGCACAGGAATTTCCCCGCTGACGACCTCGATGTCGCCTTTGCCGGCCTGCCGGGTCTGCGCGGCTCAGCGAAGAGGTGGCCACATCCACAGTTCTTGGCCTCGATCGAGGATGATCACCGATCTTCATACTGGGTATGCTCCGCTGTCAGGGACCAAACCCAAGTCTGGGACCCAGGGCGATGCAAAGTGCAGGTCTCTCGCTCTCTCTCTCGCTCTCTCTCTCTCTCTCTCTGGCCGCTGAATCCGACAGCGGGGAGGGCGAGCCTCCATGTCGATGAGATCGACGGAGCATCCTAGAGATGGCAAAGTCTGGAGGCGGGTTTCTATAAAAAGAATTAGCCTCGCGAAGTAAATGGATATGTCAGCGAGTGAGTAACGAAAACGAGCGGGCTTTGGTCTCGGCACAGGCCTTGTCGGGATCGATGGTACCTTGTTGCGGCAAGCTCATAAGAGCTGTACGTCCCGTCTTAATTTGTGTTTCATTTATCCTCACTTCATCCGCAAATTTGGCCCTGCCGCGAACCACCGAACCACGAAACGAAGAAGAACGTGCGAGAACGACCTCGCCCTTCGAACCAGCCCAGCCAAACCGCACGATTGTGTACGCACCATGGACGCGACTCCATAGTCGACTTCCGAGTGGCCGAGATCGAGACGGGAGCAGGCCGCTGGGTCCCGGAAGGCGGGTGCATCAATATGGAGATGCAAATTAACGACACCAGCCTAGAGGACGCCAAGCATCTCGCTGGTCGCAACTTTGCCTCCGCAGCCGGAAAATGTGCCGTCTGATGTCGGTATGGGACCTCGGAATGGGGGAGGGCGTCTGGACGAGGACATCTCGAAGAGCCCGACACCAGGAACCGGGACGGTCGACAAAGAGATATAAAGACCGGTGATCGCCATCGAGTGCACCGTCTTCTCTCCCTCACCACCCAGCACAGCAGCCTTCCAGCCTTCTCAGCGTTTCCAGAGCAAGCCAGCGCCTCTCTCCTGAGTCTTAACCGTCCTTTTCGGTCTCCAACAGCCAAAATGCGTTCCGTCGCTTTCCTCCTCCCCGCGCTCGTCGCCGCCAGCCCCGTCGCTCAGGTCGTTGGCAACGATGGCTGGTCCGATGCTCCGGACCCGAAGGAGATCCAAATTGTCTCTGCCACCTTCTCCGGCAACGGCTGCCCCCAGGGCAGTGTGTCCACCAACATCTCGCCCGACAAGACGGTGAGTCTCCTCTTCCTGGCCCAGCCATTCATTTCCCCATTCTGACTTGTCCCACAATAGGTCATCACCTTCGGCTTCGACAAGTTCCAGACCTACATCGGACCCGGCTTCAGCCCGAGCGAGAGGACCAAGAACTGCCAGCTCCACCTCCAGCTCAAGGTGATTTACCCCTTCCATTGTCTTCCCCTCAGATATTGTTGATTTCCCCACGCATCCACCACGACGCTAACCGCTCCCTTCTCAAAGTACCCCGGCGGCTTCCAATTCTCGGTCCTCGAGTCGACCTACCACGGCTACGCGCAGCTCGAGGCGGGCGTGACGGGCAACTTCTACAGCACCTACTACTTCAGCCAGGACGCCAAGGCCACGACGACGACGCAGACGTCCATCACGGGTGGCGGCATCTGGGCCGAGGGCCAGGTGTACACCAAGGCCGACAAGGTGCCCACGGCGTCCTACATCTACTCGCCGTGCGGCGCCAGCGGCATCCTCAACATCAACAACCGCATCGCCCTCACCAGCACCAACAGCTCCGCCTTTGGCCTCATCACCGACGACGATGCCACTGTCGCCTTCACCCAGCAGCTCAACATTGCCTGGCGCTCGTGCAAGAACTAGGCGGCGAGTCCTGCTGCTTCGTCTCGGCTGACTAACCGGGGTGCGGCTGCGCTGGGTTTCGAGGTAGTCTTTGGAAGGAGGAGGGGGAGGTGACAAACAGTTGCGGCTTGTCGTCTCCTCCTTGTTCTGGCAAGACTGACTGCATTGGATCCGGGGAATTTGGGCTGGCTGGTTCGTTGGTTTCAGTCTTCCGCCCGGAGGTAACTGATACTGCAACCGAAAAATGGATTGTGGTCTGGGGTGCGGATGCCGGGAGCTCAACGGAGGGGCGGGACGGTTGAACGCCTGCAAGTTGGGGTTGCTCGGTGCTCGCGACGGATCCCATCCAATTTTCTTTCTTGACCTTTCTTTCCCTCTCCTTTCCTTTTTCCCATCTCTCGTCTCGAATAGTTATCTGTCTCTAGCACAAGTCAATCAAGCCTATCACATAACGATTGATGCCGTTTGTGCGGTAATATGACGACGGACAGGTAAAGGCTTGGCGCTCGCATCCGAGCCAGCGGCACAGAATCTCATGACTTGGCCCCCGAGAAGTAGTGCATGCCGGTGGTCAGGAACGGGTGCGACTCCCCCACACATATGACCCTGCCGCGCGGATGGAGAGGGGACGAATAAGAGACTTAGCAGCCGTCAAGCCGGAGTGAGGCGGCAGCCTACCGAACGTGTTGGAGTAACTTAAGCATCGGACGGGTTTGCTGAGCTCTGCCAATGCTAGTTGTTATCGGTGTAACTGAGGGCCGTGAGGGCGAACCTCAAAAGACGAAGTTGCTGCATACTGCCAGTCCGGCAAAAAGACCAGGGTCGGAGCAGCAACTTTAAATAGCCGTGGCCGAAGTGGGAGTTTGGAGGGCTCATGACGAGCCAAAGCGGCAGGGTTGTGACAGATGAAGCCGGGGAGAGGGTTTTCGGGTAGTGCCCTTGGCTGCCCTGGTGCGAGAGCAGTGAGCGGTTGCTGCCGCATCCGATAGTGCGTAGGGCATGCAGCGGCCCCCGACGCTCTGAGAGCCAGTTCACAGTTACTACCCTTGGTGAAGTCCTCTGTAGCGTGCGAAGGCTCCCGTCCTCTCGCTGGAAGAGATTCGAGGCAAAACTACCAGGTTCGGAGTTGCGTCGGCCATGCAATGTCGATGAAGCGCGGCGCGGGTGATCTCCAGTTTGTGTTACAGTATGCCACTTGTCCCGGGTCCAGCACCCGGGACTGGTAACATACTGTGCAAGTACTGTACCTGGTATGACAGCGGAAATCGGCTAGAATCGGATAAAGTCCACTCTCGACCGATGTGCTAAGTTATAGTGTTGCCGTCGAGATAGATAAAGTTGGTCACAGCGCTTCCAGAGACGGAAGGTGAGTTTTCACCGAGTCTCGTGGTGCATTGCCCATCGCCGACCCCCAACTCGAGTCAACTTCTTACGAGACACTTGCGAATCTGGAAACGGTATCTGGCACGAATTCTGTCTTGATTCATGGTAATAACCTTCGATTGCGTTCCCGAGGTTGTTGGATTGTTTGTCAGTCATGATCCAGCTCATAACTATCAGTCCAGGCCGTGTCTAGCAGGCCGGGTGCTGTACCATGTTGTGCTTCGATTGTCACATGTCTCCTCTCAGCTTTGCTTCTTGCCTCATCAACTCAGCATTCCAGTGGGCGATGCGATGATAAACGAGGACCTTGACGGCTGAGTGCATTATCTCGCCTCCCCCGCTCGCGACACGACCTTCAGACTTCAGTGGGGACAAGATCCATCCAGCGCGCGGCGCGTTCCTGCCATCTTAGGATTGGGAGTGCAAGAGGGAGCGGGCAGCTATTGCCTCGCCTGGCCATCGAGTGCGCGTCATCCGAATTGGCCTCCTTTCTTTTTTGCTTGTCCTAGGCCCAATCCCACGAACCATCGGCCCGTCTTACTCGAATCTGACGGCTCGCATCTTCTCAAGTGTCAACTACAGATGAGAGCCCAATCAGCGTTGCAGTGAGTACTGCTATTCCGACGCCATGTCGCCATCACAAAGCGTGCCGGGAGCCGTGCAGTGATCGACAGAAGGTCAGCTGTCGTTGCCCATGTGGAGAGCTTTTCAGGTTCGAGGCAGGCGACACGTATAATACAGTACGTCTGTACACTGCGCAACTCTGAGCATGGGCACTACCAGCATCCCAACGTACCTACTTGGTATGGCGACGAGGATAACCCGCCGGAATGTGTTCCATCTCCCCGGGAACCTTGACCACACCCCCCGGCAGATCGCCGACCGGACCATGGCCTTGGGTTACCAAGAACTTGGGGCCGCTGCGAGCTCGACCTGACATGCGAAGGTGAAGACAACCAAGGAGCGCCAACGGCAAGGGTTCAAAATTACGGGCGTCCCGCCCACGGCCTCGCAATCCCCCCCGCCATGCCCACGGCGCCCCATGGGTCATGGCGCCTCGTCTGGCCAGAGACTGGCCATCACCGATACATCGCCTCGGAATGGTGTCCTGTGTATAGCAGGACACACAAGCGGGTGTTGAAATCTCTCCCATCAGCCGTGACAAGCACTTACGCGCACCTAGGGCAGGGTATCGACTCTCCGCGGCGACTGCAAGGCCATGAACCAGCCTCCTGTGCCATGGTGAGGTCTGATCAAGCGACACAAGAAGCACGCCATCCTCTTCCTCTAAGTCGCTACGACCCATCGCTAGGCTCAGGGGCGACAGCTGCTAGCATGTGCTAAGATTGTCTCGAGAAGTGCCGCTAGTGCATTGGGTGATTCGTTATCATGGACGTTTGGTTGGGTTTCGTTGGGTTGGGCTGGCTGTCTGTGTCTGGATTCAAGACGGATGGGAGGCCTGCTGTTTCTGGGTAGATAGCCTGTGTGTTTGGGGACTGCAAGGGGAGGGAAGGGAGGTAATGTGGTGTATTTATGCCCTGAGCATGCTTGCTCTAAGGCAGCGAAGATGACGCCGAGTGCTATGCTCGCTTCCATCCCCCAATTGCGTGGTGAACTCGCAACCAGCCCACCCGGTCAACCACTCCCTTTCATCGCAACTCCTAACGTTCCAGAACTATTGCATTTGCCGCCATCCGCGCTCGATGTATGATGTCCACGTTTATTCTTCCATCAGCGCTTCCAATAGGTTAATGGCCTAGTTGGAAGCGTCCAAGGGGGTCAGAAATCTCCTGGGACTGGTGCTCTCCTGAAAAGGAGGCCGAACGCCAACTCCTCCGCGTACCCGGCCATCGAAGCAAAGCTTTGGAACTGGCCCCAGGATTTTCGTAGCTATCCACCTCCTCTGAGAGCTGGATGATGAGCTTTTGGGTGTTTTTGTCCCTCGACCTGTTGGTGTTGCTCCACTTTTGCTGACAAGATATGACTGCACTTCAGTCTACGCTTCCTGTTACCACAGGCCTGATCGCCAACATTTTTCAGAGAACAGTCCAAAACATCCATCCCCAAGCAGCCGGGTCTCATGGGTTTTGGCTACAAACACCGATATCTGTGGGAGTCGTACCCTAACCCTGCGCCTTCTCAGCCCCGGGTTTCCAGCAACCTGGGCCCTTGCTGCAGTCTGCATCATGCGGGGCTTTGCTAGGCTGATGGATCCATGAGATCGACGCTCCACCATCTTCCATTTCGACCCGGTTTGGTGACCCAACTGTCTGGGACGGTCACACTTCTTTCCGAGGTTCTTGCCCTTCACCGCGGTACTGTGGAAAGCCATCAGCATTAGGCAGCGGCAGGGCATTATTCACGCGGATTACCCCAGCCAAAGTCTTGCGCTACCGAACATTCTGGAGACGTCATCGTAGACCCTCTGCAATTCACAGTAGAAAGTACCCCGCAGCCTTGCTCATCAGGACACCCGGACATTCTGACACGCCGGCTGAACCCGGATCTCCGGCACTGATTTGCCTTCATACTCTGATACACATCCGTCAAGATGATGCGTGCGCAACTGGAACAGAGGCAGCAGCGGCACCATCCCGAGCGCGGGGCTGCCACCGTCCGCGGCTCTGTCTTCCCGGACCTGCGGAACCGTGCCGGCGAGAGCGACAGCCCCTACGTGCGCCGGCACACCGACACTCCCGTGGCATGGCAGATGCTCGACGCAGCCACCCTCGCCCGAGCTACGGCAGAGAACAAGCCCATCTTTATGCACATCGGCTTCCTGGCCGATCACCGTGAGCTCCTATTCCCACCACTTTCGAGGCCCTGTATTCCAAGGGATATTCGCTAACCGTTGTTGTTGCCTCTCTCACAGATTGCCATCTCACAACCCAAGATTCCTTCTCCAACCCGGCCGTCGCCGCCTGCCTCAACACGGCCTTCATCCCCATCCTCATCGACCGCGAAGAACGCCCGGACCTCGACACAATCTACCAAAACTACTCGGAAGCCGTCAATGCCACAGGCGGCTGGCCGCTCAACCTGTTTCTCACGCCAGACCTCTACCCCATCTTTGGCGGCACCTATTGGCCCGGCCCGGGAACCGAGCACAGCACCGCGACAGCCGGCACGGCGGCTGCTGCAGCAGCGGCGGCGGTGGGCGAAACCGGCGGCGGTGGCGCGGAAGGAGGAGGAGGAGGAGGAGGAGGCGTACTGGGAGGGGAAGAATCGTCGTACAACGATTTCCTGGCCATCGCCAAGAAGATCCACAAGTTTTGGGTCGAGCAGGAGGAGAGGTGTCGCCGCGAGGCATTTGAGATGCTGCATAAGCTGCAGGATTTCGCGCAGGAGGGGACCTTTGGCGCCGGGGCGACGCTCGCTGTCGCTACGGCTGCTGCTGCTGCTGGTGCCACCACTGCTACCACTGCTGCGGGCACCGCATCCTCCTCCAGCGCGGGTGTAGATGATGGCGGGGACCTGGATCTGGACCAGCTGGACGAGGCGCTCGGGAGGATAAGCAGGATGTTTGACCCTGTCGATTACGGCTTCGGAACGCCTAAGTTCCCCAACCCGGCGCGGTTGTCGTTCCTGCTCCGGCTGACGAATTTCCCCCCGGAGGTTGGGGATGTGCTTGGGGGGGAAGTGGAGGTGAAGAAGGCCGCGGCCATGGCAATTGGCACGCTGAGACGGATCCGCGACGGCGGGCTGAGGGACCATCTCGGCGCCGGGTTCATGCGCTTCAGCGCGACGAGCGACTGGAGCATGCCGCACTTTGAGAAGATGGTCGGGGAGAATGCGCTGCTGTTGGGCGTGTTTCTCGATGCCTGGCTGGGTTACTCGCGAGACAGTGGCAAGGAGTTGACGTTGAAAGACGAGTTTGCCGACGTTGTGCTGGAACTGGGTGATTATCTGACGAGTCCTGTGGTGCAGGCGGAAATGGGCGGGTTTGTGACGAGCGAGGCGGCGGATTCGTTTTACCGCAAGGGGGACCGGCATATGCGAGAGGGCGCCTACTACACGTGGACGCGGAGGGAGTTCGACCAGGTCGTCGGCGGCGGGTCCAGCGACGATGATCACGCCAGCTCGGTCGCCGCAGCGTACTGGAACGTGCAGGAGGACGGCAATGTGCCGCAAGATCAGGACCCGTTTGACGAATTCATCAACCAGAACGTGCTGTCTGTCAACGCCGATGTTGCGGAGCTGTCGAAGCAGTTTGGCGTACCCGCGTCTGAGATCAAGCGCCTCGTCGTGACCGCCCGGGAGAAACTGCGTGCCCATCGGGAGAAGGAGCGCGTCAGGCCGGCGAGGGATGAAAAAGTTGTGGTTGCTACGAACGGTATGGTCATCGCGGCACTGGCGAGGACGGCCGCTGCTGTCCGCTGGCTGGACCCTGTGAGAGCGGACAGATACCTCGGTGCCGCAAAAGCTGCCGCCGTCTTTATCAAGGAGAATTTGTGGGAGGGGCGGGACACCAGGAGGACCAACCCGTTGCAGCGTTTCTTTTGGCAGAAACCTAGCGAGACGTCCGCATTTGCTGATGACTACGCCTTCCTGATCGATGGTCTTCTGGACCTCTACACAGCAACCCTTGAGCAGGAGTGGCTGGACTGGGCCAAGGAATTACAAGGTACTCTACACCTCCATTTCTTTTCGGTCATCAAAGCGTAGAGGTCGAACTCACACAAACAATAGACAAGCAAACACTCCTCTTCTACGACGCTCCCTCTTCCAAACAGATCTCCGCCACTCCTTCCCCGCGCCACGCCTACTCAGGCGGGTTCTACTCCACCGAGGCCGAAACGCTTAGCCCGACCATCCTGCGCCTCAAGAGCGGCATGGACAAGTCGCAGCCCTCGACCAACGCCGTGTCGGCATCGAACTTGTTCCGCCTGGGCTCTTTGCTTCCGAAAAGCTGCTCGCCAAGCCCCGAGGCGTATCTGCTGCGGGCCAAGCAGACGGTGAATGCCTTCGAGGCCGAGATTTTGCAGTACCCTTGGCTGTTTGTCAGCTTGCTGAACGGCGTCGTCACAGCCCGGTTGGGGGTCAAGAAGGTCGAGGTGAGGAAGGGGGATGAGGATGGGTTGAAGAGGTTTTATACCAGCCCCAGGGCCGAGGCAAGGGTGTTGATGCTTGTTGGGGAGGGGGAGGAGACTTCGTATAGGGAAAGGGTGGAGACGGGCTTGGAGAGGGAAGTGGAAGGGTTGGCGATTGGGGAGCGGTATTGAGGATGGTGATCGTGATTGAGGACGGAGCGATCGGGGCGAGTTTGCTCTTCGTCGACAGGAATTGCTCGGCCTGTCTGACATCCTCAATTCGTTAAATTCGTGATCGAGGATAAAACACGCGTCCTATTGTGGTTAACCCTCCCGGAGAGGCAGAACAACATCGGGACGAAGGTCCCATCCTCGATCGAATTCAACGACTTGGAGATGCCAGACCGGCCGAATACTCCTGTTGACGAGGAGCCTGAGTGTGACAACGTTGGGAGTATGGTCGGAATCCCTGATCCCAAGTCGGCACTCGGGTGTGGAAACGGCCGCCGGAGCCGTGCCTTGTGTGGCACGAGCAAATCTATTTTTTCTTCGATCATCGCATTTGACCTGGGCCGGGGATGGCGGCAAGCATATCGGCTACTTAGACTTGTATCTATAGGAGTGCACAGAAGATGTTCTCGTTACGGTAAGCGCGGAGGCTTCACTGCTGGATAGGCGTTACAGCATACCCGGTCATGGCGCGGGCGGTGGTGCTTGGGTGGTAGAGTGTTGGCCTACGTTCTCATCATGGAAGGATATGCCTTGACTTCTCTACGTTGTCACGCTCACCTTGTGTACCTATCGTAGGCGGACAACTTTGAAGAGATCAGATGAAGCCCCGTTGATTCCCGGTGGCTCAGGCAGTGTTTATGTAAAGGGCCAGGTTCCCCAACTTCAACGGCCACTGCTGAATGGCCCCACAGCCAATGGCGCTGTCACCCACCCAGGGCTTACGTTTGGATTCTATCGGCCTTGTATCGAAATGTAACCTGTTTGAATCCAAGTCCCGTTCCTCTTCTCCCCACCAAACCACCCACCAGGCTACCTCTCTTCGACCGGCGAAGAGAATTAACCGGTGAGCTTTTGCCTGTTTCTCTACTCTCTGAAACACCCTGAATTTGTTCATGCCCGTCAGTCAGGAGCTTTCCACAACGTTCCTAATTCAAACTGGGCTGGCCAAGGACCACCTGTACAACATGATGCGCACCCTTCTCAGCAACAAGGTCTGCCGCAAAGTCCAACTCCAGTAATTAGCTCTGTCTTTGAATTACCTCTAATTCTCCAAATGGGTATCTAGTCTACACTTTCTCTGGGCTTTCAACCCTCGTCTGTCCTGTCAGCAGATCGCCCAAACCAGACTCAAGCCCTATCCTTCCCAACTAAAGCGAGACTTGGGCAACACTGCCGCAGTTCCGATAAGAAGGCCATTAGGCTTGACGCCTCATCCTACATGGCCCGCGTGAATGTGAAACTCGCAACATCCGCAATACAAGGGAACTCCAAAGGTAATGTGTGTGTACGCGCGTCGGTCTGATCGCCGATCGGGACAATTGACTCGATGCAACGTATCCGTCTTCCTTTCGGTTCGCGGGGTTCAGATTGCTTCAAGAGAGCTCGAGCGGGCCCGGCTTCCTTACTTGGCAGAAGCCCCTCTCCTGTTCATCAACCCGTGGAAAAACGCCTGCAGGTTCTCCGTGTCCATGTGCGGAGTGGACTCGATGCCTTCCTCGACTGTTGGACTGCCGGGCTCGGAGGGTGAGCCGTACGCCTGGCGCTCCTGTCGGACATGATGAAATTAGCGTTTGAGTCAAAAGTGATGGACACCAAATGAGGGGGGTAATGCTCACCTTGAGTCGTTGCACCATGTCATCGGCATCCACCTGAATGCCGCCCATGTTGAACTGCACGGGACCGATATGCTCGAGGACCTTGGCCTCGGCTGCCCGCTCCGGGTCGGCGCCGCCTACCAGGTGCTCCTCCTCCACTTTCTTGTAAGTCTTGTGGCGGGCTTCGCCCCGCGAGGCCTCCTCGTTCTTTTGCTTGTACGCCTCCAGCACCTTGAGCTGCTGGGCCAGGAACGTCTGGGTATCTATGGTTTCCACCTCGAGCGTCGTCGAATGCGTGTTCCGCCCCGCTAATTGGAGAGCGTCCATGCTCGGATCCTGGACAGATTCTTCGTACAGCGCCACTGTTGACCCCTCAGGGTCGCCCGCAGGACGTTCACTGTCCCCGTTGACTTCACCATCTTCAGGAGTGGTGCCGTTAGGGCGTGGAAGGGGGGAAGGTTGGTCGAGATCTATTGACCATCCATTGCTCACTTGGTCGACGTCGAAGCCGTCTCTGAGCACCCGGATTTTGCCCCACGAATCCCAGTTCGGCGGGATGACAACCTTGTCCCTGTCGATTACGTTGTGCTTGAGAGGTTGCTTCTTAAGGAGGGAATGTATCCCCAGGCTGGAATGGATCAGGGTTGGAAGCTGGGACGGAACGGAGGGGGTGGTGTAGATTAAGGAGGCGCCATCTGCACGACGTGGTGGTTAGATGAGTGTCGACACTAGCCGGGGAGAAAAACTCACGTCTTAGCAGCACCGTTCGCATGAATTGCAGGACAACATCGAATTCCTCCTCCTTCCAACTCTGTGTCTTCTCCAGATACTCCATCTTCTCGGCCTGCAGGAGGGTTAGTTCTAAAAGTGGGGCAAAACAGAGCGCCGGGGTGCATACATTCTGGCACACCACGCACAGTGGGAGGCCTAATGCGTCCTCCCACTCTCCCGGTCCCACAGGCAGGTCCATCTCGCCATCTGCCGTGGGAACGGCCGTGGTCCCGTCCAAGTTTATCCCGCCGCCTCGTCCCCGGTCCCGCCATGCCAGCATAACCTCCTCCATGGTCTCCTTGCACTCATTGCTCAGAGACAACAGGACCGTCCTAAGGAGCAGGATCCATTCCCGGAGCTGGCGCATCCACTTCCACGGTTCGGACCAGTCCAGCAGCACCACTATCAGGGTATTTGGTATCGATTGGGGCGTGAGGAGGGGCTGTAGAAGGGAGGAGAAGGCGGCTGAGGGGCTCGTGAGAGTGTAGAGGGAGATGCGGGCTAGGGTGTCTTCGTGGTCGGCGTCCAGGACATCATAGTAGGTATAGCCCAGGGCGAAGCTGTTGGCGACGGGGGGCATGCGGGAGCCGTTCCGGTCGAGGGTCCGGCGACCGTCGTTGTTGGAGAGCGTCTCAAAGAACTCGCGCTGGGAGTCGACGGTGCCGCCAAGCAGGATGATGTTCTTCTCTGGCAGCCGCCTCCCGCTGGCTACGGTAGCGAGCATCGAGTTCCATAGCTCCTTCTTTTCCGCCTTGTCGCTGTTCCTCGAGTCGGCGCCAGAGGCGACCGAAGCGGCCGTGTAGGTCGAGTAGCGGTTCGTATTTGCCGTCATGGCTGAGCCCGCTCAAGGTCGGCGTCCAGGTTTGCGCATTGGAATTGGAAGGCGTTTGGCTTCTTGAACTTGGACTGTCGTCGTCCTCTCGTGGGGTTTATGATTAGCGAGTGAACGCAGGGGTAAAGGATCGTCTCTGAGTAGCCGTTTGCGTCGCCGTGAATGTTTAGAACACAGCCCGTCAGGTGCAGATGTTTGCTTGCCGGCCTCTTTGTCCAAGTCTCCAAAACACGATTCTTGTCGGGGCCGAGACGCGACGGGGTCGACTGCTTCGAAAATGACCCGAATCAAAGACGGGTGGATCTTGGCATAAACTGCGGGCTTATTCTCGCTGCCATAACCCGAACCCTGAAGCTGTTCCACTTCCGCTGGCTTCTTGGCGCCAATCACACGGGCCATCTTCCCCAGCTTTCAGCAAACCGAGCCCAGCCAATCTGGAAGGTTCCGGCCGGCACCTGGTCAGTTGGTCACGGCGCGCCACCTACCGCACCCCACTTGTCTCTGGTCATCAGTCCCATGTGGTCGTCATCGGCCGTTCTATATGTATGTGTGGCCCAGCCTCGTCGAACAGAACAGCATCAATTACTATTCGCTTTGGCACCGCGCTTATCTGACTCTATCCGCAGCATCTTTCTTGACGACGCCATCAACCATCCCAGCGACTGCGATCTCAGCCATCAGGAACCATGTCAGCCAACGTCAAGTACACAGCTGCTCCGCAGGAAGACCCCGATGCCGTCTACACCCAGCCGCCCCCATCGTACCAAGCCGAGACTAGCTCTGCTCAGGACCAAAACCGCCTGTTTGGCGGTCCGCGAAGCAGTGAGGATAACATTCCCGATGACTTCAAGGTAGGACGGCAGCTGCACCACCGAGCTTCTCGCCGGTACAAAGGATAGCGCTCACCATGCCTATAGTTTGGCGGCTCTGTCGCCGAAGCGACGGTCGAAATTCGCAACCAGTTCATTCGCAAGGTATACACCATCCTCACCGTCCAACTTGTCGCCACTGGCGCGGTCAGCGCTCTCAGCTTCTTGAGCGAGGGTTACAAGGCATGGATTCAGTCGCATCCCGCCGTGGTTTGGGTATCGGTGCGTGCTTCCTCTACCCTTTTTCCGCTCCCCGGATTTAACCGTTAACTAATCATTCCTCATGATAGCTTATCGGTGCCATGGTTGCCATGTTCCTCACTTACTGGAAGCGCCACTCGTACCCCACGAACCTGCTCTTCCTCTCAGCCTTCACCCTGCTTGAAGCCTACACCATCAGCGTCATCGTCTCCTTCTACCGGGCTTCCATCGTCCTCAACGCCGTCTTCCTCACAGCGGGCATCTTCGTCTTTCTGACAGCCTTCGCCTGCCAGACAAAGTACGACTTCACCTCGTGGATGCCCTACCTATTCGGCGCGCTCTGGGGGCTGGTGATTTTCGGCTTCGCGGCCATGTTCCTGCCCCAGACGAGCACCTCCGAGCTCGTCTACGGCCTCCTCACGGCGCTCGTGTTCAGCGGCTATGTCCTGGTCGACACGCAGCTCGTCCTGCGCAAGCACCACGTTGAGGAGGAGATTGCTGCTGCCATCAGCCTGTACCTCGACATTATCAACCTGTTCCTGGCCATCCTCCGCATTCTCAACAGCCAGAACAATAACTAGGTTGAAACGAGAAGAGGCAGGGAGACAAGGTGAAGGTTGGAGAGGACTGGCCTACTTAGTGTATGGGGTATCCATGTGGGGGAAAGCGGAGTTACAGTCAGGTACATAATCTTTGGGTTGGGAGGACTGGTCGGGGCACTTTTGGGCAAGGGAGGGTCAGTTGTCGGCTGAGTCGACTTTTTGGTTTTGTGTCTCGTAGACATATCAGTATCCAAAACAACGCGGGTGAAACGTCCGCTACTGCCTTTGGATGGGGAATGTCTCTTTCTAAGTGACTGGAATCTCCCCTTTGTCAATACAAGTACCGTGTCTGCTCAAAAGGGTCCCGAACTCGTAGCTACGAGGACAAAATACCACACTCTTTGAACAACAACGAAGACCAGAAGGCTCAGAAGCTATCATTGTAACCGGGAGGGCGAGAACTCCAGTGAAATGTGGACTCTCACGGGATAGACTTTTCTTCGATACCGTAAGTGTGCTAGAAAATGGGCATCTCGCTGTTCCTGCAACAGCGGCGTCGCTTTTGCAACAGTTAACGTTATGAGCTCCGTTAGCTTAGGTGGCTACGAACCACAATTCCCCTTGCCCAGCGGTTGCTCAGGTCGTGAGTTCAAAGCTGTGTACATCGACCATGTTTGGCCCAACTTTTTGCTTCGGTTTTGTTATGTGTTTGGTTTATGACTTACAGGACGGCAGAGCAGATATATCCCACTGATGAAAAGGCCGCCTTGATCCACAGGTCCAGTAACAAGAGAACGAAGTGGAAGGGTGAAGGTATCTTGGGGATGAAGGGCGTCACGATGTACGTGGCAGGATACAAACCGAGAACCCAGCGAAAAGCCCGCAATGCCCCGAGTTTGGAGATGAACCAAGGGATTGCGGTAGGTTGAATGGCCGCTCTGGAGTTGGCTTCGGTCAAGAAGATGATGCCGATCGTTCTCGTGTCGAAGCCGAATCCAACACTGGAATGCGGGAACGAGATGTTGGCCCTGGTTGCTGCTCCGTCCGCAGTTGACTTGTTGTCACCGCCATTACCTCCAGAATCCAAGGCGAGAAAAGTGCCCATGAGAGAATCCGAGGCTACTTTGTGGAAGGCAAGCAGGGAGACTGCCAGGATTTGCAATATCACTTGAAACGTGAAGGCTCGTTCTAAGCGCTTTTTGACCGGTCCGTCGGCCTCGAAACTGGAAGTTTCGGAATCTGAGGAACTCTGCGCGCCATCCCTTTGTTCTTCTTCTCTCTGGAAGTCTTCGAGCGGATGCTCTTCGGTGGCGCTCACTTCCGCTTCCAGACCAGCAGCGTCCTCCGCCAACGGAGCGTATGTGCCATGTTTGATTATATCGCGCCTGTGAAGAGCTTTTTCAGGAACTGTAGACCAGATAGCCCGGTGAGTAGGTGTCTTGACATCCTGGGATGGGTCTCCTGCAGAACGAGAAGTGCGAGGATGAAGGTAAGTACTTGCAGTAGGCTAACTGCAAGGTTTGGAAGGAGGTATGGATAACTGGTCCAGGCGGAGTTTGGGGGGAATATGGACGGGTACAAGGCAGCTGGGTCTGCGAGGAGCCCTCCCAAAAACTGGCCCAATGAGGATTCCAAGGGATCTGATAAAGGTGACGAGGGAGAATGCCTTCGCTATCTTTGATCAGTGAACCATGTCAACATGCGAACAACAAACAGCATCACTACCTGTTTGTTAAGGTAGTACTTACCTCGCCGCTCTTTCCTCGCCAGCTCCCCGGTGCATGTTTGGACAAGGCCGACATTTGGATTGAATAGTCCGCCAAACGCGCGGGAGGCAATGACAACAGCAACAGACCGCGACAACCCAAGAGTAAACGCCGTAACGAAACCGCAGAAGATGCCAACCAGCGCGGTCGGCTTCCGCCCGATCCTGTCACTGACCCGGGCCCAAACGACGCCAGTCAGGAATTCGCCAAAGGTAAATACAGCTACCAGGGCGCCAGCGTAGAAGGCAATGTCATGCTCGGGGACCTCAAACGACCGAATCATGAAGTAGGCATATGGAAAAGTGCTTGTCCATGCGATGGCTTCCGTGGCGCGGATCAGTCCTAGTTCGATGTCAGTTCGAACCCGTCACCCATGATGCGTGAAAGATCCGATGCTCACCCAAGACCCATAATTGGTGTCTGATGTCTGAAGTGGAAGACATCTTCCCAACGGGGACATCGAACACAATGGCGAAAAGGGTCGCTGATTCACGCCCTGCAGCTCAGGCGCGTTGCCGTGGAAAGTACAACCCTCTCATCAGGAATGATTCGCCATTGGACTTTATCTGCATGCTCTTGACCAACCGACGGCAAGCATCCTTGTCATCCCCGAACTTGACCACTATTTTGTGCTGTTTCAGGCCCCTCCCTCCCTCTCTCCCGCCTCGATTTGTAGGCTTGTAGCGGTCAAATCAGATTCGTCCCACCTGCGAACTATCCCAAAGTGAAAATTTGCGATATGCACACTGTCTACACGTGTATTAAAGTACCTGCAGTCTCATTTTTACCAAGTTCTTCTACCACCAATGCCCGGCAGCAACCCCAGTGGAACTCAGCCTCCGCCGGTCAGCGTCAACCAGGGTAACACCATCGTCCCATTTATCGTCGCTGTCCAAGTCGTACGGATTGGAGGTCGCGGGGTCCTCGTCCTCTCCTTCGCTCTCGTCTTGTTGCGTCTCATCTTCTTCTTCTTCCTCGGCCTCTTAGTCTTCTGAGTACGTAACGGCACGACGCAGACCCAGGTTTGAGCGGAAGGCAGGGTTAACCAGGCTTTTCTGCAAAGCAGGCCAGCTCATTTGGGAAAACCTTTTTGCAGAGAATGATCATGTTCTCCTTGACGCTGCGAATTGTCAGGTTGTGTGTGTGAAGGAAAACCAGATTTGGGACTCACATTTGGCGCTGGTTACAGGGGATCAGAATAGCAGTGCCGAGGTCAAAACGGAGAGAGTACAGCAGGTTTTCGGTCATCCCACTCCCCCTCTGTGCCAATCAGTTAACTAGGTGACAGCAGTGTGATATTGACCGTGGCTTACCAGGTTCAGAGGCTCGGTACTCCCGGAGATGATTCTTGACATAAGCCGGGGCGCTCAGCCCGTGTCTCGCGGCTCTCCAGTTCCACAATCTCGTACTCGTTGTGGGCGTAGAAAGATCCAGCATCGAAGATGAACGGCTCGCCGGTCGCCATGTCCGTGGCGGTATTCTCATCCCAGAGGTCTCCATGAACCAAACACGGCTTGATGCTGCGGCCATTGGACTGGAGAGGCTCAAGGAGTCTCGGAATGACCTTGTCCAGGATGAGTTGGCAGACGATTTTGAACTCGGGCCATTCGCCGTGCTTGACCTCCTCAAGCTCAATCATGTGGGCGAGCTGCTTGCGGCACAGCGCTGCCCACGAATCCTCCCAACAATCAGTCATCTGCCGCAACTTGGCGTGGCAGGTTGTGACGTGGAAGCCGAACTTTCCGGTTGGCGACTGGGACTTCTTGTGCATATCTGCCAGCCGCTTTGTGAATTTGACCGGGTTAGGGGGTTACTCGCCAACTTCACGAAACTCTGCGAGCAGGAAGTAGGTATTGGACCCGTCGTATTTGCCTTAGCCGTAAGGCCCAGGGACAATGTTGGGAGACACAGCGTGGATTGCCTTGAGAGACTCGTATTCTCCGAGTATCATGGCATGCCCGGTGTCTCCAAGATTTGCCGTCGTCAAAAAATAATGCTTCGTTGTTCCATCGGGAAGCTCGGCCGTGATCTTTCCTGTCTGTCCCCAGAGAGACATGCCGTAGTTATTTGTGCTCAAAACCTTGGAGTCCGGGTAAGGAAGTGCTGATATCATTAATTAAGTCTAGAGAGCACTGTAGTATAGCTAGGGAGATAACCGGTTGGAATTCATACTCCTGGCAACAGCACTGTTTAGTTTCAAAGCACCTCCGACTTGAGGTTGGGGGACTGGGGCAGTCGGCGCCTCGTTTCCCGCATGGCGATCCACGTCGAGAACTGCGCCCTGAAAGATCTCGTGCTTGCTGTTGTCTGGGGCCTCCATAGCTCGAGAATTGATTGGGCTGGCCAAGTCAACTGTCACCGTGAGCCGGTTAGTGGTAATGTGGCCGGGGAGAGAATCACAGCCACACTGAGTGATTGAGGAATGTGACAACGACCGGACAAAATAAACAGCTGCTCAGCAGATCTGGAACATGAGAATGAGGCCGCTCTTATGTAGGGAGAACAAAGTACTATTCCATATCGGTTGCCCATTCGTCTCGGTTCACCTGTCTGCTGATGATTGTTGCCAAATCCCTGATCGAGGTTAACCGCCTTTCCCCGCCTTTCCTATTCACCACCGCACTGTATAGCATCGTACCTTCCGTTTCCCAGCAGCGGAGTGGTCGCTGGTCAGCGACCCTGCAGGGGATTTATGTCGCGGCTGGCCGCTTGTTGGTCTCAGAAGTTAGAGAACTCACGTTTGGCCTGCCGTTAGTCCTGGTCTGCCTCGGGCCCCCGACCGCCCTCGCTCCATTCCACGCCGCACGCATAGGTTGATTCGAAGATAATCGCGATTCCGATGGGACATCGACACTCCTTCGCAGCTCCGTGTTGTGAAGCTTCACAATGGTACCTCTTGACCGTGATATTTTGCAGCCGCAATGTACGCTAACTTGCGGTAGTTTCGAAGGTTCCGTTCGGACCGGTCCGAGAGTGGCTCTTCGTCAGACCCGGGCCCGCGCCGCCTGCCAAACCGGGCGTCATTCGCCTCCGAAAATCTCCCGCTAAGGCCATCAGAGACCGTGCTCTTAGAACAAGACTCCATTGTTACTGCGTCCACAAGCACTGGCGGGAACTTCTCGATGCGCCGCACTGCTTCCACAAACCTGAGCGGAACCATCTCCGCGCCACCCCGAAACGCCCACGGTCACACCCTCGTCCACGACCCTCAGGACTCCGCCGATATAATATTTGTGCACGGCCTTGGGGGCTCTTCTTGGGCCCCATGGTGTTGGAGGCATGATCTGTCCATGTTTTGGCCGGCCTGGCTTCAACGCGAACAAGGGCTGTCGCATTTCAGAGTGATTATTTCGGCTACAATGCCAACTGGCGTGGGCCTGATACGACGCTGAGCATTTTGGAATTTGCCAAGGGCTTTTTGGTGCGGATGAGGGGGTATGGCGACTGCGAGTCCAATGGAGAGAGACCAATTGGGAAGGTGGGTGTACGGATTGTGTCAGTTCTTGAGAGAGCCCGAGAGCCATGATGCTGACACTGTGGCGTACAGCGACCGATCATCTTCGTTGCGCATTCCATGGGAGGGCTAGTCGTGAAGGTGAGTCCGTGCGTGCCCTCATGTTATAACGATGATGTGGCTGCTGACTCTGACCAGGCTTATGTACTAGGCAGGTATGATGAACACTTCACAGATATGATCTCGAACGTCCACGGTATTGTTTTTCTGTCGACGCCACATCGGGGTTCATCCCATGCAAGCTCGCTCAACAACCTCCTTTCGGTTATGATTGGAACATCGAGCAAGGTGTATGTCGCGGAGCTAGACAGCAAGTCGACCTCAATTGAAGATATCAACGAGCAGTTTCAGTCCGTCAGCGACCCTCTACGTCTGGTATCCATGTACGAGACGCTCCCCACCAGAGTGCCTCCGGGTACCAAGAAATTGGTAAAGACTCTCCTCTGCACCCTTGATTCAGAAAGGCTACCTAAAGCTATTTTGCAGATTGTTGGCAAAGACACCGGCATTCTGAACTACCCCAGGAAAGTCTCCGGTCCAGCAGACGCCGACCACCATACTATCTGCAAGTACCGCAGTCGGGTTGACGACAGCTACGTCTTATTCATCACATTCCTAAAGCAGATCACTCGGGACCTTGTACCTCCTCGTATGTTCACAACCGGCTGGTCGGTTGCATAGTCCTTGCTGACGAGTGAATCCAAGTGGCGTCGCACCCAACGCAAGGGCCCCTGCAAGAGCGAGTTCACATTCTGGAGTCTATCTTGGGAATTGTCGAGAGTCCAACGGAAAATCTTGACAAGTTTGCCAGCCAGGGCCTCCAAGGATCCGGTGAATGGCTACGCGGACAGAAGAGCTTCGAGCACTGGCTCAGCGACCCGAGCGGAGAGACACGTCTCCTCTGTCTGGCCGGCATGCCAGGGACAGGCAAGTCAACTCTCGCGGCCATGACGATTCGGCACCTGCAACGAGTTTTCCTTGGCCAGAGTTGCCAGCATCACTTCTTCACCGAATCCCAACCCACCAAGAAGAGCCTCGCCTCTTGCCTCAGATCCATTGCCTTCTGAGTCGCAACCACCCATGGCGCAGTTGCCGAGCGGCTTGTTCGTCTGCACCAAGATGTTGGAGATGCTTTGTCTTCACAGAAGTATCAGACAATATGGACAAAAGCCTTCGAAGGAATCCTATTCAAGATGGACATCGGCTACACCTTGCATTGGGTGCTCGACGCCGTCGACGAAGCCGAGAATCCCCTGGCGCTTCTCAAACTTGTGTCGCAAATACGATCCTCCTCGTGTATCAAGGTCATGCTCCTTAGCAGGCCGAACAAAGACATCGCAGGAGTAGTGGCACAACGCCCGGAAGCCGCAATGCTCGACACGATCACGATTTGAGACACAGCGCAGGACATCCAAGGATATGTACGCTCAGTGGTCAGTGCTACTCTTCCAAAGGAGAGCCACATACAGGCCCAGGTTATCAATGAGATTGTCTCCAGGACAGAAGGGTCATTTCTCTGGGCTCGCCTGGCTTTGGAAACGTTGCACCACAATTAGCATACTCTCGGAGACATACAACAAGCCATGGATATCATCCCCAAGGACATGCAGTCTCTGTACCGAAACATGCTTTTGGCTGTCAAAAGTCAGGATCAGCGGTTTCAAGACATGGCTCAACGAATCCTCACCTGGGCGACATGCAGCTTCCGGCCCATAAAACTTGCCGCCTTAGGGACACCATTACTCAGATCTGTGGGTACTTTGTCCGTATCGATGGCGACAGCGTGACCTTGATACACGCCACCGCTCGAAAGTTTCTGGTCACACCCGATGGGAACGAGCCCGAATTCGTTCCATCACAGGATGGCCACAGCACACTTGCCAAGGCGTGTCTCCAATACCTTTCGGATGATCGATGGCGGCGGATTCTGTCTCAAATCCCTGAAGCCGACGCGATGCACAAAGACCGATTAGCCGTTCTCTACGATACTCATCCGCTCCTGAGCTATGCGCTGAACTACTGGGCGTACCACGTACGGCACGCCCCGGCCACTTCCTTTAAAACTGCTCCAACACCTCAAGCTTTTCTTTTCGAAGCATGTACTTTGTTGGATACAGGCCGTGGCGCTTTCACCGTCTTTGCGCAGTCTGGCCCTGGCGTCCTAGTACATCAAGCTCTATCTGAAGAAGCGGAAAAAGGTTCGGCCATCCTCGCTCAGTCCTGCTAGTTTGATTTGGGGATTATCCGGTGACAGTGAGGTTCACTTCTTGGAACGTTAGGTTGTCAATCTCATCAGAATTTGGGCAAGTTCGGTAATAACTTGGCCGAGACTCCCTCATCCATCTTCAAACACATTCCGCCATTATGCTCTCGCGACTCGATCATTGGTCAGTTCGGGGCTCACCAAGAAAACGCGCTGATCCAAGTCACCGGCATTTCCTCCCGAACCTGGGATGACAATCTTGCTCGATTATCCGTCGGCCAGGACGAGATGGCATCCAAAGTGCGCGCTATCGGCGTCTACTTCCTGACCTTGGTATCGAGCAACGGTACCGTAATTATTTGGTCAGCCGAAACTTGCGAGGAGCTCCGGAGGCTTGAACACGAGGAGTGGGTCGTCCTGTTCGAAACCAACGCAACGGGAAGCGCGGTTGCAACCAGCGGTCGAGCTACCTTCAAGATCTGGGATATCTCTTCGGGGCAGCTGCTTCATTCTATCACCAAAGACCCCCAAATGCGGCTCATCCAGATTACCTTTGGAGCTGTCCAGACGGATCTTGTCGTCGCTTATGATGATTGCTCGGTTGTCTGGTACGACATGGTGGCTGGAACTCAAGTCGAAAAGTTCACAACCGAGGAGTCGCACAAACTCCGCGGTTGTCCCCGTCTGACGGTACTCAGCCCGGACCAATCGCGAGTCGCTATTGCTTTCCGAGGACGACCAGTCTTGTTGTGGGAGACCAATGACGCGTCCCTGAACCCGCCGCGGCGATGTCTTCGTGCTGCCGACGAGATTCGGTCAAGCGAATCAGATGCGTACAACGCCCCTGAAGTGGCAATCTGGCATCCTGACGTGGAGTCGCTATTCATTTTGTATCAAGATACAGTTCTCGTCCACTGGGACCTCGTCAAGGACGAGATATCCGAGTTTGACTACACCGAGGCTCGCGAGATGGTCATCAGCAGCGACGGTACGTTCCTCCTTACCTGCAACTTCACCGGTGTGCTGTCCGTCTGGGCGTTACCGAGGGTTAATTTGGTCTACCGACTACACGGCGACGATTATGTTCGTACATGGCCTTCAGTCCGGATTCACGGCGCATCTACGACACGAGGGGGTTAACGTGCTGCGTCTGGGAGCCTGACGCCTGGGTTAGACCGGACGACATTGACCGCCACGGAGATAACCTCAGCAGCACAGTGGATGGTTCGTCGGCCTCGGAGGCTGTATCGGAGCCCGTGTATTCCCGAGATAGCAGCGGCGGTCATGTTACCGCGCTAACGTACGAGAGTGGAGGGGAGTTCTACTGCTGTGGAAGGGGAGATGGAACCGTGTCGATCCACGACATGAAGAAGGGAAAGATTTCAAGGAAAGTTTGCAGTCACGGATCCAATGTTGATGTGGTCAGCCTGGCGTGGTCACCATCAGGAAGGTTCCTCGTCAGCGGCGATGACATGGGAAAAATCGTCGTCAAGAAACTGAGGGCTAAAGGAGGATGGGAAGTGGGCAGTCTTCCCTGTTCTCGAGACAAGAATCTCGGACGGGATTGCCGAATCAGTTCGTCTTCAGTCAAGAAGAACAACTTCTCTTGATTTCTGCCCCATTGCAGGATCAGATCTGGGACCTTGGGACCAAGTCAATCATATGCGACAAGTCCAGGAAAGAAGAGCGGATTGGGCAATAAATCAATCACCCGTTTGACGAGACCCGGCTGCTGCTTGTCGAGCAAAACCGGATACATATCCACCAGTGGCGAAACTTCAAGGATGGGCTTCCTCACAACATCACCACGACTAGCCTGGCAGATGAGAACATTGAAACGCCGCGTCCAACACCGGCGACAAACTCTGACAGGGTCCAAGCCCTGGCCGAGACAAATAACACATCGTTATCTTGTCTGCCAGACCTCCCCAAGTACAGGAAGACACGGTCCAGAGACAACAGGGAGAAGACCCTCGTCAGCCTGCTCCTGGCAACGGATCTCCAGGGTCCCGCATCGACGCCGCAGGAGCAGGTCAGCCGCCGGCCGCTGTTCGAGCTCTCAGCTCATATGCAGAGCTTTCTGGGATGTCATCGGAACAAGGTTGTATTTATTGACCATGGTAATTGGTATGTGTTACTCTTTGTTTGCTTCCATCGCCATCTCTGTTCCCTTTTGTCAGCAGCTTCGTCAACGGACCGCAACGGGAACAATCAGTTAACCTCTGTCACGAATGCGCCTGTGAACTGTGATTTGATTACTGAAGACTTGCCAGGCTATGTACAAGCGATATCTCGTGGGAAGGAAACACGGCACCAAATATCCGGAGACACTTCTTCTTACCAAGGAACTGGCTGGGAACCGAGTCTGCCATGCAGCTGATTAGGTTTACGGAACAAGGCGTGCTATTGGTACCAAGGAATGGGGAGGTGGCCATCGTCACATATGGAAAGGGGTTCTGAAGAACTTCGACGAGACTATTGAAGGCCAGGAGAAATGCGTCTTTGGCCGTTGATTGCTCGAATCAAGGAGTACGCTGAGGAGGGGTTGGAGGGGCGAGAGGAGATAGGGGGACACGGGGGGCGGCGGAGGATATGCAGTCGCTAGGCAACAATGCCGTACTCCAAGGTTATGAAAACGCTATCTGGGTTACCTCACAAAGCTGTCTTGCGGACAGGCCTTGCGGTGTTCCAGTCAATTAAAGGTCGGTAAAATCAAGCTGCCTCCGTCCTAGAGCGGAAAGAGACCCAGGAGCAACCCGAGAGAGCAGGAAACTTGAATTATGTTGATATCTCCATTAGAAGTCCATTAGTAGAAAAAGGGAATAAAGCAGACAGTCAAGAGAGGGGTGGACGCGGGTATAACCGATGACATGGTCGTGTTGCTGATGAGTAGGAACCGTGAGTTGTCAGCCCTCCCCGCGACAGTCCCGTCCTCACGGCGCTTCGGTATCAGCAGGCCGAGGCAGAGTATTAACACGACTGAGCTTCCAACTCCCAGCCCAGTCGGCCTCCATTGTTCCACTATCCATAATGCATAACTCTTGGCCGACACCCCGACACCGCGCATGCCGGTTGTCGGTCGCCCCGGTTATCGCCCACATCCTCAAGTTGGGTTAAGAGCGGATATCGTAAAAGCGCGAAAAGCAGTCGGGGAATATTTTTGTCTCTAAACACAACAGGAGAACCAACGCCTGCATGGAAAGATCGGGTCGCATCAGAGGTTGCCTAGCTCAGGTCGAGCTCTGGCCAAGTCGGTACAGGGACGCTGGCAATATCAACCCCAAGTTTGGCGAATCGGGGGAAGGGGCGGGCGAACGGAGCCTGATCGCTACTCGGCACCATTGGCCTCGTGGTTGGCAGCAGCAGCCTGTTGAGCTGCGGCTGCCGCCGCGGCCTCGCGTTGCATCCGTGCCTCAATCTCGCGCAGCTGAGACTCGCGAGCCAGCAGCTCCTGGCGCTTCTCGTTGATCTCACGCTGGACCTTGACCTCAATCTCACGGAGCTTCTCCTCCTCGCGACGGAGCTGCTCCTCCTTGAGGCGGACAGACTGCGAGGCGAGATCCTCGGGGTTCATTGACGAATCCCTGGTGGCTAAGTCAGCAGGCATTTGACGAAAGAGGAAGAAGGGAGGAGATGCAACGTACACTCCGGCACCGCCCTCGACACTCTTGCTAAGCTTTTCGGTACGGTAATTTTCGTAGAGGAAGTCGTGCGTGATTTCCTTCAGGTCGGCGAGATGGCTGTGCAGCAGCGCGGACCGGATTGCCAGGAAATCCGAGTGGCGCGGGTTGTCGACCTCGACGACGCCCCAAGGGTACTGGCGGGCGCGCACCTGGCGGCCACCGATCTCGACAATATCTTCCGAGCCGACGATGGCAAACGGCATCAGCCCTCTAAGCTCGGCATTCTCCTCCACCGTGTCCTCGTCATCCTCTTCAATGTCGTACGGGAAGTTGTAGACTGGGATCCGGTAGTGCTCGATATCCTCCATGACGAGCTTCTTCGACTCGGCGAGCTCCGAGGGGGTGAGGGAGTCGGCGCGACCGATGACGGGAATAACGTTGACCCGGGGCGCAAGGCGCTTCATCAGCTCAATGTCGAGCTCGCGGAGACTGTAACCGGAGTCAGCATCATTTCAGTCACAGGGCAGCATCATGATTACCCATGGCCAGTCGGGGTAATGAAGTAGAGCATGGCGTGGACGCGGTTGTCTCTGAAGCGGGGGTTACGCTTGATACGCGATTCCTCAGCCAGAATGTCGTCATATTGCCGCTCAAGGTAGCCAACGATCTCGGAAAAGCTGGAGGTGTACGCGTCAGCAGGCGTGTCAGAATTACCGGGTTGCTGCCTGAAGCCTACCTGGCCTCATTGTCGATTTGGTCACCGAAGCCGGGGGTGTCGACGATGGTCAGCGAGATGCGGGTGCCCTCCTCGTCCAGCTCGAGTTCTAGAGTTGGTTAGGCTTCGATCGCGCCACAGCTCTAGTGACGTGGAAAGAGACGCGTACCGACGGTGACAGGCTTGATCTTAACACCTTCCTCGACATGAGCAGTGCTAGCGTCGTCCGAGTCCTTGTGGGAGAGTACGGGCTTGCCGCAAAGGGTGTTGACGAAGGTCGTCCGCCCTGCAACCCGAGCCAGCTGTCAGAGCGATATCACCGTAAATTTGCTGAGGCGGCGACTCACCAGTGCCCGAGGCGCCGCAGACCATCAGGCAAAACTGGATGCCCTTCTTGACATTCTTCTTTCGACGGATCATCTTCTGTGCCGTGAACATGTTAGCGCGCGAGCGGGATGAGGGCTGGTCGTGATTGAAGGGAGCGTCTGTGGCGAATTGGCGATGGGAGAGAAAAGTGCCGAATTGAACTCGAAATGCGGTCGAGATCGCAGGTATCACGGCTCGGGATAGGCAGGGAGAGGCAGAGACGTACCGCCGGAGAAGACATTGTGATTGGGGTGGAGTCGTGGAGTCGAGTCGAGTCGCGGGATTGGGGGCGTATGCGGTGAAACTAGCGTCGACCTTCAGAGAAGGAGCAGGGAAGATAAGTAAATGGATGATGGACTCTATCCAGTCAGTCACCGAAAAGTCGGCGGTCGATTTATGTTGTTGCGGGTGCGGTCGTCGGAGCTCGAGCGACAGCAGATCAGATGCAGGTTAGGGAAAAGGAGAGGGCTCGGCTTGGACCTTGTCGGAAAATGGCAATTTCAAGACAAAAAGTTGCGGTGCTACTGGACAGCAGGAGCAGCAGCTTGAGCTGTCAATGGGACTTCAGGGGTCACCCACTCTGATTGGATCCCGATCCGAGTGGGGAATACCCCAGGCGAGGCTCATATTGAACGATCGAACTTACGCCAGCTGTCCACAGTTGTGGGCCAGTTGTCGCTTTCTGATCGTCGCACTGACTCCCGTCTCCAGTTGAAGTCCATCATCAGCGCTTGGATGTTAACAATTAGCGCCGGAGCACGCAGGTCATCGCCAGGCCGACCTCATTATGTAGAGCCTGGGTCTGCCACGGTTTATTCTTTGTCATGCATTTTGGAGCTTTGAGCCATGGACCAAATTTTGTGGTAAACACTTTCCATTAAGACGCCGCTTTGGCTTGCAGGACCTGCATTCTTCATTCCCGAAGGTCTCCCTTGCTGTTTCGTTTGATGATGCCCGGGCGCTTTGCTAGAAGCTGGACATCAAACCAGTCAGACCTCAACGCCCCATCGAGCGCCATCTTTCCAGAATGAACTCGTGATACAGATTTCCACCACATCAGGACCATCGAGGTCGGAAAAACTCTCTCCGGTTCGGAGCCCCGAGGCCCTTCTATAAACAAGCCGGCGATCCAGGCGTGCAGGCTGCAAGGACCTGTGACCAACCGAACCCCCGACACTCACTATCCGCAGTCCATCTCACCACCAGCGGCGGTCAAGATGAACACCCGAACGCCCCTCGAGAACCCCAGTGCAACTGTTGTTCTCTCCATTGCCTTTAACGACGACTGCAGCTGCTTCGCTGTCGGACTTAATACGGGGTTCTGCAGTGAGTTGCATCTGTAATCCCCACTCCGCCTCTTATCCCGATGGCTAACTCTCATCAGTCTTTCACTCAGAGACATGCTCGCTGCGAACGGCACGAGGTAATACTTCCCTCTCATTCCTAACAGGCAGCACCACTGATACCCAGCTAGACTTCAACGCCGGCGTGGGCCTGGTCCAAATGATGGGCAAGGCTAACTACGTGGGCCTCGTCGGAGGAGGGAGACAGCCAAAGTTCGCCGCCAACAAGGCAAGCAACCGCTCACCTTCAACCCTGTTCAATGCCGAGCGATCCTAACCGATCCCCCTCCAGCTCATCATCTGGGATGACCTCAAGAGCAAGGCAGCGCTAGAAATTAGCGCCCTGACCCCTGTGCGAGGCGTACAGCTGTCTAAAGAACACATTGTAGCCGTGCTGCAAAACAGCGTCCGCGTCTACAAGTTCGCCAAGCCACCCAGCCTGCTCTCGGCGTACGAGACAGCCAACAACCCCTGGGGACTGTGCTGTTTGTCTCCCAAGAGGCTTGCCTTCCCGGGGAGGACGACGGGCCACGTCCAGTTGGTCGAGATAGCAACCGGAAACGTCAGCATTATTCCCGCACACACATCAGCCGTCAAGGCCATCCAGTTGAGTCCAGACGGCGAGCTCCTGGCTACAGCGAGCGAGACGGTACGTCCCCCGGCCTTTCCCCACTCTTTCCAACACAAATCGTTGTGATATATACTCATGCCGTGTTGGACCACAAAGGGCACCCTGATCCGCATCTTCGCAACCAGCAGCTGCGCCCGGCTGGTGGAGCTCCGGAGAGGCATCGACCCGGCCACCATATTCTCGCTGGCCTTCAACCCGTCCGGCACACTGCTCGCCTGCACATCAGACAAGTCGACCCTGCACATCTTTGACGTGCCACACCCCACCAAGCGGGCCGGGTCCCAGCAGCAGCAGCAACACCAACAATTCCAACAACAACAACAGCAGCAGCAGCAAAACGGGGGACCGTCTGATGGCAGCGGCGGTGGCGACGGCAGAGGCAAGTGGGGTATCCTCTCCAAGATCCCCATGATGCCGCGCATGTTCTCGGACGTCTACTCGTTCGCGTCGGCGCCGTTCGAGGTGGACGACGACAATAGCGAGGAGAGCGGCGGCGGTCGCGGGGTGAATATTGGCGGGCTGCTGCCCGTGTCGGAGAGCACGACGCTGGGCACGTCGAAGCCGCCCAAGGGGGTGGTTGGCTGGGTGGGCGAGGATACCCTGCTGGTGGTTGGCGCGGGCAAGGACGCGCGGTGGGAGAGGTTTGTGGTGCGTGAGGCCTCGGACGGGCGGAGGCATTGTGTGAGGGAGGGCTGGAAGCGGTATCTTGCTAATCCCTAAGTGCTTTTCTGTATCTGGGTTTTCAGGTGTTTATGGGGGTGGTTTGTGGATAGGAGTTGGACGGGTAATGCATCAGGTGCTCAGACGGTTTTGAGTTGGGGTCACACGGTAGGCTGGGAATGTGATTGTTAGATATCAGCAGTTGGCTCATTTTTTACGCTCCGTTCTTCTACTGCTTGTTGGGTATCTCAATATTCGGCGCATTCTCGTCCAGTCCGACCTCATGCCTCTATGGACTGCCGTCATCCTTATCGAACGTCTTTTATGGACTCCTCTCTAGCGCGGGGATCTGCTCCGAGTCTTACCCCGATCACGCCGTCTCCGATCCTCTAAATCGCGATACCGACGCTCAGTGCGATCGCGAGAGCCCTCCCGCTCATCCCGCCGTCTTCTATGACGATCCTTGCTGTCATCGTCGTCACTCGAATCATCACGGGGACGGCGATCTTCCTTTCTCTCCCGCTCTCTGCCATGACGTCCTTCTCTGTTGCGGTCCCGCTCCGCCAAATCCCTGCGGTGTCTCCTTCGCCCGTGATCGTGCTCATGGCGGTCGTCGACCGGAGTTTGATCCCTCTTCGACCTCGAATTCCAATCGGCGTCCCGGTCACCCCTGTCTCTGTACTCTCTGTCTCGCCGGCGGCCCTCGTCGGCGCTGTCCTCACCCCTTGACCGGTGTGAGCGGTGGCGATGCCGATCTCTGTCCCGATGTTTTTTGCTCTCCTTCTCCGCCCGCCTCTTCTCCCTCCGCAGCGCCTCCTCGACCTCCTCTTTCTTCTCCTCAATGAGAAACTCCTTCATCGGATCCTCATCGTCATGGTTCTCAATCAGCAGCTGCAGCTCCCGCTCCTCCTTGAGCATCGGCCGCGTCTGTCGCGCCGCCGCCTCCTCCGCCTCCTCTTCAGTCGCATATTCGTCCTCGCTCGCCGGCAGCCCCTTCTCGGCCCGCTCCCGGCGCAGCATGTCCTCCCACCCGACCCTGTAATCGTCCAGATCCTCGTCGTCGCGCGCCTTGTACCGCGCGTGGTCGACGCGGATCAGGCGGCCGCCGATCTCGGTGCCGCCGAGGTTGTCGACTGCCAGGTCGGTGCTGCGCTGGTCCTCGTATTTCAGCCAGCCAAACCCTTTCGATTTTCCCGTCTCCTTGTCGCGCACCAGCTTGAGGAAGACGGGCTCGCCGAACTGGCTGAAGATGGTGATGACGTCGCCCTCGGACAGCTCGTAGGGCAGGCCGCCGAAGTAGACGAAGGCCGTGTCGCGGTAGTCGGCGTGCCACGAAGCTTCGGGCGGCACGCCGTTTTCGATCTCGCGCTTGTTGAGCGCCTGGATGGCGCGGATCTGGTTCATTGTGGTTGGGGGAAGGTTGATGTGATCTGAGGGAGAAGGCTGGATGGGTGATTGTGATAAGACACAAGGCTGCCGAGGTTGAGAACCCAGAAGCAATGCGATAAGGGTTAGGGCTCAGTACTCCATTGACTTCCCACTTCGATACGTTCCATCTTGGGCATAACTTCTTGAAATCATCACAGTCCTCCAAAATCACTATCCCTTCGATGTTCATTCTTTTCTACTGGCGAATTGTAAAGCCACTGGTTATGGATTGCCAGGTGCATCATCCAATTGTCGCACTTATCTTCATAGCAGCCATCTAGGTATGCTCCTATGAAGAACCTTAGCGACTCGAACCTCTAAAATCGGAGAGATCGGAGCATGCCCCGAGAATGACAACTTTATCGGCAGCTGCATGTCAACCTGCGGGAATCTGGACTGGCTCAAGGCTGGCTGATCACTGTGATCAGATGCAATCCTTGGGCGCCATAATGTTCGGCATCCTTAAGGTTCGAGACCCCGCGACCCCCGCCAGGGCAAGAATGAGAAGGCGGGGGTCGGGTCAAGGGTGAATGGAATGAATGGATGGGGCCTCGATTTTCCGTTCTCTTTGCTTCTGCATCTTGACAACATATCTCCCACAGTTTGCCCACATGTATAGAAGGATGCCAAACATTAATGGCTTTTCCCTCTATCTTTTGTCTACTTGCGCTCTGCACTGTCTGCACAATTCAAAATTTCCAATGAGTTGCCTTGGCGTCGGTCACAGCCTGGATCGAAGCTGGAAGTTCGACCCCTGAAGGTCCCTGCTTCATCCAATCCCGCGTTTCAATTGGGGCCGCTTCCTTGCCGCGGTCAGGAACACAGGGAAGCTGCAGTGTGACTTGCCCACCGCCTTTGTGCACCTTCGATCTTCGGTGGGGCCAGCCTCTAAATTCAACATTTTGTGTTGGCCAAACTGCAAAAGCGGTGGAGCAAGCGCAGTTGCACTGCACCCCCAGCCTGGTTCGTCTTGAGGTGTCGCTCGTTTCCCGCTTCTGGCTCCGGTCCAGTATCGCCGTCGACGCAAGCCCGGTTGGTGGTTTGGTCTTGAAGTTGCGCGCCCTTCTTGACAAGGCGCATCGTTCGTTATCTGCTTTCTCCGGGCAGAAGAGATCACTCCGACTGCCAATAGACCTGAACTTGCGTTCAGGCGCTTCGTTGCTGTCGACGAGGCCCGACCTAGACTTCCCTTGTCCAGCCTCCAGCCCGATTTAGGAGGTTTCTTCTATCCAATCCAACCGATACCGCGCGGAAGAGCCAATTGGTGCGTCGCCAGTTGACCGACGACGCGGTCATGAGCTCCTCCACCGCCCAAACACCAAGCCAAGGCAATGGTACGGCACAGCCCACAGCCAGCGCGCTCCGAAGGACAGCCAAGCCCAAGCACATGAACGGCCCCCTCTACAAACAGGCGAACAGTAATGTCGTCCTCGTTCGCCGGCTCAAGAGGAGAGACGAGGGCCCAATGAAGCAGCTGACCCGGTGGTTCGTCAACAACCAGATCGGTGCGTTGAACCCCCCTATACCAACGCCTACCCCTGACAAAAGTAGCTAACCGATTCTAGGCTTCTCGTTCAATCTTCTTGCCCTCCTCTTCCTTGTCCACGGTGGAATGCCCCGTGCGCGAACCCACACAGCCAAATACTTCCACCTCTCCTACTACAACACGAACACGGGGAATTACGGTCTGGGCTGGGCCGATGGCCACTTCATCCTGTTCTGCATCGTGCTCCTGACCGGCCTGCGCGCTGTCACCATGGAGTACATCCTTGCGCCCTTTGCCAAGTCCCAGGGCATCTCCAAGAGGAAGGACATTACCAGGTTTAGTGAGCAGGCGTGGATGTCCATCTACTACGCCGTGTACTGGCCCCTTGGCTTGGTATGTCTTGCGGCCCGCTCTTATGTCCTGGCCTGGCAAGGCCTATCGCTAACTTTCAACCTGAACTAGTACATTTACTACAAGTCGCCGGCCTACCTCGACCTGCATAAGCTCTGGACAAGCTGGCCGGACCGCGAGCTGACGGGGCTCATGAAGGGCTACATGCTCTCGCAGCTGGGCTTCTGGCTGCAGCAGCTCTTCGTCATCAACATCGAGGAGCGCCGAAAGGACCACTGGCAGATGTTCACGCACCACATCGTCACGAGCGTCCTGATCTATGCCTCATATCGTTACGGTCACACGCGCGTGGGCAACCTCATTTTGGTCCTGATGGACGTGTCGGACCTGGCCCTGGGGGTACGTTTGAACCTCAAAAACAACACAAACTCACCTCATCTGTTCCACCCTGGTTTTGTGCGCGCATGTGTATGTACCAGTTTGCTAACACCCGCTCTCGCGCGTTGTCTCACGCACACAGATCGCCAAATGCCTCAAGTACCTCGGCTACCACACCATCTGCGACGTCATGTTTGGCGTCTTTCTGACCTCGTGGCTGGTCGCACGCCACATCCTGTACCTCATGGTGTGCTACTCGGTCTGGGCGCACACCCCCGAGATCATGCCCACGGGCTGCTTCCGGGGTCGTGACCGGGACAACCTCACGGGGCCGTTCGACCCGCCCACCACGACCGACGCGGGCGGCGCGCTTCTCGCGAGCTACCGGTACCTCTTTGAGCCGCTGTGGGACTCGGAGGGCCTGTTCTGCTACAACGAGACGGTCAAGTGGAGTTTCCTCTCGATGCTGCTGTTCCTGCAGTGCCTGACCATCATGTGGTTCACCCTGATTGTGCGGGTTGCGGTCAAGGTGCTCAAGGGGGCGCCCGCTGAGGACGTGCGAAGCGATGATGAGGGTGAGGGCTGTGGTGGCGGCGGTGGTGAGGACGACGAGGAGTTTGTGTATGAAGAGGCGCGGCCGCTTGAGGAGGAGGTCGGCGTCGAGGAAATTGACCTCCGCAACTGGGAGCGGAGGACGGGCGTCAAGAGGGCGGAGCGGTCGACGACTACGGGTGTCAGCCTGCCGGGCCACAGTGATCGCAAGGAGCTCCTGGGGAGGATCGGGTGTGAGAAGCAGGTCGAGTGAGGCGATGATGGGCCGGATTAATAGGGGTATCGCAGTGGCCATGTGGCCGAGAGTGGCCAACAAAGGGAGGGGGCATCAGACAAATGGACGCCAGAACGGGGTCTGACTGCCTCGACCATGGCAGGCCGGGGATGTTGCTTGAGTCATTGAGCGAGTCTCTTGGCGGTAGTTCGCTGCCCGATTTGCGATGAATTGTTACGAAGTGACTGGTCTCTTACCCCCGGTGACCGGCCCGGGTTTCCTTCTCTCTGCGCTCTGCCGGACGTCTGAGCTCATGTAGACCGGCCATAAGAGGGTTCCGGTCGGCCGAGCCTCGTCTAGAGTTCCGATTTGGCGGTATGATTGCGTTTAGGACCGACTGGCTGGAGGTTGGTTTGAACCGCGAGATCTCGGTGTTGGCAGCCTTGCTACGTAAAGACGGGCTTTTGGTAGCTTCGGAATAGATTAGGGGAATCAGGCGTCGGGGTTCAGTAGACGTAAAGCCATGTAGTGTAACAACGATCTGAATGGCAAGGGCGTTGGGTTTTGGCGCTCGGTATGTAGCTCGTCAGGTGCTTTTAGCAGTGGACGGTCTCACGGTCTCCAGAGTAGTTAAGGACTCTGAAACTTCAAAGAGCCAACGTGTGTGGGATTCAGAGTTACCTAGTTACAATTTACAGAGACTCTAATCTTGCCTTACGTAGGGGCTAAGTAGTATTCTCGTTTCCCAGTAATCAATGGGTGGCCGTGGCCTGGTAGAGGCCGAGGGTAAGCCCAAGAAAAGTTGTTCTGAATGATGACTCTGAACTCGGTCGAAGGGAAGCAACACCTAAGACATAAAATATGTAGCCCCCATTGGTGCGCATCTGGCTTTTCCATACCTCTCCTCCGAATTCCTGATCAAGTACGAATGTAGGTAGCATCCGAGTCCTGATTATATTTTTCTTCCGGCCAAGCATTTGTCCATGAATCGCACTTTACCTCGGCCCCTGAACAATCGACGTAGTGGGGAACTATCCACTGGATGCTACAATACTTTGTTATTCCTCCAATGCGCTAGTGTTACAGCTTCGGAGCTTGGGCACGAAGTGGCCGTTCGTGACCTCAAAACCCCGGATGATGGGCCACCGTGGAACGGGTAAGGGGCTTCGGTACCTTTAGCCGCGAAACATGCAATATGGCGACAGGAGAAGGAAGCGGAGTCGACACGGCCAGTACTAGGCGTATTAATATGGCCTGGACGTCAGTGGACGATGGATCATTAGATCACAGCTTGTCCACGACGACTGAAAAGAAGGCTGACCAGGCGACCTTGACCTTGTGTAATCGCGGTGCTGTCTCAGGACCAATCCGAAGAACACCATTCCGTCGCATCACCAGTCAGTCGCAATGTTGTCCTGGTCAACAGTCATTGCCGCCGGCCTCGCCGTGACGGGGACTCAGGGCACCCCCGTTGAGCTGGCCGAGAGGGCAACTCCAACTGTCTACCTCGCCGGTGACAGCACCATGGCCAAGGGCAGCGGCGCATATACGGGTGAGTTCATTCAAAATTCTCCTCACTCTAGAAAGAAAGGGCGAGCCTATGAAACAACTAACACAGGACAGGCTGGGGCGACTACCTCTCCAAGTACGTCACGGTCCCGGTAGTCAACAAGGCCATCGGAGGCCGGTCGGCGCGCAGCTATACCAACGAAGGGCGGTTCGCCGAAATCGAGCGGCTGCTCAAGCGCGACGACATCGTCGTCATCGAGTTTGGGCACAACGACGGCGGGTCGCCCAACTCGGCGTCCGACAACGGGCGCAGCGACTGCCCGGGCACGGGCAACGAGGTCTGCAAGTCCGGCAAGACGGGCGAGACCGTCTACACCTTCAACCGCTACGTCGAGACGGCCGCGCGGATGTTCGTCGCCAAGGGCGCCCGCGTCATCGTCAGCAGCCAGACGCCCAACAACCTGTTTGAGGGCGGCACCTTCAACCCGGGCGTGCCGCGCTTCGTTGGGTACGCGGCGCTGGCGGCCAAGAATGTGGGGAATGGCGCGAGTTTTGTTGACCACTTCCGGGCCGTGGCCAACATGTTTCTGAAGCTGGGAAGCGCCAGGACCAACGCGCTGTACCCGAGCGATCACACACACACGAACGCCGCCGGTGCGGACCAGGTCGCGCAGGCGTTTGTGCAGGCGGTTAGCAGGGACCTCAACGGGACAACGCCGCTGAAGCCGTATTTGAGGAGTCCGGTGCCGGTCGTGTTTTGATCTGAGTGCTCCTGCAGTTTGTGGAGGGAGAAGGAGCTGGATTAATGCTAACCAGGCGTTGATTGGTATTCTGCGGCTGTTCGCGTGGGCCACACATTACAGAACCGGCAACCATGCGAGGGATCTGGTATTCAAGGAAGGTTCACTCTACCAAATCGGGCAGCAACGTGGGAGACGTTGATACCCGGTTCACACGATGTGGTTACCGGACATACGGTTCATGGTTTTGGGGGGTTCTGGTGGAAGGAGCGGTGGGCAGTAATTTTATTCTATCTGGGACTGGCCAACTTAAGTGACTTGAGCATCTTCACCTTTACTTCGAGTTCACAACCCACCGTCATCTGATTGATCCAGCTACACTCATATCTCGTTTAGCCCTCAACTCGATCCACAAAATCTGTTACTTTGGCAGCTATACTAATGTACATTGAACGACAGAGCTTGCTTCTTTCTCCCACCTCACTTTCGACATTGGTCATTTTTCACCCCGAATATGACGATGGATCCTACGAGTTGCCAAAACAGCGATGACAACAGTCGCGATGACAAACACGGTGCTTATCACGGCCCTGAAATCAAGGAACCACCATTGAGGAGGTCTATGACAAATTCTGCTGACAGTTACGAGGACGGCGCATCAGATGACAGGCTGCGAACGTTCCTAAGGGACATAGTGGACCAGTTCCCGCACCACGGAGTCACCCTCGACCTGAGCTGTGGCACGGGACCCGTGGGGATGCTCATTCTCTTAGCATGAACCTTTGCCGGGGGCTGTGGCTGTCTCCTTCGACGCGACCGGAGCGACTCAGCCTTGATCGCTGTTAATGCGGCGTTCTTGGCCTTGATTTTATCAACCCAACTCTTGATTTCCTCCTTCACGGTCTCGTCAGTCTGAGGTGTCGCTGTGATGTCGCTGTCAGTCGTCATCGCTCTCAACGCCGTCGTCCGTCTTGCGAGCCCGTTTCGGGTCGGAACTGGTGGACATTATGGAACCCCGACCATCCGCAGCGTGTTGCTGATGGTGACAAGGCCCTGCTTCTGACGAGCCATCATGAGCCGTTTCCGATTCTGCTGGTTATGCAACATGAGCTGGTAGGGCTGGAGGCCGTGGTTGCTGCCAGTAGCGTCCTGTCCGTCGAGACCGCCAGTCTTAACAACACCCCCCCACCGCGCTTGCTTAGTCGCTCCTCTTCGCCGGTGTCGATGTTGCTCTAGCCGCGCTCGCGGGATCCCGGCCTCGGCCATTCCTCGGGCGCGCTGGTAGGTTGGACACCTAGACTTGCGGATCCTAATCTGGCGGAAGTGGCACTAGAGACACTGCCGGCTGCGTCCTTAGCTTTGAGAAGATCATAAATATCACAAATCGCAGTTTGGACTGTGGTAATCATCGTCTGCATAGCCTTGACCTGCTCGGTGGCGCTTTCAATGCTTCGAATGTTGTCGTCGACGCGTGAGTTGAGTTTGGCCAGTTCATGGACTAGCGCAGTCGCGGACTCCTGTTTGGCTTTGTCGATGCTCTGTTGAGTCTAGGCCATGGTATCGAGCGAGGTTTTCCCAGTGTCGACATCTTGGTTACCCGAGGTAACCTGCTGTTGGTCTTGCTCGAGAGCACCCAGACGGCCTGCCACTTCGTTTCTAACCGTTGAAGCTCGTCTTCCGGCTCAGCAATGCGCTCGGCTTGAGGGGTGGTCACGTCGGAAGCAGGAGCGTTGGTCCTCTCGGTCATCTCATGGTACGTCTCGACTGAGAGAAGGTGCCCAAGTCGAAGCGGCGCAAGCAAACTGGCAATCCTCCCGTCAATCTCGTCTTTGGGGTGACAGTAGCCGTGGGCAAGGATCTCTGCCCTCGATGGGAGGGCGGGGAGAGGGAGACCCTCAATCTTGGCTTTGAGGACTGTCTCGAGTCTTTGTCGAAGACCCTGGATCGGGTTATGGGTGGATACTCTGGTTGTCTGTGATGACCTTTCCGTAGTAGCGCTCAAGATGAATGGTAACGTTCATGATGAGCTCGCAATCCCTTCCACACCCGCCGTGCATCCGAGCAATAGCTTCTCTGATCGGGACCGTTTCGAGACCATTCCATCGGTCGGTGTTGATAAGGAGGTAGTCGAGAGACACCGAGCGGTCCAAGAGGGGGTGGATGTCAACCTGCTTTGATGCATAGATGCGGGTTCCCCTCGGCAGAAGGTGGGCTTGATCGTTGTTCGCGCGGACAGGATTCTGGGAATTTGCGGCAATAGCAACTGGATTCTCCATCGTCTGGTCTTTCTTTTGCGGTTTGCGCTTTGCGGGAAGTGCTCTGGTGACCGCCCGGGCAGTCTCGGTCTGCCATCGTGCTGTGGTCACTGTGTGGTGCGACCCTGGTAATAACTCGAGCTCTGCTGAACGAATTTTCAAGAGGAGAAATAAGACATAATGGAAAAACTCCTAGTGGTATCTATGATTAGGCCATACCTCATAACCGTCAGAGCGGCCGTCGTTCGATCAGGCGAGCAACGCTTGTGGAATAATCGAGTGGCTCGTTCATTAACTGGAAGGTGGTGGTTGCTGCCAGCTTTGGTGGGTTGATGGTGCAAAATTTCAAGCCCAGTGAGAGAAGTTTGAGGTCTGACATCCGATCAGCCTCAACATACTCATTATGGTCAACCGCTGCCTGCCTCGCGTACTGGGGAGTCGTAGAGACTGTGTCTTGCCTGAGTTGCCACAGGTTCTTTTACTTCTCTTCTCCCCTTCCCGAACACCTAAGTTTTCCAGTAGTGCATATACCGCCCCATCTAGAGCTCTGATCAGCAGCATAGTTGGCAGGACGTCTTTTGAATAAAAACCTGAGGCTTAAGCAGGCTCCTTTGTTTTCACACAGAGCAAATGGTGGCTGGATTAGGTGGAAGTTCTCAAAGACAAGGTCGAAATCACAGCTTTTGTCGGTTGGCTGCTACCTACCGCTTCAATCCTAGAGAGAACACCTCAGGACTTGGAAGAAAACATTACAATTGCCATTTTCTAATCCGTACATGGCGAGAAGTCTCTAAAGGTCTCTCGCCCGTTCGACTATGGACCCTAACCCTGGCTTACCCCCCCGAGCCCCACAGAGTGCTGTGCCGAGCAGATCTCTCGAGCAGCTCGCCATTCATTTTACAACGGTAGTGCATGACATCAGTTGGCGGATTTCCTCACATTGCCTCCGTAAGGTCCGCAGTCGAAGCTCACCGTCTTACACCTACAATCCCTATGTCTCACATGCAACCACTGTTTTGTCAGTTTTGACTCTTCGCTCAACGACGCGTGGCCCTCAGGTCTCTCCGTCTTCTTCACTCGAATCTCATCGAACTGTGCCCCTCAATCGCGGCACAGCCGCAGCATCGCCAAGATAGGCCGCGGGCATCAAGGGCCACGCCCAAACAAGGGCAAGCAATTCAGCGACATTGGCGATTTTGACGACTACGACGACTTCCCCCTGCAAGGAAAGCAACGTCGCCCCAAGTCAAAGGCCAAAGGCAAACGAAGCAGGCGCAAAATGGGTCAAGACCAGTCATACATCAGCGAGGACACCCCGCCCCTGACCCTGTCGGAGCGCAGCCTCGCCGCCGTTGCCGACTTCATCAAGTCCGGCAAGGCTCGCCGCATCGTCGTCATGACGGGTGCCGGCATCTCCACCGCAGCTGGCAGTACGCATCCCTCCGCCCTTCATAGCTTCATTCACTTCATAAGTATAACTAACCCCTTTCCCCCCTTTCTTAAAAGTCCCCGACTTCCGCTCCCCAGACACAGGCCTGTACGCCAACCTGGCCGCGCTCAATCTGCCCGAGCCCGAGGCCGTCTTCGACCTGACCTTCTTCTGCGAGAACCCGCGGCCGTTCTACGCCCTGGCCAGGGAGCTCTACCCGGGGGCGCGCTACCGCCCGACCGTCTCACACGTCTTCATCGCCCTGCTCGCCCGCAAGGGCCTGCTGCACATGCTGTTCACCCAGAACATTGACTGCCTCGAGCGCGCCGCGGGGATCCCGCCCGATCGCATCGTCGAGGCGCATGGGAGTTTTGCCACGCAGCGGTGCATCGACTGCAAGGAGCCGTTTGAGGAGGCGAGGATGAGGGACTTTGTGGCGAGGGCGGAGGTGCCGAGGTGTGAGAGAGATGGGTGTGGGGGGTTGGTGAAGCCAGATATTGTGTTCTTTGGGGAGGCGTTGCCGAGTGCGTTTTTTGAGCAGATTGGCAAGGCCAAGGAGGCGGATTTGATTCTTGTCATGGGGACGAGTCTGCAGGTGCATCCGTTTGCGGGGCTGCCGAACATGGCGGATGAGAAGGTGCCGAGGGTGCTGTTCAATCTCGAGCAGGTCGGGTCGTTGGGAACGCAAGCGGATGACGTGATGGTGTTGGGGGACTGTGATGCTGGAGTGCGGAAGCTGGCAGATGAGCTAGGATGGAGGGACGAGCTGGAGAAGACGTGGAGGGAGTTGGTGGGTGAGGAAGAGGCCGAGAGGCAGATGCAGGGGGCCAAGAAGAGGGTTGCTACGCTACAAGACGAGGTTGCCAAGCTGGCGGACGAGGTTGAGGAGGTCCTGCATATCGACGACCATAAGAGCAGGAAAGGGGCGGAACACAAGGGCCTCCAAGGGGACAAAGAAAGTCCAGAGCCGAGGCCTGCTGGAGATGTGGAAGGGAAAAGGGACGCACAGACGCAGCCTGACTCGGAGCCTGATAAACAAAACAGCCCGCCGGCGACTGGCCAGGCGGGAAACCAGAGCTCGGGGGACGGAGAAGAGGTAGTTGACTTTGTGAAATCTCAAAGAAAGGCGGCATTGTAGAGCGCTCAGGCTGTTTGATAGATCATAGTCCAGGCAGCTGGCGAATCGCATCGTTTGTGCTGATTTGGAGAGGAATCAAAAGTCGTTTCAAACCATGATTACTTGCAGAAGTTTGCAAGTCTACAGAAGTTTCATTTCCCGGTGCCAGCGCTTCAAAAAGCTTTTGACTTAGGTCTCAAACTGTTAAGTTGTCAGGTGTATTACAAACCCGCGGTGACAGCTTGTTAGTAACTAACGTTAGGTAGTTAATCTTCTGAGTGGCATTATATCGATGAAAATTATCCATGGTTTTCCTGACGTTACGTCTTACCTCTCTGCCCACTTCTCAACGAGCCGCATCAAGAACTCTAAGTTCGAGTTTTGTGTTTACTATCTACAATCTATGGTTTTCACTTGGCCGCCAGGTGTTGAGTCTCTGTTGACTAGAAAATTAAAGAGACACCATGAGCCGCAGCCTCTTCGAACAATGCGACTATTCAGCGGCACCATGACACAACTTACCGGTTCAGTCCTCTGTTTACTTACCGGGGATTATTTAAACTGCATCTTGTGAGTCGTCGCCTCAACCACTCCCACTGCTCAGAGACTGCCCGGAATCTCTGTTCAGAAACTCCGTTCGCAAACTTTGCAAAAAACACAATGCAGTCGGGCTTCTCTAAACACTAGAAAGAAATATCTTCGACAATCCAACTTCACTTCGTCGACTCTTTGCGCTGAAGGACCGATTTTGCACGGATAATCTCACATCACCTCTCGACAGCGATGACCCGGTTCAAGTTTCCGGGACCTTTGGCAGGTCAGCTCAAGTCGACTGGAAAGAACCAACCGCGATGCCTTCAAACCGTCCGCTGCCAACGCCTGCGCGGCCTGCGGCTCCGATTTTGAGTCCAATCCTGAGCGTGGAATACCCGCCCGTTTTCGACAGCGACGACGGCCTTGAGCGCCACGAGGCCTGCCGTATCGCCAGCAGGAACTTGAAAACTCCCTTTCGCCAGTGCCCTATCTCTCCTCCCACATCTGTCTCAACTAGAAAGTCGAGCCAGACAAAGTAGTGTCACTCCTCACGATGCAGTTGAGGCGCTACCGCGAGACTGGCTATCATCTCCAGCGAGAGCGAGTGGCTGAGTAATGAATCCGATGAGCAGCCACCAAGCATGGATGTCGATGGTCCACTGGTCTTCCCAGCTCAGCTCGACACTCCGACAGTGATCCAACTACTTGAAGCTGAACTCATCGTTGATGTGCCGGCTGGCGTTTTACATCAATCCCTCAGTGGCGCTGCTGAAAGTCTTGGAGGACCATCAGCCCATCAAGCAGACACACAACTGCTTCAAGGGCTCACGGAAATCCAGTTTCTTCGCCGCCATCAAGAAGATAGCCATCACCGACCTCAAGCGGCTCAGGAGCATCACCGCGTTGCGCCCAAAGGAACGTCAGCAAGCCGTTCTTGAGCAAGATGATGAGGAAGTCGATCCGTATTTCCGCTTCTCTAGAAAAAACCAAGACCAGGGCGTCACAAGCATGAAACAGACGACATCCAGCACCACTGCCACAGTTACTGCTGCAGCCCTCACCGAAGACACGAACACCGACACGCAAGATTAAGTTGACCCGTACATCTTCTTCTTCGGCGATGGCCAAGACCGCGGTATCGCGCCCAACCCCAAACCGCCCCAGAAGCAACCTACCGCCACCGCGACCATTGCGATCCCTCTCACTCAGGAGGAGCAGCAAAATGCCACGCAGCAAGAGTTCCTGGCCACGTCCTTCCACGCCGGCTGGGTTAATGCCCTCAGCCAGATCCAGAAGGCTGGTCCATTGCACCTCAAGAGGGGCGATTTGTCCTATATCAAGAGGGACTTTGATCGGGTGTGCTGTTGTGCCGCTGCCAATAGCCGGTATGAATTCTTGTGCGGAAAGTGCCGGGAACATGTCAAGGGGAATTGCTGTGCAGAAGTTGTTGAGGAGCTTGATGGGATGGCTGGGTATGGAATTGGAGGTTGTGGAGAACGGTAATTCGATGATCGATGGCAGGAGGTTTCGGTGTTGTGACATTTGAAGGGGTGGTGTGCCTCGTGAACCGAGATGAATGACGGATGATGGATGATGGGTGATGGGTGATTATGGCGGATCTGGAGTCTGGTGGGATCGTGGCTTTGCTTCGCTTTTGTTTCCCTTTTTCTCCTCGGCAGATCTTGTTGTTCTGAGAGTTCGGCAAGGACGGACATATCATTTCGTCGCAGTTATCGAGGCATGTGATGATACCCTGTCACCTGTGGAGATGGCGTTTTTGGATGAATTTTACTTGAGCACCATCAACATGTCCTTGCTTCGACCCGTGCTACTTATAAAAGTGTTGATCAACTTGCAGCCTTAAACTGCCGCTACCATCGGTCCATTACCGTTCAACACTCCGAGTGACGTATGTGGTTGTCAAGTATCAAAATCCGTAGGCTTCCTGCGTGACATTAGCATCAGTCAAAGACGAGAGTCGCAAAGCACGAATTGACCTGCTCGAGAACTCAGCCCAACGATGCTGTGTGATTAGTGGGCCTATGTAAATATCTCGGGCGAAATAAATTATCCATCCATCCATCTCGATACATCTCGCACCGTAAGCTGCAATCGCCCTCCCCCCACTGCATGGTATCCTGATTGCGTTCGCCTTTGTCAATACTTATCATGTACAGATATCCTCACATTTGCGCGTTTAAACTTTTAAGATGCTGCTTCGCTACTGAAAGTCCTGCGATTACTCGTTTGCTGAGCTGACACAGGACCTGTCTTCCAAGAGGAGGAATCAAAAGTCAACCTCGGAGCAAAGAAGGCCATCACTGACCGCGGTCAGTATCGCTCAGCATCCTCCAGAAACAGACCGCAGCTTGTGAATGAGCAAGCGTGTGTCCGATTGGGTTGCTTGTTATTGGTTAATGAAGCATCCTTGTGTGCTCCCTCACACCCCTTCGGCTTGCTCTTCAAAACTCCCATTAACTCAAATTCAATAACCTAATCTCAAGTGAGCCTCTGCAACCCGACCACAAGCACGCACTCAGTTCAATCAAATAGATTGTCAGATTCGGTTAATTATTGGCGGAGGGTATTTGGTACTATGCTGCTAGTCGCATCGCACTATGTCGGGCCTTCCCCCCCCAATCAAAGCTCTATCCCTACCCCTCTCTTGGAGTCTGTATCGCACCGCAAGGCGCATTGCATCGCTCAATTTCTTTAATAGAGCTGACTAACTCTTCTTAAAGGAAGCAAAATTATTGAAATTGCTAAAGAGCTCTAGAGTAACGACAAACTAACACACTCAGTTGCAGATATAGCTTGCTGGCTAATCAATCAACATTGGATTTAGAGGTAGATCTGAATGAATCGAGTCAACGTGTCACGAGCAGAGAACCATTGGCCGAGGCAGGGCTGCGGAAAGACCTCTTAATTGTGTAAAATCACAAGATGGGAGAGAAAAGGAAGAAGCTGGGTAGAGCTCTCGCGATGCAGGAGATAAATGCCAGAGCAAGTGGGGCACGCGCGAGCGAGGCAAGCACCTCGACGGCAGGCGGTGTCACCTAGCGTATATATTATTATTATTATTATTCCTACACCGCTGTGCCCTAGGGCGTGCCGAACCTTCAACAACTGACTATACAGGAAAACCGTGCCCTCGTGGGCCGGGTGAAAAACCCATATCGACAATCAAGGAAACGATCAGTGTATGATCCTGCAAATACAAAGTGAGAAGGCCTCTTGGCCTTCGAAGGAGAAGGGTATCAAACCGCGAGCTCCAGCTCCAGCCTCCTGGCCAGACTGTACATCGGCAGTTTCCCCGAGTCCATCAGCCAGTCCGGGATCCTCTCCGTTAGCCGTGCAGCTTTGGGACTGATTCACTGTAGAACAGAATAAAAGTCCCTTCGCGTTCTGACCTCGGCTCTCTCCCATCTTCGAGTCAACGGTGGGGCCAAGCACCACATCACAAGGTGTTCGACAGTCTCTCGCCCCTCTCCACACTCGCATATAGGCGTCAG
>NW_026944223.1:214808-271734 GCF_033297405.1 Parathielavia appendiculata
TCAAGGTCATCTGCGGGCCTCGTTGCTGTCCGGCCGTCTCGTTCCTTGAGCCACCTCTCTCTCCAGGCCTCGTATATAATAAGCGAGCCGGCTGAATAAGTGAGGCGGCCACTCTTTCACTACCTAACAACGACTATCTTCAATTATAATACATCAACACTATGAACCAACTATAGTCCCATTAGAAACAGCTAAGTAGATGATTCTACGACTTCCTGATACGTGCGTGCATTATAGCCAGGTTTGCCACACGTACTACAGCACTGAACCTTCGTACGAGCTCCCCCTACACCAACACCATCCAGCTGCATTTCTTGCCCAACAACTCATCCGCCCAACCCCCCCGCACGGGAACCGGCGCGGGACCGGGAAACACTTACTTCGCCTCGCGCCTGTTCCCGCGCGCCAGCGAAACCAGCCCGTATGGTGCCGGACCCGTTGTCCAGCACAATGGGTGCGTTGTGCAGCGTGTCTGCCATCATTTTTTCAAAGGTCGGGCGAGATTTATCGTCCCAACATGCTGTTCTCGAGGCGCTTTGGAGAATTGGCGGTCGATTGTCCAGCCGGTCAATATCTGGCCCCTTGCGGCGTCTCGGGTATTCAATCAGGAGCTCGCGTATTTCTCGATTCGATCTAGGGCCGGTGATCTCGTAGTGTGTGTTTGCAAAGCGGCTATCAAGACTGACGCGCAGATGTTGCGCTACGCATCAGCGCCTAGTCATACACTGCCTGAGCGAAGTCGGGCGGAAGGAGTCAACTTTTAAGGACCTGCGAGCGAAGCTAGAACAGCAACTGGCGCAATGCCTGCTGTTCGAATGCGATTTTACCAACGATTCCAGGTTAGCCCTCGAAATGGAGTGTCCAGAGCAGGTTCTGGTCAACGCATTAAACCGAGCATCTGAAGAAGCAAGACCAGTTCTTTTAGAATCCCTAGTTATCCGAACGAACAGCAGTGCCATCCAGGGTTATTAACGTCGCATTTTTCTTGGCTGACCAACCCTGCCTCTAAACGCCAGTGTATCAATATCTTACTATCGTAAGAAATCACATAACCGTCACGTTCGCTGTTACCTCGCTGATGAAGGGCTCAACTCAAGTGGCGTTTGGAGTGTCTAGACGCACATCAACTTGGAAACAGCATCCTGAAATGGCACCTCCAACCTCGCACCAAGGAGCTCGTGTTCTACCCGCGGCACTTTCAGATTCTTCCTGTTTGTTTTCCATCTGGGTACTGAATCTGTTTTTTATAGAAAACCATGCCCGACTGGAGACAAGAGTATCTCGCTGGCATCCGAGATGCCGAGACGCAACAATCCGTTGATCGAGAGCTTATCGCAGCATGTCAGTGACAAGCCGCGCCGTGGCATTCCTTGCGCACCGCCGCCGGCGGTGCATGCGCGCCGAGAGCTTGGACAGCAGCACGGCCGCGAGCGACGAGTCCATGCGGTTGATGGTGTTCTCTATTATTTTATCGTCGGTCGTCTGGAGGCACGATTCGAGCAGGTCGGCGTCGTCGGTCCGCAGGGCTTGGTTCAGCCAGTCCTGCAGGTCAACAGTGGATTGGATTAGAACTACTGTAACGTATTTGAACTTTCTCCCCACTTACAGCCTTCTTGTCTGAAAGATCCTTCCATCTTACAAAGTAAGTGATTCTCCGAATTGCATACGTATTTTCTTCGCTCTCCGGTGCTTTCTTAGTACCTCGTTGGCCTTATGAAGTACAGCGTTCTCTATAGGGAGGAGAGCCATTTCGTGCATCGCAGCCATCATACCCTCAGTAATGTGACGGCGAGTGCGACGGAACCACCATGCCATTGCACTAACCTCCTGAAAGGGATGCCAGGATTTCAAGTCTAACCACCTGAAACTCTGAGGTAGCTAATGTACTGTTGACGGCAGCCCCCACTGCCGTCATAAAGTAAGCTGGGTCACAGCAGCTCAACAATGACATCGGAGAGCTATTCTGATGATTAGTAATGCGAGTCTTAATAAGTATTAACTGCGAATCGGCTTCTCGGGAGTTGTATAGTATTGGAAGTCCTAGGATTGTACAGTGCAAGTTCGCGAGTTCCGGGATATTTGTCACGGGTCGGCGCAACTGACCACTGCGTAACACCCTCAAAAGAGGGATTGTGGTTCGAACTGTCCAGTCGAACCAGGAGTTGCGCACATAAACCTCACACTGTCACTTCCCGTGACATATCAGTGTATAAAGGTTATCCAAGCTCGAAAGCACTTTCTCTAGATTATACATATAAGGCTAGCGCTTATAAATCTGCCCAGCTAACTCGATCAAAACCCTCTGTGGCTGGCAGAAGAAAAGCATGTGGAAGGGAACGTGGAAGTGGGGGAAGAATAAATGAAGCACTGATGGGAAAAAGTGAAAAATTGAAGGCATCGCTGCCGGGATTTGAGCCCGACGTGGGGGTCGAACCCACAACCTTGAGATGAACCCTGAATAAGAGTCTCACGCTCTACCGATTGAGCTAGCCGGGCAGGCTAGTTGGTGTGATGGTATGATGACTTTGGAATTCAACTCTGCTTAACTACGACAAAAGGCACAGTGCACAAATTGAGGGAAGATCTAAAGAGCTCAAGTGAACTGCTCAACTCGGAGCATAGCAGCACATCCGCCAGTTACCACCTTCTGAGCGGTACGTACAATACCTAGCAAGCACCTTATTCGTTAGGACATGTCACGAGATAGAGAGATGGTTGACGGCGGCGACTCCGAGTTGATGGGTTAAAGGTACGGATCGTAGAGGTTTCGGTTGCCCTTTCATCAGGATGGGGAATGGGCCGGTTACAGTAGGCAATCTGCGCAATGACTTATCGGGCTTCTTGCATCACGAACAACAAGCGTATTGCGGCTGGCTGAGGCTGAAGCGTCAAACGAACCATTGTGGCGAAGGACTCGTCATGGCAATCCCATCGCACTTGCCGATCAATGGGTAAGGCCGTTGATCGCCGGTCTGCGACCTTGAAACAGCATGTGACGTATGGAGTACAGAATTGCAGTCCGGAAGTGTATTTTACAGTAACGTGACCTTCCCGAGATCGCCAAGCAGCGGGTTGGTCGTCCATGTACGGAAGTACACAGAGAGTGGCTGGGGCCATTAGGCAGCAGCAACTGTGGCGAGTGTCCCGGGCTTACCTGACCAACCACACTCGTTACAAGCCACACTCGGCTACTTTTCGCATTTCGACTGATTGCACTCGTTTCGTCGTCCACTCACAGCTTTTGAAGGGCCCACCGAGTCGGCGACTTGTTTGTTACGAGGTATGGGGGCAATGACGTCGATTTCTCCATTGCTTGCTTCAAGGAAAGTATCCTGCTAGTGCAGTTTTGTGTTTACTGAACTTGGAAAAATAAACGTTTCGTGGGGCCAAGCCGCAGAGATCATGGTTTGGCGTGCATTGCCGAATTTCAGGGTTCTGCGCCAGATCCGTGAGGCTCGGTTGATAATGCTTAGTGTTGTGTGTGATACAGACGGCGGTCATTCGTTGTGTACAGCACAAGTACTTGCAGCCATGAGGTGCCAGCCGTTTCTGGTTTGCTTGAGCGGCACTCGCGTGGGCGAGCGTTTGCATCAGTCCAGCGATTGAGTGGGGGGTGCTCATACGAATAACGTTAGCCCCGCCAATGACCCGCGAGACCGGTTCCTGGTGGGTTTTGCCGGCCGAGGCCGGGTGGAAGTCCGAAGAGATTGCTCAAGTTCCAAGATCAACAGCAGTTTCAGATCTCGTGAGGATCGGACGCTGGACCGGAATCTGTTCATTCGTGAATGCTAGATTCAGCTGAAGACGCTATATCCGTTTCTATTGCGTTTCATGTATGGCTATCAGTGAGGCGCGCAGGCGGGTGGGATCTAGACCGATTTGATTCCGTCCCTGATCTGATGGGCCCAGTAGCGCGGGGCAGGTGAAGCGGGGCGCGTTGGGAGAGGGGAAGGAGCGGAAGCGTAACGCCACACAGCCGATGAGGGGTCCAGCCAAAACCAAGGTACTGGCCAAGTGGCTTTCGAAGGTCAATTTGGTCTTCTTACGACAAGAGAACGCATTTTGCTAAGTGGATCAGGAAACAGGTGACCGCCAAATAGACCACTAGACGCCGGAAGCCCTTGCCTTTTGCGTCGAATGGGGGATCGGTTGCGAAATGCGAGGGGATGCCGGGCAATGGCCAGCTTGCTGAATTGATCGCGAGAACGCAGCCTGAAAGATGAGATGGAAGGCAGAGCCTTGCAGGGCTCACTGGGAGGTGCGGGTGCCCTGCCGGGTAGTGCCCGCGTGCATGTGCGACATGGGAGGGAAGGACCCTGAGGCTTTCCGACTAGGCCAAAGAGGTTGAACCCTTGCTTTCCTAATCTGCCATGGGACATTCCAGGTTTCTGGCGATCTGCATCCAAGCACAACTGAGCTTCGAATCCAGGTCAGGTATAGAAGATACCGGCTCGGTACCTACAATTTCTTGGTTTATTCTCGCCTCATCACCAAGCGAGCACCAAGCTCCCGAGCCACAGTTGATCCCTTGGCGAGCCACCAATAATCTCTCCGCTGCTGCAAACGGACCAGAGCTCGAGTTCGACACGGTTGTCCTTGTTCCTGGACGTCGGCATTCTGCGAGGGAGCTTGAAAGAGGACCCTCACGCTCTGAGCCAGCCTATCAGAGGCCGCCGGAGCAAATGGTCCTTTTTTCGGTGCAGGCGCTCAAAGTACCACATGTTCGGGGCGCTGTCGTGCTGGGAAGATTCAGGTAGCGAAGCTCGCTGCGGATTGCCCGTTTTCCGAATATACCGCTTTTGCATGTTGAAGAAAATGACTGCACTTAGTCTTCCCGTTGCCAGCAATCTTTTCCTCTTCAGAGCCGGTCTGGAGGTGCCACAATGGTTCGCCGCTGCAGCACCTGCTAGGCCGCCGTGTTACCAGCTTGCACCTCGGTCATTCACACGGGCTCGACTGCAGTGGCAATACGCACCGATTCGGCAGTTCCAAGCCCGTCTTAGCGAGCCATATCACAGGTCACCCGTTGAACAGACACCGCCCGCGGGAGGTTGAGTTAACTGCTAGCTCCTTTGGTCCCAACGCACGACACGATAGCTGGTTTGCCGTCACGCAGTCAGCCACTCCAAAGCACTATATACGCTCAAGCCACAGCCGGACAACACACACACCGATACACTCAGCCGCAGCCCCATGTCGTCTGACGGTCCTAGACAACGAGAACCACCAGCATCACCAACCTTGAGACCTTGCCGCATACCTCTGGTCCGCCGTCGTTCATGTGCACGGAGTACCACAGCACTCCATGCCCAGCTTGCGGGAAAGACTTTCTGACCTATGTCGAGTTGTGCAAGGACTTTCACCCGCCGCTGGTGATCTGCCTCAAGGGCACAGTTGTCGTCCGCATTGCCATGGAAGAGGGAGGTTGCTCGAGCCGAATCTGCCCAAACAGTCCGGGCGGCGGGTGTGCCATGATGTAGCAATAGAAGAAAGGGAAGAAGGATCGGACCGGACCCGACAAACCACCGCCGCCGCATCACAGCTTCAACTCTTCAGGGCCGACTTCGACAATCTGATCGACTCCCTCATACGCCGGAACATCAAAGCCATACTTCTTCGCAATTCCGGGCGCGACGAACCTACAGCGGGACCATCAGAAAAGACACTGGGGAGGAGAAGGACCTCGAGCGCAGTACGTACCGGCCCCCAATGAAGTGACGGCCCTTGAAGTGCTTGATCAGAGGTTTCGGTGCCGTCAGACTGATCAGGAAATCAGGGTGGAAGTTGCTGCCGACACCGGACTTGGGAGGGCCCTCTTCGATATCCCACGACGATGGAGCATCGACCGAGGTCACGGGAATTTTGGACTCTGCCATGGCGTGGATGACGGCTGGGAACGGCTCCCGGACCTCGCCCGAGAAGCTGAAGCCTACGATGATTCAGTTAGGAGACTCCAACAAAGAACGAGCAAGAGGGGAAAGGGGAAGCACGAACCGAAGATGGCGTCAATAACGTGGTCGGCTGACTGCAGCGCGGTCGGAAAGTCGTCCACAAAGGGGACATCGAGGTCTTCGAGCTGTTTGGCGAGCCGCTGCATACACGAATTAGCGGCTACCAAAGGAGAGAGAACCAACGGGGCTGGCCGGACACATGCGACAAGGCGACAGCAAGTACACGACGGCTGACAGCAGCGCATGCCAAGGTGTTGCCATCTTGGAAAATAGCTTTAGAGCTAATAGAGACATGTCCACTCAGACGATCTCAGTTCAGGGTTAAACGGCACCAGCCAGAGCACGGTTGACTCCGACGCTTCAACGCGCGAAGAGGATGGAAAGACTCATTACCTGGTAAAGACCGTTCTTTGGCCGCTTTGGATAGTAGATGCTCGGTTGGTAACCGTAATGGCGGAGGTGGCGGGCCGCAACCAGACCATCACCCCCTGAATGACTCTTGGTGAGCGCACTGACCACGTCCCCGAAGTAAACAAAGGCGGCTCACCATTGTTGCCAGGACCGACAGCAACCAGAACTCTTCTGCCTTTATTGACGGGATGAACTCGGTAGACTGCAAGGAATTGGTCAGAACACATTTTCCTCAACCCAGATAGAACGGACGATTTTGAACCGACCAACTTGAGACACTGAGAGACCGGCAAGCTCCATCAGCTGGTCGAGGGAGAAAGCACCGGTGCTCATCAACTCCTTGTCCAAGGCCGCGGCAGCCTTTGCCGAAAGCGTCTGGTCCATTCGGTAACATTGTTAGAGATGGATGACGCAGTGTTTGAGGGGGAAGATGCCAAAACATCAGGGCTTGCAGGGCGGATGTAATCCTTTGACAAAAACAAACACACCTTAAGCGCCATTGGAAGTAACAGGATGGATCCCTCAGGAGATTCAGTTTGTTTTATCACCGCTTCAATGCAGACTGAGTTTTGTGCAATGTGCTGAGCAAACAGAGACGGCAATGCCCTCAACTTAGAATTGGCGGGTCTTATTAGGAGGGGAATCGATTCAACTGACATCACCCTGGCCGCGGAAACGCAGCTCCTGATGTAACAGCCAGGCTCAGCACGGGTAGGTGCGCCTTAGGTAAGTCATCCATTTGATCTGATTGGCGGATCTCATTGGCCTATCTTCGGTGATGGGGTGGGCCGATCAGTTGCTGGGCCCAAAATTTCCAGCGAACTGGCCTGTGCACGGTATCGAAACATCGAATCAGCAGCACTTCAACACCAAAGCAGCACATCAAACTACACTGCGGCCATCACAGCAAGATACCACGCCTTAATCCCACCAGCTCTCTCCTGAAGAAACAAAAAAGAAAATGGTTGTCAAAATTAGACTTGCGCGCTTTGGGCGCACAAACGCGCCGTTCTACAACATCGTCGTCGCCCACGCTCGGTATGCGCCTCGCCTTCCTTCCCATCTTCCCTCCCTTCTACCCTCCCTTCTCGAGACGACGGAACCGTCTAACACCATCACAGGACCGCGCGCAACAGCCGTCCGATTGAGGTCATTGGCACTTACGATCCTATTCCGAAGAAGGACCCCTACGACGACTCGGGGAGGCTGCACAAGGACGTCAAGCTGGACACGACGAGGGCAAAGTACTGGATCGGCGTGGGCGCCCAGCCGACAGACACCGTCTGGAGGTTATTATCCATGGTACGCTACCCCTCGTGCGATATCCATCGTACCATGTTTAGAACCGAGACAACTAAATTGATTGCTCGGCCTTTTGTAGGTCGGCATCCTCCCACCCAAGTACCGGCCAGCGGCCCCAAGCAGTACACCACAAGCGACCAAGGCATGAAAACGAGACGACGTATCCCTTCATAACCGAACCAAGTGTATTCTATCTTTTCCACATCCTGTGCATACACAATACCGGCGTGTACAAAGGCGTTTCTGTTTTTGCAGCGGAAGACAGACCGGTCCTGGACTGCACGATAGAGACGAATCGATCGGTGGACGTCCTCCCCGAGTTCCGCCCTTTTCTTTGGCTACTTGCTGGGTGACTGGGCTTCACTGGGCAATGTTGCGACAACCTCAGTCAGGGACAGCGAGGCAGTGTTGGAGGGGCTTAAAGTGGATAAGCCGCTTGGGATGCTCGAGCTTGGATGCACTGGGGGGCCTTGCGTGGGAAGCCAAAGGAGAGACCTGTACGATACGAGTGACACGCCTAGTCAAAGAGAAGATTAGTTCCGCGGCCCTGCTCCAGGAGGAATGAGTCGCGTATTTTGAAGGGGCTATTCGAACAATCCCGTGAACAATCCCGTGAACGGCGACACTGTCTACCCATCACTGCCCACGACATCACAGGAAGACAGCCAGGTATTTGAGGATGCAGCACATCCAATGAGGAGGGCGAGGGAAACGGAGAATCCAAGTATTTCAATTTCCAGGTATTTCATTTTCCCATCGAATCACTCCTATACATTTGCCAGTATCTGCACCTGTGACCCCGGGACCCTTTCCAAATCCAAATGCATTCGCCCAAACGCCCGCCAGATCAACTCCTTGAATGATCCCCTCTGTCCAACCCCTCGCTGTTGATGCATGCAACCACCCCCAACTAGAATTACCTTTTGCCTCTCTAGCAAAACCAGAAAATAAGCCGGCCCTGCCACGCAAACCACCCTGACCACCAGAAACCCAGCCCCTAGGCCTCGCTAGTGCTCAAAAAAAGTATTCATGATCAAACACACCACCATGACACACACGCCATAGACCGACAAGCAAAGCGACAGCTTCCGCAGCAGGCCGGTCTCGAGGTGCTCCAAGTCCCACCGCCACTTGCGCCTCCACCGCAACCGCCAGCGCGACCGAGACCGCGAGCGCGAGACCGACGACCCGGCTCCCGCGCTCGCATTGGACCTCACGCTGTGCACGCTCAACAGCCCCGAATTTGCTAGCTCCGATGCGCCATCCTCTCCGTCCGCGTCACCGCCGTCGTCGTCACCTTCGTCATCAAGATCCACAACGTCGTCGTCCTCCTTGGACAGACGCTGGTGGTAGATGCTGTCCGGGTCGCTAATCTTGTAGTAGAACAAGCCCGGCAGGATGAACGAGATGGCCGTCGACCCCGTGCTGCCGACGTATGCCAGCACGCGGCTCAGGCTGGACACGTTGAGGGCCGTGACGTAGCTCAGCACGAGAATGGTGCCGGTGATGAGGGCGAAGCGGAGCTCCGACATGGCGACGACGGGCGCGCCGTGGCTGTCAACTGGGGCAGCGGCGGCGCTGATTGCGGGGAGGAGAGGCGCTGTGCCGGAGGCGACGCTCGAGGTGCTCGGCGAGCGCTGGCTGTTGCCGGGGCGCCAGCGCAGGACGGCGTCGATAGAGGCGCGGCAGGGGTGGATCTGCAGCGGGATACTGAAGGTGACGAGGGCGACGATGGCGGCTTTGGCGATCGTCGAGGCGATAGAGGGGGGGTCTGCGCGGTTTTAGATCCCTGAAAACGCTTAAAGGAAAGGAACCACTTACACATGCTGACAATGTTCCCCTTAACGTCGTTGCCGAAAGTGAGGTAGCCGGTGATGGCAACAAGGATGTAGACTGATGCAGCAGAACCAATACTGGAACCGATAACGCCAACAATGCTGGCCGGCGAATTGTCTTTAATCTCATTCAAGATCGAGAACATCTGACGGGAAAGTTAGCAAATGACGCCGAGGCAGTCTAGCGCAAATCAACTCACATTTTGGTGGCAAGTGTAGGCAAAGATAACGACCGGCAGGCTGCTCAGCGCAGCCACTGGGCCCTCCCAGGTAATGACACGAATGTCGCCCTTATTCGGAATCTCGTCTGCCACGAAGTGATAGACGACCAGAAGGATAAGATAGCCGATCGATAGCAGGGCAACCATGCTCGTGTACTTGAGCGAATCCAACCTCTTGGGAAAACTCAGCGGGATGATGAAGAGCAAGAAGAAGGCTGTTATCCAGAACCTCCGGTCATCCAGAAATGAAAAGCCAGAGTCCGCACTGCCAAACGCCTCGGCCACCCCCGGCATGAGGTCGCCAATAATGATCATGTACGAGACGCCCACTCCAAAACACTTAATAGCAATGGCGGCATCGAAGACGACGGCAGCGTTCGGATACGTAATCTGCGAGAGCGCAAAGAAGGAGGACGTTCCCCTGTCGAGATAGCGCGCGCAGCGTGCTTGGAGATAGAGGCCGAAGGCGGATGTGAGGCCGCACCACAAGATCAGCAGGACTCCGAGCATGACGCCAAAATGGGACATGGCCGAAGGCATGGCAAGCGTTCCAGCACCAATAACTGCAATATTGTCAACATTCAACCCAGCAAGCCTCCTCCCGACCGTTCGGACATACTGGTATTGACCAAGTTGATGATGCTGCTAACCATGGATGCATGGCCGCCACCAAGCTTGGGGATGCGGGTTCGACGCTGGCTGCGAGCGACAATGGTTAGCAGAAAGCCTCTGAAGGCATGCCGAACATGAGGAACGTACTGTACCATGTTGCCGCCCGCGGAAGTCCCTGACACAATGCCAGACGCCACCGTTGCGTAGCCCGTCATCTAGTCGGAGCGCAGCTCGCTTGTCGACAGATTCAAGCACTTTGAGGAGAATGTTTGTCGGGAGAAGAATATCGGTATCGTTTCGGTGGATGGACTAAACTGCCGCCGTCGCCGCCATCGGAAAGTATTCGGTTTATTCGGCTCCCCCTGAAGCGGATGAAGTGCAAATCGACAATTAGTTGTCGATCGCTCGCCCGGCGATGGCCAAGCGAATGTTTCGAATCTGCAAGTTGTAGGTCGGAAACTCTGAAACAGTGTCGGAGCGCTGAGAGCGGGCTTTACGGATGGTTGTTGAAGGCTGTGGTTGAGGTGCCGTGGCTGTTGAAGATGATTACGAGGTCACGGAGAGAGCATCAGATGGAACGGTGGGTCTGGATACGATAATAGCGTAACGGAGAGCGCTGTATCCGTATAGCCAGGTATGGGTACTCGTAACCCTAACCCTCGACTTCCTCAGACCTGGTCGGCCATATTAAAAAAGAGAACGAGACCACCGATGCGCCGGCTTCCAAAATGCTCGAACATCAGCATCAGTTGTCGCCTGATCATGGCGGAAACGCCTTTGGCATCGCGCGAAGCGCTCGTATTGCTGCGAAACATGCAGCTGTTCTACACCAAAGCTGACAGCCCATATCCATCGTCAGGTCCACGAGTCGAAAGACTAAGAAGCTCCCAAACCGAAACCCTGCCCGCTCGACCCAACATGGAGCCGGAATCAACCGTGACAGTCAAGAGAGCACGAACAATTGGGGCGGAAAAAGGCGTGTGAGCATGCTACAACTTTCAACTTGGACATTATCCCTCTGCGTCTCCAACCTTCCAATGGAACGGCGCGAAAGACTGAATTCTACAAACCGGTTTCGCACTGACCGGTGTGCTCTCGCTCTGACGATGTAGTCGTCAATCAAGTCGATGCCCGTAAGAAAAACATGGCCGACGCCGCAGCAAGAGCCCGTCACCTGCGAGTCCAGCCCTGCCAGGCGGTCATGGCGAGGCAGAGTATCCAGTCTCTGACGCGAGTAGCCTTTTCAATCGGGTACACCTGCCGGCGCATCACTGAGAAATCCCCTTACATGCGGCTCGGGCGATTTGAAGACACCTTGATCTTGAGTCACGGGCGAGGCTTGGCGCGGAAACTCTGTCGGATGAGGGCTAGTGTGCGGATTGGTCGGGTGGGGGCCGATGCGGAGTGCCGGAGACGACCGTCGCTTTCAAGACTCCACACAGCAGCAGGACCGAGTTGCCTGGGACGGGTGTTAGAAGCTCTGAGAAACGGGGAACTTGGTAGGATCGAGAACTTGATATCCGTGGCAGAAGAGTGTCTCCGGCGTCTCACGGTTCTGCCAAGCAGAGCCAGTCAATGCGGACGCGGGGCTGCCACATGGCATGGCGGCGCTTTAAGTTTTGAACCGCCCAACGGTTGACGCTCCCCCGTCCACCTTTGACGAGGCATTTCACGGTATGGAACCAACAGACAAATGGCGTCGGAAAGACACAGCAGATTCCTCTCGTCGTGTATCAACTCCGCAGCAGACCGGAGCAGACGTCAAGAGGAAACATGGAGGGACGCAAGGGCCGTCATCCGTGTGTTCACGTCAACTGAAATTGTCTGGATAATAACTAAATGCTCCGGTCAGGTATGTATGCGTTCCGTTTTCTCTTAGCGCCCTCGACACAAGACCGGCGATGATCACTGTGGAATAGTTGGAGGTCTCTGCTCCCGTCGGCCCGTCTGAGGCGATCCGGGTCTACGAGACAGATGCCAGGCGGCAATCCACTGCACCCCGTCTTCCATGTGACAGCCGCAGCTTAGTTCCTGCAACTAGAATCCAGGCTTGCAGTGTCTCATTTTTTTCTTTGTCCACCCGGGAGCCTTACCAGCAGCGTGTCAGGCCTCCAAGTTCAGCGTTAGAATAAACTGTGGTATTCACTCCCATCTCCTTTACCTTGCTCCCTAGGTCTTCCTTTCTTCCTGATACCTGACCTAAATCCAAGATCCAGCATTTGAAATTGTTTGGCTACTTCATCGTCATGGCCCCCGATATCACAGTCGTCACACGCTCGGTTGCAAACTCCTCCAACACCACCTACGAAGTAACCGGCTGGAACCCATCTGACAATAAACGCGGGAGCATCGATATTCTCTGGCCCTGATGCGTTACCATCGTCCTATGTTGCTGGGTCTGCACCTCTCGAACATCCCGTCCCTGAACGACAAATGGTATCACTCTTATATCGACAAGATCAACCTCGCTTGTATCGGATTACTCGGCCCGGACTACTTGCTTGCCATTGCACTCGGCCAGCTTTCCAGCGCGCGGCGGAGCGTGAAGTTACCTAGGTTTCTTACCAATAACCCAGCACGTCCTCTTTCCCGAGTCGCCGTCCTACATGCTACCGTAGGATCTCAGAGACACTTAAGACTAACAAGTTCCTCCTCAGCGCTTTCAAGCACTCCAGTCTCGCCATCCCAAGACAACAGAATGGACTCTGGTCCACGGCTTCTACGCAGATATGGGAGGGTTCAAGCTTCAAGGGGCCCCCAACGACCCCCCTTTCCAGTCAATACGGAGCAATTGCATTATCTCGTCAGCAACGGCCACGTTGAATTCCCAACATTGAAAAAGTTCGATATCAAGGCCCAGAACGAGGCGGACAATCTATCCAAATCAGTCACCCTCAACTTGAAGCAGATGATGTATGAGTCGGAACAACACTGACCAGTGCTTGTCAGGCTCATCACTCTTTGGAAGGTGCTCTGGTTTACTGTGTCGGAGTTGCAACGCGTCGCGCAAGGCCTGTCAATGACGACGCTCGAGTTGACTGCCCTGACCTTCTCCATCACCATGTCCATCACCTCGCTCTGCTGGTTTGCCAAACCAACGATTTCCGTTCCTACGATGCTCCACACCAAGGGCGGGAGGAGCATCGAAGAAATCCGGAACATGGCTAGTAAGTCGGTGCGTTCATGTCTCTTTACTCAAACTCATTCACCTGGCTACGTAATCAAAGAGACTGGGCTGACGTTCAAAGACCCATCCCGCGCTTCCCTCTCGACCTGGTATCGGACTCCGCTCGACTTTGTCTCCCCAAACCGGCGCTTTCAGCCCGACAATTTACCGGTCCTACTACCTGGAGATTTCGTTCAGAATCAAGCTCCCCCTGTTCTCACGCGCCATCAAGGCAACCCAAGGGACCGGTTCCCCTCCGACGCAATTCTCGTCCCCGACCGTGTTTTTCTCGTGCCAGCACTCATTTCAACGTGGCATTTAGTCTGGCACCGCTGGCGGCATGAAACTTCCACTTCCCCACTCAAGAAGAGCAGCTGCTCTAGCGTCTTTGCAGCGTGTACCACGCCATGAGCACGGGCGTGTACGGTGTCTGCTCCTCCTGGCCCCTGCACGAAAACTGGAAGGACGAGGATCCTTCTCGGCAGCCCACCGAGCATTCTCATCGGCAACAGCACAGAGGGGGTACTCCTGCGCGAAGGCCAGAAGTGGAACAACAAACCGGTTTAAGCAAGACTTTCTACGATGTTAAGGCGGACTCGGCCTCTTCGCGGGGACAAATCCATGGCAGGGTTAAGGGGCTACTCCGGGCCTTTGCCGCCTGGGTGAAGAGAAAGCGAGTCATCTTACCGGACGGGGACCCGGACACGGGGCTGGGGCTCCACGTGATCGTCCTGCCCCTCATAGGAACCGTTTCTATGCGTTCTGCCGGCTGTACTTTTACATCGAGGACTTTGTCTCAATACGGGAGCAGCCTGTCGGCGTCTACATAGCCGTGAACAGGTTCGTACCTTTCTTGGGTAGTTGAGTTTATTTCGGGTAGGATGAAGGAGGACATGGACTAGAAGGGAATGCGTGAGTAAAATTTCAACAAACAAGACGCGGTCAACCTCGTGCACAATGTACAAGTACATTAATGCATACTTGACGCTTGTACAGACGGCCATGGCCTACATTACATGCTTTGAACCGCCTCTGTTTGAGCGACATCTGGCGAGCTCCAGGCATTTTGCAACTGACGGACTGCGACGGCCTAACGGGGTTTGGGAGACTTAATTCATCCAAACAAGGCTCAGAGGACCCACGCGGATCGACTTGGGGCTGGGGTCATAACGACAGTCAACCGTTAGCACCTCGCGGATCCCGGCAGCAGGGTAGCAGCCAAAGGGTGTGGAACGACATGACACGAACAGCCTATTGGACGCCACAGGGCATTGCACGACATGGCTGAGCGACAGCAGAGTCAATCCCCGCCTTTATGCTCACTAAGCTTGAAGCATCCTCACCGACGACACCTCGCACACAGAGAACAACATGGACTTGCTGACTGCGGGAGTCAATCTCAATTTCACCGCTGGCGCCTGGCTCCTCGCCATCAACGGGGCCGTCATCTTGACCTATGCGGTCTCCTCCCTCCTGGCCTGGCGACGCCTGCGCCAGTTCAACGGCCCCTTCTCGGCTTCCTTCTCACACTACTGGCTCGCCCGGGCCTCGTACAGCGGGCGCATGGGGGAGGAATGGGCTGCGGCGGACGCCAAGTACGGCGGCACACGAACCGGCGGGTCCGGTTCGACGGTGCGCATCGGCCCCAACGAGCTGCTGACGAGCGACCCAAGCGTGATCTGGCGCACGTCGGCGGCCCGGTCCCGGTACGCGCGGTCGACGTGGTACAAGATGGTGGGCGTGGATCCGTACCACGACTCCATGTTCAGCACGCTCGACACGGCGACGCACGACCGGCTCAAGGCCCAGACGGCGCCCGGGTATACCGGCAGGGACCACCCGACTCTCGAGGCCGAGGTCGACCGGATTGTTGCCATGATGGTGGACAGGATCCGAAGCAAGTATGCGGTCGCCGGCGCGAAGTCGACAGGCGGCGCAGGCGCTGAGGAGAAGAAGCCGCTGCTGGACTTGGCGACGATGGCGCAGTACTTCACGCTCGACTCCATCTCCAAGATCGCGTTTGGGGAGGAGTTTGGCCTCATCCGCGAGGAGCGTGACATCCACGGGCACATGGAGATTGTCAACGAGATTGCGGCTCCCGTGGTCACGATCGCTGTTGTTCCGATCCTCCGTGCCGTCATGGGGTCGAAACTCGTGCTTAAGCTGATGGGACCGAAGCCAGAGGACAAGAGAGGGGTTGGCAGAATGCTGAAGTCGGCCGCTCTTTCTTCTGTTTTCTTGGGGCTTGGCCGGGAACTAACACGAATTTCAGGATAGGGATGGACGTTGTGGCAAAGCGGTTCGGCCCTGATGCCAAGGAACAGGACGACATGCTAGTGTGTTTGTCCTCGCTCCCCTCTTCCCCCCAACCCTCGATTTCGTTCAGTAAAACTCGATGGCACGGGACAAGAGACTTACACTGGTGGCCAGGGCTCCTTCATCCGCCACGGCCTGACCCAGCGCGAGTGCCAGACGGAAGCCCTGATCCAGATCCTCGCCGGCTCCGACACGACCGCCACTACCATCCGCGCCACCATGCTCTACCTCATGTGCACCCCGCGCGCCTACCACGCGCTACAGGCCGAGATCGACGAGGGCATCAGAACCAACAGAATCTCCAGCCCCGTGACCAACGCCGAGGCGAACGAGCTGCCCTATCTGCAGGTAAAAAACCCAACTTCCCCCGGTCTCTCTCCATCCCCGATGGCTGAGTCATTAACATCACCGTGAAAACCTCCCCCCCCAAAAAGGCGGTAATCCTCGAAGGCCTGCGCATTCACCCGCCCTTCACAGGCCTGCCCTTCAAAGTCGTGGCCCCCGGCGGCGACACCATCGACGGCAAGCCGGTCCCCGCGGGGACGCTCATCGCGCCCAACTTCTGGGCGACGGGCCGGCTGCCGGCGGTGTTTGGCGCCGACGCCGACATCTTCCGTCCCGAGCGCTGGCTGGAACAAGCTGACGCTGAGAAGAGGGCCGAGATGCGGCGCGTGGCCGAGCTGGTGTTTGGGTATGGGCGGTGGGGGTGTGCGGGCAAGATGATTGCGTTTCTGGAGTTGAATAAGGTGTTTGTTGAGGTAAAGTCTCTCTCTATATTTCGTTGCTCTTTCTTTCTGAGGTGCAGCTGCAGAAACTGAGAGAATGGACATAGCTGACGTTTGAGTGATGTATTAGTTGCTGAGGCGGTTCGACTTTCAGCTCGCGAATCCCGCCCGGCCGTGGAAGAGCGCGAACTACAACCTCTTTCTGCAGAGCGACATGTGGGTGGCTGTGTCCTTGCGGGATGTCGAGACGGTGTAAGCTCGCCTTGTACGTTTCGGATCACCGGATCTCCTGAGAAGGAGGGCGTGAGTTTCGCTTGGAGGTCGAAGTCGCAGGACCAGATTTATCCATACCCTCTCATTGTTTGCTGGGGACGGCCCAGGGACATTGACGGCGACTTTGGATCTCAGAAGCCGGTGAAGTGCGCCAAGCGGAGCCAAGCAATCCCGACTTTCGTTCTTTTGCTTGGCTGACTGTTGCACTGGCATGGGCTTGTGGAGAATCCTCGAGTGTGTTTGGGACAAATACAGAGGTATTGGACGCCTGTTCATCGAACTAGAGAACAACCCAATCCGAGGACGTTGCACACTGATTGCTTGGAGTGCTTGCTTTCTCGAGCACTCAAACTCGATGGCTGGATGCAAGATTCCGAACAGCCGGATCGCTAATCATTGCCAAGCGTTCCCGGGAGAGCCAAGACCGAGCTGCAGACAATTTGGGAAAATGGCGGTATCTGATTCGCGCTTGAGAACAAAGCTAGGTGCAAACTGGTAAAGTCGGAATGCGGATCACGTTGCAGCTTCCAGGGGCACCCGGCAAGTGGCTCGTGCAGTCGACGGGCTATCCCGTTTCAGGTGAATTAACCTTGATTGCCAAGCCGTTCCAAGTGGTACCTGCGTATCATGGCGGCCCCTTTTCTACCCCTTCTCATTCTCCCGCCCGTCGCCGACATGTTCGTCTCTTTTCGGTTGTCACCGACGACAGCTCGAGGCACTCATCTGGTGCACCGTTGCACCACTGCACTCGGCGCTCCGAGTCCGCTCCTTTGAACCACGGCCGCCTTATTCTTTTCATCCCAAACACACTCCTTACCTCCAGTGACTGAGGCGCCCGAATTGGCCCTGTTGTGCGAACTGCGCTCATTTCGTCGCACCGAGCGACGCCCTTTCTTTGCTGTTGACCTGGCATCTATTGACGACGATTTCTCCGTTTTCCACGTTTTTTCTTCTGACTCTCGACGATCATCACAGTCCTGGCGACTCACAACTAACGATATGCAACACTGACCGTTGAGAGCGGCAATTCACCACCTCACATTTTCGACAAGGCCACTTTTGTTTTGACCTAGTCAACACAATCTCTCTGTACATCACAGCAACGTCTCGTCCACTCAAACACACCATGTGGCCATCCTCAATTCGCGTCCCTGCCGCCGCGCTGTTGGCGTGGTCTGCCTTCGTCGGCACTGCCGTCGCCCAGGTTCATACCGATTGCTTCCCCATGAACACGACTTGCCCGCCCGATCCCGGCTTTGGCATGGCCTACAGCTTCAACTTCAACATGACGCCAAATGTCAATGCTTGGAAGACAAAGGTCGGGCCCGTTACATACCACCCCGACACAGGAGCATCCTTCAAAATTACCAAGATGGGCGACTCTCCCACCATCGAGACTAAATTTTATTATTTTTGGGGCCGCACCGAGGTCATCATGAAGGCTGCCAAGGGCACCGGCGTCATCAGCTCCATCATGCTGCTGAGCGACAACCTGGACGAGATCGACTGGGAGTTCTTCGGCGGTAACAAGACCATCGCCCAGAGCAACTACTTCGGCAAGGGCCACATCCCCGACATCCCCAATGCCGAGTACCACGAGGTTCCGGGTAACGTGCAGGACGACTATCACAACTACACGACGATTTGGACCAAGGACTTCCTCGACTTTTACATTGACGGAGCCAAGGTCCGTCGCCTCCTGCCCGCCGACGCCAACAACACCTACTACTACCCGCAGACCCCGATGCGCCTATCCATCGGTATCTGGGCCGGCGGTGACCCGAGACTGCCCAAGGGCACGCGGGAGTGGGCCGGAGGCGACACCGACTACAACCAGGGGCCCTTCGAAATGCTAGTCAAGAGCGCCCACGTCGAGGACTTTAGCAACGGCAAGGAGTACGAATATACCGACAGGAGTGGCTCGTGGCAGAGCATCAAGGTCACCGAGTAGGTACAAGACAACATCCCCTATTACATTTCACTAACATCTTGTTCAGGGGCAACTCAACCGTCGAGGAGATCATCAACGCACCGCCGGAAAAATCCCTCTCGGAGAAATGGAACGACCTCCCCAACGGCGCCAAGATTGCCATCTACTCCGGCGCAGCCGGATTCGTCGGCCTGCTGCTCGTCACGGGCCTCTTCTACTGCATCCGCCAGCGGCGCCACGGCGCGCGCGAGGCCAAGGCCGCCGAGGCCCGCGCGGAGGCCGAGCGCCTCGAGCTCGAACGCTTCAAGAAGGCCGGCGTCGACCCGGACAGTTTTGCCAGCCAGGCGTCCGAGTACAACGCCAAGGAGATGCGCCGCGACGGCCTGACCGGCCAGGACAGCTACAGCGTGCCGCCCTCGCCCACCCTCGGCCCCGTCAACCCGGCCTCCCCCCTCGACAACCACACCACCACCAATCACACCTCCATGGCCGCCGCTGCCGCAGGCGCTAGCGGTGGTGTTGGTGTCAGTGCTATGCGCAGCCCGCGCAGCCCCGTTCCGCTCCTCAACAACCACGGCGGCATGCATTCCCCCCGCGTCGGCAGCCCGGGCCCGGGCGCGAACCCTTTCGCGGACTTGTCGCGCAGCGTCTCGCCCCAGCCACACGGACAACAGCAACAGCAGGGGATGCGAAGTCCGGTGCCGCAGCCGCAGCAGTATTCGCCGAACCCGTCGATCGCCCGCAGCTTCTCCAGCCCGAACCCGCAGATGCGTGTCGGCTCGCCCGCGCCGTCGCTTCATCATGCTGCTAGTGGTGGTGGTGGTGGTGGGATGCAGCGGTCGGCTAGCCCCGCGCAGCAGCAGATGACGCATCCCCAGCCGCAGAGGAGTTATACGGCGGGCGGGTATAATCAGGGTGGTGGGAGTGGTGGCGGTGGTGGGTATGGCGGGCGAAATCATCAGCAGGGGGGGTATGGCGGCATGAATGGATATGGACAGGGTGGTGGTGGGGGAGGGAATCAAGGATATTGGGGGGTGAATGATGGCGGAGGCGGGTACAGGTAGTACAATGGGGGTGAATTTGGGTCAGAAGGGGATGTGACGTCAAGCTGGATCTTATTGTTGAGTTTTCTGTTTCTGTCTACCGGGTACCTTTGTCTTTGGCAGCGATTTGGCGTGGTTTGATGATCTTGCGCTCTATACGACGGCCTTTTTTTTTTCTATGGATGGGTGGGTGTGGATAAGGTAGACAGCGCAGAGCACTTCTTTGGCGGCGGCAGCCGTGATGTCGGCAATTATACCCCATACGTGTTTCTTCGTGCGTCCTGGATCTGGTGTTGGTAGCCATGGTCTCGCACCTCACTGCCAGAAAATATCACCGCCCCGAGGGACTCGCCTGTCCTCCTGTCCGAGTCACATCCGACTATTCGCAAGAATACTGCCGGGTCTTCGCCGCAGTTCCCCGGGAAGACGGTGAGCTGTTGTTCTGGAAGATACCTAGCTTGAAGGCGGTGCTATTAGTGCAACATGTCGCTTACGAGTTTACTCCCACTTACATTGATGAATCCCAGTCTCCAGCCAGTCATAAAGACAGCTACAACCCGTGAGCACAGGAGCAGGATGACAGCGCCTTACATATAATAGTAACCTGTCACGATAACTGCAATCACAAGGCAGGATATATCTTGTCATGGCTATAGCCCGAGACCTAGTCGACGACATGGTACACAAAACCCGATTTCCTTCACCTCCCAATTCTGCCTGTGCTAGAAGCTAATTAACTCCAAGCTACCGGGGTCCCCCCGATAGATGGCAGCATCAAGCTTTCTGTTCCGCATGCTGGACCTCAGCCATTGCCTAAGCAGGATCATCAGCATCTATCTAACATCGATCACTACATTGCTAAGTCAACATACCTTTTCGACCTCCTCCTCCGACACCTCCTTCTTCTCCGCCGCCTGCTGCGTAACATGCCCAACACAGACATGCTTCCTAAACTTCCTCGCCGGCAGCCTAGCCTCAAACATCTCATCAATCTCCTCAAGCGTACGCCCCTTCGTCTCAGGCAAGTAGAAGAACACCCAGAGGGCCGCGACAACGCACGACGGGAACCAGATGAAGCCGTACCGGGGCCCCCAGTTGAGCGAGGCCGGGTTGATGAAGTAGGGCGCGGTGAAGGTGGTCAGCCAGGCAAAGAAGAAGCCACAAGCGGCGGCGAGGCCAAAGGTGTAGCTTCTCAACCGCTGCGTGGGGATCTCGCCGCCGGCGAGCCAGGCATAGGTCGCGATCATGCCGTTGTAGCTCATCATGTAGACGCACGTGAAGCCCACGAGGACCTGGCCCGTCGCCGTGGTGCCGCCCAGCCTGTCGTAGACGACGGCGATGATGAGCTGGAAAACGCCGCACAGGGCGAGGCCGACCATCATGATGACGCGGCGGCGGCCGTAGCGGACCACGATGAGCGAATTGAAGAAGATGGCCAGGATGCCCATGGCGCTGAGCACGTTGCTCATGCCGAACGGGTTGGCCACCTTGGACATGCCGAGAAAGTAGGCTTTGTATGCTGTTCAGGAGTCAGCATCAGTTCCCATCATCGATGCCCTAGTATCAAGAGAGAGAGATCGCGAACCAATGATGAACATGGACCCCGACGCAGCCTGCAGCGTGACGGCGCACACGGAGAGAATGGTGCGCCGCCTGTCGATGGGGTTGGTGAACATGTCGAGCACGCTGACGCCGCTGCTGAGCTCGCGTTCCTTGTCAATGGCTGCCCTAATCTCGGATGCCTCGAAGTTGACATCGGCACCGACTGGCCGCAGCCAGCGGAGGGACTCGACGCCCTTGTCGTAGCGACCCATGAGAATGAGCCAGCGCGGCGATTCGGGGATAAAGAACAGGGCGACGGTCATGATGACGGGAACGATGTAGATCATGCCGAGCGGGATGAGATAGGCAGACTTGTCCGGCCGGCCGGCGGTGGCCCAGTCGATGATGGTGCCGATCAACGTGCCCTGGGTATTTGTCAGAATCCTCCAATCATACATAGTCTTCTTGGAGAGGGAAATTCACAAAAGACGTGAAGAACTGGAAAGCAGTGAGGAACCAGCCGCGGTACCGTGCTGGACTGCTCTCCTGGATGTAGAGCTGGGAAAACGTCATGAAGTATCCATTCGCCAATCCGATAATGAAGCGTCCGGCGTATAGGGCACCAATGCTCTCGGTAGCCATCATCATGACATTGGCAATGCAGCAGAAGAAGCACGCGATCCAAAGGCATTGTCGTCGGCTGACATAGGCCGCCGTGATGCCGGCGGTGCCGGAGCTGATGAAGGCGCCCAGCGTCATGAGAGACGAGATCAGCTGCTGTCGGGTTGTGTCGATGTTCCATCCGAGTGCTGTGCCAGGAGCCTCGTAGCCGTAGACCTGGTACGGGGACAGAAACGAGTCAGTCACGGTGGTCACTTACAATGTCGGAGGTTTCGATGTTTGGCCACCTCTCCAACTGGAGTTGCAACTAGTCTGGTACTCACCTCAAGAAAGCCACGCATGGCCTGCAGGCCCCCGATGAGACCAAAGTCGACGCCATATTGGAAGGGCGAGAGCACAATGATGCCACAGGCGATAAAACATTTCCAATGGCTCTTCCACGTCTCGTCGCTTTTGGGCGCCATTCCGCGAGCCCTCTTCAGGCGGGTCCGGCGTGTTGTCTTGGTGTTTTGTTTCAATCTTCAGGGTAGGGCTGGGTTTTGTGAGCTTGATCACTGCAGGAATGGCACAGAGTCAATGTAAGATAATGTAAGATGTCGAGGGCAAGGAGGTCAAGGAAGGAGAAGAACGGCTAGCAGCGTCCTCCGGTTGATGTACTACAACGTCGAACAATATCTCCATGTCGATCTGTGGTCTTTCCTGGCAATTTAATATGGACTGGAGCCGTCTTGCAGCTCTGATTCTCGCGGCAGACTCCATTCTCCAATCTGGATAAGCAGTCAAATGCCGACCAAACTAGGTGTCACGAGCACTTGGCGAACACCCTGCCCCATGCGGAGAAGGTCCAGTTCGGCTCGTTTAAGGCTGGCAAAGAGGCATGGTCCAGATTGCCTTCAGGCTGTTAGCTTGTGGGGGAAGGGGCGCCAAGCAGGGGGCGAGAAAGCGGGGGAGAGCCAACGGTCAAGGTGCCATCCCAGTCGAATTCCGGACCACGCACTCGTATGGTACAGGTACCTATGCAGCCGATGAGTTAGTCTGCAAGGAGTAAAGGCTGAACAGATGCTCGTCCTCACACACCGGTGACCACCTTCCAGGTCGTTGCTGCCATCCGTTATCCGACATCCGGTCATTGGGCGACGAGAGGCCACTCCGTAGAGACGGGAGGTCTGCCGCGTAGGGTAACATCTCCCGCGTGCGCCCATGAGGGCAGCTAACTTGATTTTATCTAAGAAACCATCTCCTCCCCAGCCAGGCATGTCTCTCCATTTCGGACTCTCGGCAACTTGGTCGACGCTTGCAGAACTGGCGCCTAGGACCATGGAGTTGGTGCAACATCCATCCGGGGCCCTGGGACAGGTTGTCAGTTACACCAAGGTAGCAGCTTGTGAGCCAGTCCACGGACACAATTGCTTCCGGCCGAGTCAGATGTTCAAGTCTGTAACCAGAGTGCAATAGACTGTGTGACGCTGGGAGGTGCAGATAACGTGTCAGGTAATTACCTGGACGATAGGCTGTAGCCTGGGGGCAGCGGTTCGGGTTGCAGATGTCGGACCGAAAATCAAAGCCCGAGATGGTCGCCCTCAAGTCAAGAACAGTTAGTGCAAAAAGCGACGCGTCGTGAGTCTCGCGCCAGTCTCGTTCTGGGCCGAACCATCCGAGTCAGAGTCGCCGCATGAAGCTCGAATTGTCCAAGCTACACCTCGATGGTGTACAGTTCTTGAACTACTGGTCAGTTACCGTCGGCAGAGGGTGGATAGTGAATTGTGAGACTGGGTTCAGTTGCCAATGAAATCTGAATTGGTGCAATGAGCGTCAGGGATGGTGGAGACGAGGTTCTCCCTCACCGTGCTACATCCGGTGATCACCGAGCAAGATCCGAATTTGCCCTGCTTGACTGTTGTCGGTCTCGGAAGGTCGGGCGTGGAGACAGAGTCATCACATCATGATGTGCCACTGTCGACTTTGACTCTGACGAACACCGAGCTGAAACCCTATTCCAATGATTACCTAGGCAAGTCTGGCGAGCAGGATCTTGTTGCTTCTGTGATCGGAATCTCGGGAAGGGTAACAAAAAATAACATGACAGAAAGTTGTTGAAGAGAAGCACTGGGGGTATGAGCGACTCGTCGGGTTCACTGACAAAAATCACAATCAAAGATTTAACTCTATCTCATGTTGTATGGACTAATAAAGGGGTGTGGAGACGGAAACATTTATTTTTGACATGCGCCGTAAACTGAGGCGGTTTCCTTCGTCGGGGCAAGGTTCGTTACGTACAGTACGTCTGCTCTTTAGTTTATCAGTGTTATCACTGTTTTAGTTGACTCGGATTGCCTTTAGAGGCTTGAGCAGTAGCTCGTACCTTCCATGATTCAACTTCAGTTCTTTCACCTTTCTCCAGCAGACAATGGAAAGTCACCAAAAGAACGTTAGTTAATGGATTTCTTCAACCTCCATCAGCACTGAAAGTATTACAGTGACTTATTGCAGTCCAATCAAACCCCTTCCACTACTGAAGTAAGTTAGACACTCTGAGTGTGATTTCATGTTCTCGGCCGAAGGAACTGTCCTTGAACGGATTGCGGTAGAGGCCAAGGTAACCGCCAGGATGTGTTTCCGATCCTTGTGCGACACGGGAGGTCATCAGGATCATTCTATCACATTTATTCTGGAATCATCGACAACCCCTTCTTCCGAGGGTTTGCCCAACTCCCGTTGAAAAGTTGACAGATGGAAGGAAGATGGCGGCAATGAGGACGTATTTCAGACAAGACAGCGTGATGGCGCCGCAGATGAGTTGTGCCTAGCGCGGAATCGTGTACCACGTAACAAGGCAAATCAGTGTCCAAGCTGTGAATGCTTGTGGGTATGGCCCGCCACCTATCAACACCTGTGCAGAGAGATGACGGAGGCACAGGCAAGGGGTCAGGGAGGCTGCATACCACGCAGCCGAGGTGTGTGCCATGTGGGTTTCCACGTTGGGTGGCACAACTGCTATGCAAGTCAAGGACAAGGCACGGGTAACTCTAACCTGAGGTAAGGTAAATATCCAACCTAGTTAACGCGAAGCTTGAAGGCCACAGTTCGATGTCCTGATGAACTGACTGAACTTAGCTACACCTGCCAACAATCCCACACCCGCTTTCTGTCCAACTCGCCGTATCCGAAGCGCAACCTCAAGCGATATCACTCGTCACTGGCATTAATATTCAGCGGGCGACCTTCGCCGCTGTTTTGTCTCTTTCCGCTGCATCATGCCCTCAGCCAGCCCTGATTCGACTCTTGCGATCATGTCACTCCTATCCAACGCCTTCACCATCCCAGGTCCTCTCTTAGTCAACAATCACCAGCTGTATTTGCGCGGATTACCAGGCTGGTACAGAGCTCGAGGTCCTCGTGATTTATCCAAAGTCGGAGAAATGGAACCACCCTTCACTACCCCGAATGCTGTTAACGGCTCAGCGGATCAGTCCTTGCCCTTGACATCCACTTCCTTCTCCCAGTCAGCCGAGTCCGTCGAATGCCACAACTCCGAAGCGTCAAATATTACGTCCTCAATTCGCCATGTGGAAGTTCAAGCCGCAGCTTCCGTCACCGAACCTTTGCCAGAACGTCCGCTAGTTCCTTCAAGCCAGGCCGACTGGGAGGCCCGAAAACAGATCATCCGGGAGCTCTACATGGACCAAAACAAGATTTTGAACGAAGTCATTGAGGTCATGTTGACCAAACACAAGTTCAAAGCAACGTACACGTTCCCCCCCTGAAAACCACAAACAATGGAATGGGTCGTGGTCTGACACTTTGTCTTGTAGTGCGAGAATGTACAAAGGCCAGTTTGCGAAATGGAAGTGGACCAAGTACAACAAAACTAACAGCAACGCATTGTTGAAATCGGCAAAGTCGAGGGTCGCAAAAAGGAGGAGCGCGAGGACCAGGGAACAGCCGCCCCATGCCGTCGGGGGTTGGCAACCGAGCGCAGCAAAAAGACAACAGGAGCTAACACTCCTTTCCCAGCGCGGTTACCTCCCATACTTCAGCGACGACGAATTCCAGGTCGAAATTACACTCAGCGCGTACGCCGCCCTAATAACCCACTGGTCCGAGCGCGAGACGCCCTGGAAAACCGATGATTCAACTCTCGGGGGCCGGTCCAGCACGGAGCTGTTCGGGCCGCGGGACAACTCGATCCTGCAGCACGTGCGTTCCGCCCAGGACCACTTCCTGGCCGGCCGTCCGCACCAAGGCGGTGACATGCTCCGGCGCGCGTTCCTCGGCATCGAAGCGGCCCTCGACCCGGAGCGCAGCGGCAGCCTCGACATCGAAGCCCTCTGGGACTGCTGCCTGGCCGTACCCCAGCTGGTCCTCACCATGGGTTGGACCGACATCCTGTCCATCTTTTGCCGGTACCTGCACAGCTACACCCGCATCAAGCTCCCGCACCACCCCATCACGAGGGTGGCCGCCTCCCTGCAGCGGCTCGCCCTCCAGACGACAACCGCAACAACAACGACACCAACGTCAACAACAGTTACAGGAGGAGCAGCTGCCAACTGGCAGCACCTCCAAGCTTTCATCTCGCGCGCCTGGCATATCTGGATTGACTGCGTCAGCCGGGTACGAGGCGACCACGACGACGTAACCATCCACCTCAAGCGCGGCTACGTGACGCTCGTCGACCCGACGCACGCCATGGCGGGCGACATCATCGCGTCCTTCCGGACCACCGTGACGCAATCCCTCGCCCACCGGGGCGCGTTCGCGACAACCTCTCGGATTCTCGAACTCGAAGACTTGCTCGTGCGCATGTACGTCCCGCTGTTTACGCCCGCCACGGCGCGACGGGCCGAGGAGATTTTGAGGGGGCTGAAGGAACGGATTGAGCGGAAGGAGGGGAATCGCGGGAGGAGGGTGGATCAGTGGGATTATGTCGATCGGTATCTGGTGTTTAGCGCGTATTATTTCATGGCGAGCATTGCCGAATATACGGGCCAGAGGGACAAGGCGGCTGTGTATCGGTGGAAGAGCTTGGATTCGGGCAGGGATTTGTTTTGGCTGCAGACGTCGTTGTTGGTCGAGTCTAGGCTCAGAACTGAGGGGCTCGACGCCGAGGCGAATGCCATCTTGGAGGCGAGGGTTGAGACACAGGAGAGCTTGAACGTGTTGCCCGGGTGTGGAAATGGAGAGGGCTGGGGCATCACGGGTCAGATTGTCTAGGGGGGTGGTGCTGGCGTTTGAATTTCTATGGCACTTTCTTTGTTGTTTAGTACCGTAGATGGAATTCAGTTGCAGGAATACCCATCGAATATTTCACTGTTCTGCCCTTTGGACATTGTTCAAGTTGCAATCAAAAAGTTCCCTCTGACAGGAAGCAAAAAAGCTGAGAGCGCCTCTCTCACCCCTGAGTTTCAGCTACCAGGTACGCGGGTGGTTCAGAATCCATGTTGAGCAAGCGAGCTTGTTCAGAGCTCTCTCTTTCTATGTGTTTTGTCCTTGAGTAAGCTATGACATAGCCGACGTCCGGGTTTCCCCGGCCGAGGGGAAGGGGGGGGCTGGGGGCGGGGAGTGGCGTTTTCTTGTCCCAGGGGCTCACTGGGACTCGAACTGGAAAGTTCTAATTTGCGAGTTTAAAAGTTCCGCAGAGCTTTGAGGCCCGAGGAGATCACCCTCAGTGGTCGTCGAAATTGGAGAACGGAGATCTTCTACACCAAACGCTGGTCGACCTGCTGCCGGGGCAGATCATCCATCCGAACCAGAAGTGTTACCTGGTCCCTCACCAAACCGGGTTGTGTCGGTCCTCAAGCATTGACTACCTTAGTACACAAAATCCAATCTGATACCCTGTAGCCGCAACGTGGACAACGATTACGAACATTGAAACGTTCATTGGACTGTGCTAATATATAAGTAAGCACGCAGATACGGCCCAATGCATGTCACTGGAGAGAGAAGAGCGCAAGTCATACGCCGATGGGAACCACCTATCGCTGCAACTCTTTGACGTTACCCTGGACGTGGTATAAATTTTTTCCTATCTTACCAGAAGTAAATGGTTGAATCTCCCCCTGAGTGCAGTTGCCGTGGCAACACAGCTTGAACCCCTTGCTAACATGCTCAGTCTTCAAGTTCTTCTCGGGGATCGAACATTCCGAAAGACACGAAGGACTTCATGTGGAGTTAAACATTGTTCTCTAGCAAAGTTATTCCTGGAATAGGACAACGAGTTCACATTATCAGCTTGACTCGACATCTAGCACTCGGGCAGGTCGTACATGTTAGGAGTGGGATGCATGGGGTGCCTTTCAACTCTCAGCTCATGACAAACCAAGATTCCCAAAAACCGGTTTTCTCCTTCCTGTAAATGAACATCCAGTATGAAGTATTTAGTTCCGTACCTTTACCTTAAGTGGTTGCTTTCTTCGATTTGATTTGGTGACATAAAGCAGGTTCCAACTCGGCGATCAGCGACACCACAGGCCGAAGCACTTACACTTGATATTATGGCCTGCCAATTTGAAGCATCGACGTATAGAAGAATTGCTGTCAGAAAACCGCCGATGGCTTTCGACTGATAATTTGTGGGCTGCATCTCGCCGATCATCCCCTGTTCGTCGTCTCCAGTCTCCATTGTCCGTCACGATTTGACAACACCATGACGACATAGACTTCAACCAGCGACCAGACTAGTATTAATGCGACGCTTCCAATGAACCTGAAGATTCGTAGAGCAAACCATACATCTCACACTTCGCAATCTTACAAATAATCAACAACACTCTTGATTTCAAGAAGCCTCAAACCCAGAACGCCACCACCATGTCTGAACAAGGCCCCGGAAGAGACCAGCTCAACGACATTGCCCAGCGGGCTGAGCGTGACCTGAACACATACCAGTCCAAGACGGGCACAGGCAAGGGGCGGGCCTCGGGCCTCGAGGACTTTGGCGTCAACGCCACCATAGACCAGAAGTTCCCCGGCTCCACCGTCAAGGTCGGCGAGAACAACATCACGAACCGAAGCTACAACCGCCGCATCCCCGCCGACGAGGGTGGCGACGTCGATGAAACCGGCCGGTGAGCATCCCCACTTCCAACCCTCTGCAGGAGACGACGAGGAATAGTTGTCTGACTTTTGAACCCTTTGACAGCTTCATCCGCGGATCCGCCTACGAGGGCGCCGGCGGCCCGGAGGACAAGACAGCCCACATCTACCAGCACAGCCCGGGAAAGATTGACGAGGCCACGGTCAAGGGTTGGGGCAAGGACCCACGCCAGCTGGAGCGGGAGATGGTGGACCCCAGCAGGCCGGACCTGCTGCCCTTGGATGAGGCCGTCGGCGGCCGTCGTCGGGAGCCCGCGAGGCAAGGTGACGTCTCGGAGCAAGGCCGGCTGGCCGCCAAGTCGAACGTCGGTCTTGAAGCGACTAGCCGAGAGGAGGTGCCCTCGCAGGGAAGCCGGGGCAGCCAGTTCAAGGGGGAATACTATGAGGCGCCCGAGTCGGTGCCGGATCAGCGGTCGGACCAGAATGAGGTGCCGCCCGAGTCGGTGACGGGGCGTTCTCGGAATATCTGAGGCCGTTCTGTAGTGTATATCGAGGATCTATCATCTATCCGTCTTGTATTTGTAGGTTGCTGCACTCGGGCCAGCCAGATTGACTCATGACTCCGAAAGTCATACAGATCCCGAAATGCAATCAGCCCCAAGTGACGCGCCCTTACAGCTTCATCCCTTGACCCTCCCCATCCAGGCACTTCTTGATGAACCCCGCGAGCGGCATCACCCACTCCTTGCTGACGGGCACATAGTGCCCGCCGGGGTGTGTGAAGACCACGGGCGCCTCGCACCGCTCGACAAGCCCTCGACTGCGGCTCTCGTCCACGACCGTGTCCAGGCTGCCCAGGAAATGCAGCGTCGGCGTCTTGATCTTGGGCTCGTACAGCCACGCCAGATCCCCCGGCACGGCATAGAAGCCGCTGTACACCACGGCAAACTTGAGCGGCCGCCCGCCGTTCGCCTCCCGCACCGCCCCCACCCAACCGGTGTGCTCCATCGGCAGGTCTTGGCCTGTCCTCCCTTCCTCCAAAGCAGACGCCAGCATCCCTGCCATGCACCCGCCCTGGCTGAACCCAATCACCCCGTCAATGAACCCAGGCTGCTGCTCCTTCTCCCCTGCCCCTGCCTCTTCACTCTGCTCATCCCCCTTCCCACTCGGACAAGAAGCAGAAGATGAAGACGCATTGATAACCTCAGCCAACCTGCCCATACCCTCCCTAACAAACCTATAACTCCCCGTGGCCTCATCCCGCCGAAACCACGCCCACGAGTCAATCTCCTCCTTCTCTTCCTCTGCCTGCCCCAGTCCATAATCCACCTCCTCAGCAGCATCCCCGCCTTCCTCAATACTACTACCACTACGGCGCGGTTCATACCCCGGTATATCCCTGACCGACAACCGGTTCGGCGCGGTGGGGTACAGCAGGGTTGGGACCAGGCCGGCAGGCGCGAGGGCTTTGGCGAGGAGTTTCTCGAGGGCCCGCGTCTTCGCGCGGAAGAGGGGGCCGGATTGGGTGTAGCCTTTGTTTGGGGTCAGTAAAAAGTATTTTCATGGTAGTGTCGGCGCTTTTGCCTAGGGGGGCAAGCCAAAACTGGAAATGGGGAAGGGGGATAAAGTACCGTGGAGCATGAGAATCCGGACTTCTTGTTTGGTTGTCCCCGCTGTAGTGGCGTTGTTCCTCGGGGTTGATGACCGGGTTGATGATGGTTGAGCGGGTGAGTCGGTCCGCGAAAGAGGGTTGCTGGATGAGTTGCTCATTGTGGTTGTGAAGGCGTTTCTTCTGATATGATGATGTTGAAAGACGAACAATGTGCGATTGCAAAGTGCTGGCGGGCTTGCCAGTCTAAGAAGTGGCATGAAATGTGTTTCGGGTTGTATTTGAAGTGAGAGTTGTAGGTCAAGTGAGCCTCGGCAAAGTTAGTCACGCCGCCTGCGCGCTGTTCCGGATTTGAGAAAATCAGCTAAGGTCGGTGGGGCAAAAGAGGTGACGGTTCAGCAGGGCTCAAGCAGTGCACGGAATGAAGTCACGGCTAGTTATTGTATTCTAGTCTTCGAGATATGAGCTAAAACACAGGGCGACGCACGCTCGCCGGTGCCATGTACCGGGTGCTCGTCTTCGAGATGAAGGGGATAGCAAACGGGCACAAAAGCCAGGTACCTTAGACAACCTAAAACCTCATAGTCAAATGTAACCTCTACTGATTCCCGACATATCGGCGAGTATCAAGACGAACTCTCAATGCGGGCGCCCAGCAACGGGTGGTTTGATCTATGCCAGAGCGAAAGCATCCACAACAATGGGGAGTTGATAGTGGATGCCGATAGACATGCTGAGATCAGCATGTCAACTGGCAAATGTGCGAACCGGTGCTTCCATCGGTTGCGTTGGTAAGACAAACTGGGTTCCCTCATGGACGGGATCCCCGAAGCATGCTGGAAAGAGAGCGCCGCCAAAACCATGCTCTAGAAGTCCACCCCTCCACGCCTCACCACACACGGGACCGAGATCAACAGCTCAATTGACGTTGGCTGCTCTATGATACAAGTCCGTGTTACTGGACAGCTCTTCGGGATATCGAATCAAGGAAATGCCGCGTCGTCCATCTCTCGCCCGCTCCACGGCGTCGCCACCCAACGTTCTCCGTCTAGTGCGCGGCCTTCACGTTGGGATTGCGGGGGTCGTTCTTGAACTCGTCGGCTGTGCCATGCTGTCAGTTTTGGGGAGAACGGGGATGGATTATCGAGATGTGGGCGTACAGTTCATCATGGCGTTCTGGGCCGAGTTGACGCCGTAGAATATCACGGCGGCTGCAGGGACCGTTAGTCTGTGTGCTCGACGGTGATACGGCGAATTTGTTGTAAAAAATTTGAGGGTTGTAGAGTCAAGGCATACCGGCAGCCAGAAAGGGAGCCATGGGACGCACTGCGAGTCATTGTCAGTTGTTGTCGCCCGTTCAGATGCTCCATGCGCGCCGCCAGCGACGACGACAGTGCTCTTTGATGGGCCAATCGACGTACACACTGGCGTCGGGAACTTCTTGAAGGGAGCGACGCCGAGCCAAGACATCGTGGCGGTATCTTCTGGCGGTGACGACGGAGGTTTGGGTGGTGTTTGTGATGGAGTTGCCAGGTCAGAAACGAGCGTTTTTCGCGGCACAACTTCCGATGCTCCAGCAGCAGCCGAATCGAATGGTTCCTGAGGGTTGAAGCCTCAAATGTGAGGCATCAAACTTGCCGAGCTCTCATATTTGGTGGGTCAGCTCGGATTCGTGGAAATGATTCTCCGCTCAGACTGACAGTGGAGCTTCTGTCTCCCCAGCTTTGTGACATCATCAGCCCCGGCATTTTCCCTCCAGGCAGGCTGCAGCCGTCAGACAGTGAATGGTCTGGGCTCTGGACCCTGGCTTGCAGCTGACCTCGAGTCAAGCTGAGCAGGAGAGCAACCAGCAACTCCTCCTGTTCGATCTCCTCCGCATCTCAACCGTCCTTTGAAGTGCGGGGTGAAGAGGTCTGCGTAACACCCGCTTCTGCCATCCAATTAACCTGCATCACTCCCCTCCTCTTCGTTCACCTCTCCTTCCCTCACCTCGCACTTGATACGATACCCAATCTAGCTTCCCGCTTGCCGTTCCTTCCTGCAGTGCTCATACCCAGGAGTAACTCCCGCAATCACAAGCTGCCTGGCAAACGGCCCCTTTTGTCTGCCCAAGCGTTTTCTGCCGTGCTGTTGTTGCGTTTTGCGTCTCGTCCTGCTCTTTCCTCGGCTTCTCGCGGCACCACCTCGTCCCACCTGTTCGATCGATAATTCTTCAATCGGTAAAATCGGCCCTCATCACTCAGCGATTGCGTGCTTCGTTTGTTTCGTCTCAATCAGAGCGTTGCGCGTTTGCTTGCCTCCGGCTAGCTCTGCACCTCACGCGAGCCGCCTGCTTCCCCTCATTTCAGGGTTCAGACATTATCCGCCACACTCCTCGTCAAAACATCGCCGACCGAAGCCATGATTTCGCAACGCATCGCTCGCGCCGCCCGGCAGACGCCCGCGATAAGGACATTTACAAGCTCGGTTGCGACCCGGAGCGACCGCCCGCCGACCCTGGGCGACATCCAGCCGGACCAGCACGAGACCTTCAACAGCCGGCAGAAGACGTTCCGGGCGCAGCTTGCGGAGGCCAAGAAGCAGCGGGAAGCCAGTGGGTTTGCCTCGTCGTCCTCTCTTGCATCTTCTAGCTCCTCCTCCTCCTCCTCCTCGGCCCAGGGCCTAGGATCGCTGAGCACTGCGGCGGCCGGTACAGGGAACGCGGCACGCGCCGCCGAACAAGCTCCCCCGCGCAAGGCGGGCCCGCTGACGAACCTCATCTACGGCACCAAGGAGGGCCGCGAGCTGGACGCCCAGATTGAGGCCAGCTTCAGCCAGGTGCTCGCCCGTGGCAAGTACGTGCACTCGATCGAATTCCACGAGGTTAAGCCCGAGTGCGTGGACGAGTACGTCGAACTCGTGGGCAACTGGTACCCCAAGGTGGCCAGCTCGCCCGAGAATAAGGTTCACCTGGTCGGGAGCTGGCGGACCGAGGTGGGCGACTGCGATACGTTTGGTGAGTGACCATGCATCATCATGAACGGGCAAGGCGGGGCCTAATTAAGTCCTTTGGCAGTACACATTTGGGAATACCAACGCTACCAAGGCTTCCATGCCTCTCTCAACACCATCTCGCGCAACCCGCAGTTCCCCGACTTTGACAAGAAGCTGCGCCGGCTGATCCACAGCAAGCGGGCCTCGCTCATGCAAGAGTTCAGCTTCTGGCCGACGACGCCCCCCAGAAAGCTGGGCGGGCTCTTTGAGCTGCGCTCGTACACGCTGCACCCGGGAAACCTGCTTGAGTGGGAGACGCACTGGCGGCGCGGGCTCAAGGCGCGGCGCGAGGTCATGGAGGGCGTGGGCGCGTGGTTTGTGCAAATTGGCGACCTCAATACGGTGCACCACCTGTGGCAGTTTGCCGATCTCGAGGAGCGCAAGATTCGCCGTGAGAAGAGCTGGGGCATAGAAGGCTGGGCCGAGACGGTGCACAAGACTGTCCCGCTGATCCAGGAGATGAAGAGCCGGATTCTGGTGCCCATGCCGTGGTCGCCGGTGGCGTAATCAATTATACGATGGTTGGGGATGCAGTGGCACGTCGTCTCACATTCTCTGGCGTTGACCAGACTGGGCCGTGGCAGAGGGCCATGTACATATGCAGTTTGATTTTATTTCTGTTTTCCTTGCTTTTCTCAACAGCTCGGTGTTTTACAGCCACGGGCGTTGTTGATAGTTGCGGATAATATTGCAATACTAGAGACAGATGATGAGCTGTCCTAAATACCCAAACCATTGTTGCTCAAAGCAATACTACGTTGACCTCCGGGTACAAGAATGCATGCCAACCAACTCGAGCCGATGCAAAGAGTCCTGATGATAAGCGATCATCCACCGCCCCGTCCGTACCTGGTATTCTACTTAACAGCCACAATTCCCCCAACACCGTCACTCGTTCTCACCACCGCCGTCCTAGATCCCCTGTCCAGCCACAACAGAGGCCAATTTTACTCGTCCCCTTCCACCTCCTCCCCCATAACCGCCGCCAGGTTTCGCCGCGCCAGCGCCAGCGTGTGACCCAGCGCCGTCAGCTTGGCCGACAGCGACAGCAGGCTCGGATCGGCACTCTCGACGCGAACTTTTTCGCGGACGTAGACGTCCACGGCCCGCTTCTTGATGCGTGTGCCAGATAAGGGGATGGGGGCGGTTGGTTTTGCGGCTTCCTGGACAACACTAGCACTATAATGCCTCGATAACGACTCAGAAGACTGCTGGTTGTTGTTGCTGTTGTTATTACTATTATTGTTGTTGTTATGGTTGTCGTTGCAGCAGGACCACGCAAACACCTTGTCGGCCTCGTCGTGTTCCAGCCTGCGGGCCGTGCCGATCGCCAGGGCGAGCTTGGTGTAGAGCGGGGCGGGCGCGTCGGCCGGCTCGAGGGTGCGCAGCCAGAGGACGAGGGAGCTATCTTGGATTGTGAGGTGGAAACTTAGGGATGGGGCGCCCGCTGGTGTTGAGGAGGAGGAGCCAGTGCTGGTGTTGCTGGTGGTGCTGGGGTGGAGTTGGGGGAGAGGAGGGGTGAAGTGGGAGGGGGGGGCGGAACGGGTTGTCCAGGACGGGTCGGAGGATGTCAGTGGCGGACCTTTGAGCAGGGCTGAGGCTTCGGCGAGGGATTGGGAGAGCAGGCGGAGTTGGGCGGAGAGAAATTGGGGAGGGGGGAGCGAGGGCGGGCGAGGGGTCGCTGTGGGTGACGTTGTCGTCGCGGACGGGTACGAGTAAGACATGGTGAGGGCTAGGAGGTCGATAGAGTGGGTGAGGAGGGCGTGGAGGGTCGTGAGAGATGCGAGGTGGATCGGGTGGTCGGGATTGATGTTGAGGGTCTGGTGTGGTAGAGTACGGAGCCGGAGGTGGATTGTCTGCGATGGCTGCGCGTCAGTATCGTCATTCGTTGCTCGGGCATGGTGGTGAAGAACGGCGAGACCACACCCCCTTGACTATCCGAGTCCCCACGCGTGTGACATGGCCTTTGACTATCTCATTCCGCGGCGTGCTGAGGACCAGCGTGCTCCCTGGGTCTATCGGCGCAAGCAGCGCATAACAGTCCTCGAGGCCATGCTTAAGGTTGGTGAACGTTTCGTGGAGTTCCTTGACGAACCAGTCCAGTTCGCGTATCTGTGGCGCAGTGGAAGGTTCAATCAGTACCCATGATGCGTCCATGGTAACAGCCATCTGTTGATCGGAGGACGACCAAATAGCTTAGATGAGGAGCGATACGACGCACCTCGGCTGTCTCAACGGCAGCTTTAAGCTGGTCGGGCGCAACATGTGGCCAGATTTCCACCGACATGATGATGCGTCAGGCTATTGCTGTCCTTTTGCGCGTGCAGTAGGCACCCATATTTCAGGCTGGGTGCGGTGTTTGTGGCTTTATGGATACCAGGGAGGTTGCCTGGCGACAGCTTCGAGTTAAGCTACGGACGTAGAGTGAGCTGGTTTGCAGAGTCGCAGATGGGATGACGATTTTGGTGGAGCTCTGCTGAGACCCCAAGCATCTCTTGGCATCGTTCACTTGCAGATCAACCCCACCATGCGCAACCATGACATATCGAAATCTGAACATTTTCGAGCGTGACTCTCTGCGTCTGCAAACGCGGCGCGCGCTACAGTTGACGGCCGTCACTGCCATTAAATACCGCGCTGCTGCCGCAGGAACATTTCAACTTTTCTTCTCCTCAATCTTGTCTCGAATCCGCTGCCGGCTATCCACGCGCCCTTATCCTCAGCCCGATCCCGATCGTATACAGACCCTCAGCGCGATATCTTGACAATGGCCTCGACATCGCCAACGGTTGCCGACGGCGCTCGACCCGACGCCCTACCAAACAAGCCACAAACGAAACTTCCGCCCATCCCCAAAGGTTAGCTTCCCGCCCCTCGCTAATTGCTCACGGCCTATTCTCAACTAACCCACCTCACCCTCAACAGGCACGCGCATCCAAAAACGTCCCCTCCCCGGTCCCTCCCCCTCCACCCGCCCACGAAACCCACCACGAGCAGCGCCATCCTCCCCTGACTTACTAGCCTTAGCAGCCGACTCAGACGGCTACACCCCCCCGCCGCTCGCGTCGCACACCATCGTCGTCAAAGTCTCGTCCGGCGCAAGCTTCATGAGCCTCGTCCGGCGCGTGCGCAAGGCCCTGGAGAAGGCGCCGTCGCGGCGCGCGGGGCGGGATAGCAGGGTGCCGCTTGCTGCGAGGGTCGCGTCAGCTACCACTTCTGCTTCAACTTCTATATCGAGATCTTCTGGGAATGCTGGGAGGGGTGAGGCAGGTGCAGCGACGGGGCAAAAAGCGACCGGGGTTATCGGGGATCGGCTGGATGATGTCATGCTTGTGGCGACGGGGAGGGCGATTGAGAGGGCAGTGGAGATTGGCGGGTTTTTTACGAGGGAGAGGGAACTGGCTGTGTTGGTGAGGACCCGGACGGTGCGGGCTGTGGATGATGTTGTGGTAGTGGATGAGGAGGCGGATGCGGAGGCGGAGGATCAGGTGCGGGTGAGAAATGTCAGTTGCGTGGAGGTGGGCATCAGGTGGACGAGTTGAGTTACGGCGGTGGCCGTCTGTCTGTCCGGCCGGCTTGGGAGGACTGGTTCATCAACCCAGAGCAAGGAAATGGTTGGGTTTGTGGGGATTCAAAGTCAAGATCTGGATCGGGCACTCGAGAAGGCCCTGCATGGTTTTGGCGTTACGGTAAAAGAGCTTAGTTGCATGGGGTCAAGGACAGCGCTTCCTCCGAATGCCCGGACTCTCTGGTGTTGGCGGGTTTGGACGCAGAGTTTGTACACTGCCATACCAGGCATTCTTGGTGCTTTGGAAGAGGGGATATCTGCTAAAATAGGCACCTAGCGGTGTATAGTTGGGCACAAAGAAGAGCTTCATCTTGACTGCGCGTAATGGGGATAGGGAATCAGCTGGCCTGGTGGAGGAACACTTGACCATTTCCCTTAAGCCTTTTTCTAAGGTTTCCACATTCCTTGATTCTTCTGCAGGTTTGTTAGGCGAAGGCCATTTCTTACGGTGCCGGGCATGAATTCATGCGGAAACGGATGAGGTATTGGGACAGAACCCCCGAAACACGGGCTCGACGCAGGTAGGCGCCCGCGGACCTGAAATGGGCGGTCCCGAATCTGAAGCTCGACAGCCTATCCGTACACGCTGGCTGCTGCGTGTCAGACATGCCACGTTCTCAGAACGAGAACCTATGTTCCTTGCTGCAAAACGCCCGGCTGAAGGAGCATGGTCGAATGGCCGCAGACACGCGGTTTCGAGGTTTTCTAGAGCATTGGTTGTGTAACACTGGGAGTCCCAAGCCGAGCGAGAGAGCCCGAGACGAAGCTGCAGGAGAGAATTTTCGTGGGTTCTCTAGCATGCATTGAAACCCTACCCAATCCTCCCGCCGTGCAGATGCTTCCACGTTCGGGACAGGGATGCGAGACCATTAGTTCCCAGATGGCCGAGATTCTTGCAACGTGGTACAATGTGCATCCAGGAGGCGGGTGTGCGACACATGGCACCAGCCAGGCCTCGATGAGTCGTCGATGTGCTGTAGGCAGAAGGTAAGAACATCCAGGCTTCCATATTCAGGAACCATAAACGTTACCTGGGACAGATCCGCAGTCTGACCTCCCCACAAAAAGAAGGCTGTCGCTAAGTGTCGTCCTGGATGAATCCCTGGGAAGGGCCACGGTCCGCTTCTGCAAGAGACAACAAGACATCGATGCTGGGCACGAAAATCAAGGACTCCACAGAAAATTGGTTAAATATCGCAGTTCGCCGCCATCTCTTCACGGGTCCGTTGTTCGGTTAACAGCGTGCTCAACGGCGCGCCCTTTGCACCATGAATACCCGCTCAGGAGGCTAGGCTCTCTGGGATCGCAAGCGACCTGAGCACCTCTCAGCGTTCTCTGTGATGTGGCAGTGGTTGCGAGGCGCTTGGGCAGTGGACAAAAGAGAGGCCCAGGAGGCTCAGCTTACTTCTTTGGGAAAGTGCCATACTTTTATTTTTGGTGGACCCTGAGTGCGCGCCGCTGTGTAAACGGAGTCTGTACTTTTTTTGTACTAGGTAATTGTCAATTGTGAAGCTTCTGCCAGCCAGCGATGACCGTACGGCTAGCCCCTTCAGTTGCTCCCTTGAGGCCGCTGAATTCGCGGCCGGACAACCGCGATTTCCAGGACAAGGTCGCCCTTGGCGCCTGCGCAGCGATTGGGAACGAGGGACGGATGCCGATTTTACCCCTGTCCGGACGACGCAGGTACCAGAGCAACCCTTCGGCGAGCGCCAATCCCTGGTGGGGAAGGTGTGCGTCCCGCTACGTACCGCCTAACGTGATTTGTGCCTTGCCGGCTCATTGGGCTCTTGGCGTGCACAAACGCAATTTGCGCCGCAGGGCAGCACCCCAGACACCCGCCCGACATCGTGGACTTCTCCCATTCCTCCCCGTCTCTTCAGGCCACGCCGCCCACCCTCCGCTCCCACACAGGCTTCGTTGGCAAAGTCTACCCTTGGAGCGCCTCCCCCCGACCTTGAATACTCGACGTATTCAGTCTGTCATTCTTTATTCCACACGCTCTTTAGCAGCATCAGCATCACGTGCACCATTTCTTGACGACACATCCGCCCGTCATTAGGAGCAGCCGTCGACGATCGCTTCCACCTCCTCGAACCAAGGGTGAACTGTTTGGCTTGGAAAGGTCGATCAAACAAACCCAGAATCCCCCGGCGTTTGACTCTGCTTGCATTCAGCGAGCCGCAGTCCGGATTCCACTCTACTTCTCACACGTCAAATACACAACTCTTCAGCATCTCCCGACGCAGTCTCGGACGCGAATCGTTCCCTTTCTTCAAAATGCATCTACGGACATTCATCCTCGCCGCCCTCGCACTGCCGCTAGCGGCTGTCGCTGAGGAATTGTCGACGGCTACTTCAACGAGCATTTTGACGCTCACCAAGACTGTGACTCTGCAGCGCGTTGAAGTGACTACGTCCAGCAGCTCGAGCTCGAGCGTCGCCAGCTCTGCTTCCAGTACCGTCAGGTTACCGACGAGCTCTACTACCTCATCTGTCGCGGCCGCCTCTACCTCAGCCGACCCGAACGCTGCGCCAGCACTTGGAGCCGGCCAAGTTGGCGTCGTCGCTGTGGCCGGTCTTGTTGCCGCTGCCCTCCTTTAATCGCGCCGACACAGCCTTGGGCGAAGGGGATTGCGGACTCTGGGAACAGAGAGAATCCCTCGTCGGACTAGGATCAGGACGGCCGGGAAGCGACACCCCGGCGCACTGCGAGCCGGATTTCTTCGATGCGAGCATCACCACAATCGTTTTCCTTTGTCAGAGCGGGGCGTTCTCAATCCAAACCGAATCAGTCAGCTCCTTCGGCAGGTTTATTTGAGGCACAACCCGTGGGCTGCGACTTCGTCGACGCACACCTCTCACACCCCCCGAGGGAGTCGCATCCTCTACGGCGCCTCAGCGGTCGCGCGCGACTCGCGACCACTTTTATTCTTAATTCACGCCTCCTTGACCTCCTTCACCTTCGGTTCTCCAGAGCAGGCAGCCGGGGCGCGATCGGACGGCCTCGATGATTCCTCACACATACGACTGAATCTTAGCCCTGGATACTTCTTTAACTCTTATTCTTCGTTCTTCCGGCAAAGCTATCGCCACCTACCATCGCCCTCTCTACTCGAGATCTCCCCTATTTGCCGCTTGCGGCACACCGTCGAAAGCTTGATACCCCTTTTTTTCGCCTTGTCTTCCGCCCACTTCTTTCTAACCACAAACCCGGACTTTGTTCGCCTATGAGCTAAGGGGATTGATATCGGGAAGGGGCACGATGGCTTTGCCGGCTGGACCTTAATTACTTCTTCTTGGGGAACTGATCTGGGACGGATCTTGACTTTGCATATGAGGAGGAAGGAGACGATAGGTGGCAGGGTCGGGATCTGGTTTCATTTCATGGCAGCGTTGTTTGATGAACCAAAGGTTTTTCTACGAGGGATATGAGATGGATGCGGCGCAAGGGGATGCCCTTTTTCACTACCTTTTTCTTCTCGACTTGCACCGTTTTAGCCTTTTATACAGTACATTCAACCTTGGTCAATACCCCACGTTTTTCATTGTTCGCTGCCAACCTTGTCGGACTCTTTTGTGCTGTACCTGAGATTTTTATTGCGTTTACTCGGGCAGCCATCAAATTAATCATTGACTCGACTCACATTGTTCCTGTCCCGATGAGGTGGCTTCGGCATACCTAGGCTGGATTTCCGTTGTTGGTTTTCAGCCGAGTGTGAGCAATAGTCAGACATGGGTCCGGGAGAAAAAGAAACTGAGAAGAAAAGGAAGCGCTGGCCCAAGCGCCGACGCTTGTTCCCAGTGTCCCACTTTCTCCAGTGGCAGCCACTCATCATCACGGGTCGTTGGTCACACCCCTACAGAGAAAAACCCAGTCTCCTCCACAATTCCACATGCACTCCACAACCCCGGAAATTATGATCCAGATACCCAGGCGCCCTCAGACGCCAACCCAACGACATCACAAGACGATCGCCAACTTCGGATCGGACCGATCGTGATCATTGACGTGATGGCACAAGGCCCTTGCCTCTTGACCCCTTGCAAAGAAAAAAAAAACATACTCTGCTAACGTGCACTATCAGCGAGTGCACCATATCAGCGAATGCACCACTGTGCGCAAAATGTGTTTTTTAAAAAACGATAACGTTAGAGCCCTAACATTTTTAAAACACATTTTGCCCACAGTCCCACCAAAACTTGATAAGTGGTGCACTCGCTGATATGGTGCACTCGCTGATATGGTGCACTCGCTGATATGGTGCACTCGCTGATATGGTGCACTCGCTGATATGCACATTATGTGAAGTTTGTTCCAACATGAAAGAGCATCAAAGGCCATGCCCAACCCCTGATGTTCCCGTTATCAATGCTCCAGTTGCATTATTCCTGTGCCCAGGATTAGAGCATGCCGACTGGCCTTTCAACAAAGTTGAGGCCATTTGTCGCTGTATCCAACTTTCCTCCTCACCTGTGAAAGGGGGTTCTCACTGCAAAAGCCCTGTGCACATCATGTACTGTAATATGTACGCCACCCCTCACATCACCGCGAGCAATGGCATTTTCCCATGTCCGCGGAATGATATAGGCCAAGTGTTCCACACCGACAATGTATTCTGTACAAAGACAACTAACGGTACATGGGCAAGTATGGTATATAATAGCAGCTCCCTTCATCTCTCTGGGGCCCTGGAAGAGGTAAGGGAGCTGACTCCGAACCCAACGCCAAACGCCATCACAACAGTGTCCCTAGTGCAACTAACCTGACATTCACCCATTCATACTCCAACCTCCCTTGCTGCGCCCTCAGACCGAAACACGGCCAAGGTGCTCGCAAACGTCGCCCTGTTCTGATCCCAGGTGGCCATGTCAATCTTGCCCTGCGTGATCATGCTAACACTGCCAATGGTGTTGAGATTGTACGTCTCCACCGTCAGCACGTCCGCAGCCTTGCCACTACTGTCGCCGACCCAAAAGATGCGCGCCTGACAGTCCTCGCCCGCCGCGGCGGTGCTGCAACTTGTGTCATAGTTGTTGAAGAAGCTGTACAGACCGGCACCGAACACGACCACGTCCTTCGAATCGAGGATACGCAGGCCCCATGCCATGGCACACGGCGCGCTGGTCCCTGGCCTCAGAGAACTCGGCGCAGCGTAGTGCTGGCAGTCGGTGGTGAAATCGGGATCGCGGATGGTGGCGTTCAGCAGAGTGAATGGATACGGAGCCGGCGGGTTTGGCTGGTAGTATGGGGTCTCGGTCTGGATCTGGCCCATCCAGACATCTGAGGCGTTGACCAGCTGGTACTGATACAGGGTGTGGTGCTCAACCGAACTCCCAACCAGCCAGATACGGCTCCCCTCCACCAGCAGCCCTCGAGCGACAAAGACACTGATCTGGGTCGAGTTCCAGTCGTCGATGTCATGGTCGGCCACCCAGATCCAGTTGTTCTCCATGTACAAGTTCCGGGCACTCGGGGTGATGTGCATGCCCATATACCCGGCGACACATGAAGAATTGACGTAGTTGTGTTGATTTGGTGTGATAGGACACTGGGCAACTTGAAGCTTGGATCCCTTGTACCCTCCAACGCGGACGTGAACATCCCAGAGGCCGGAAGGCGGATTTCCTGGACTGCAGGTGTTCTCGGCTGCCGGGGTGTTGAGGTTATATTCGATCATGACGGCTCCTGCAGTTGCCCCTTGAGCCGATACGATGATGTCGCTCATCTCAAGGAACCCAACATCGCCCTGCTTCCCAACCTGAACCACAGGACGGGGATTGTTTGGGTCAAAGAACTTCTCACCAGCGCCCATGATGATTGCGGCAAGACCTTCGCCGACGACGCGAGTATTCGGCGGAATGAAGATAGTGTTGGTGACTTTGTAATACCCGGCGTCCAAGTAGGCAATGTACGACGAACCAGCGACCGCTTGAAACAGCGCGTTGAGGGCAGAGGTGTCGTCTGTCTGTCCGTCACCCACAGCATAGTGATCCCGAGCTGACATGAAATCAGAGGCGGGGTATTGTTCATACTGCGGCTTCGATCTCTCATAGTAGCGGTCTCCGAGCTTCAGGGTCGCAGGCTGCGAGAAGGCGAACTCGCGTCCTTCCAGCAGGGATGGTCCGTGTGGAGCATACATATTGCCCTTATGGTAAGTCAGCGCAGGTATCGCATCTCACATTTGCTCGGACAGACTTACCCTCGCGTAACCACCGTCGTGGACAGAGCCGTTCGGATCTCCCAAGAGGAGAGGCTGCCCGTCTGCCCCCGCCAGAACAGTTGGGACATTCGTGTATAACACGTTCTGGATGACCAACGAGCCGAGACCGGTTTTGTTGCCCGGAGTTCGCCCGGTTACAAGAGCGGTGCTGACATTGACGAACGAGCTGTCAAGAAGGGTGACGGACCCGACGTCGGACGATGACATGTTGATGCCAACCCGGGAGCCAACGACCTTGAGCGACTTGTACGTCCAACCCCAGTTCCAGATCTGGTCGATGGCGGTATCCGAGCCGTAGAAGGTCAGGTTACGCATCGTGTACTGCTGATTGCCGAACCGGGCACCGTACTTGCCGCCGTGGAAAACGAGGTCGACCATCATGCCCCCGCTCCCTTCTTCCATGAAAATGCCCACATGGGTGTCTTTCGGGTCAGAAGATAGATGGAACGCACAGTTCTGGATCAGAGTGGCTTGGGCAGACGGCCAATGGATCCCAGTGGCTTTCCCGCGAACAGCCCTCGTGTCAAATACCAGGTTGCGGACTTGTCGGTAGAAGACGTTCGTCGCCTGAAAATTGAGCTCTGTTCCCGCTCACATTAGAAACAGATGCTATTTGACCGTCACGAGTCACGTACTGCCGTTGCTCATGTAAGGGTCGGCGTCCAGAAGAGCGATTGCCTGTGTTGGGAATCTCGGAGAGGCCTTGATGACGGGCATGTGGGTCGGGTCCCCAACCAGCTGAGTGTAGTAGAAGCCGACAATTGGAGCGGTGATGAGATAGGTTCCGGCTGGGAAATACACAATGGCCGGTGTGATAGTCGACCCAACGCAGCGTGCGCCGCCGCAACGGTTGCCGTGGCTGATGGCGGCATGGATAGCAGCAGTATCGTCGGTAACTGTGCAGAAGTCAGCAGGGACTCCTCCAAGAGTGCCAGTGTCCCTTACCTCCATCGCCCTTGGCTCCCCACTGCTTCACATTTCTGAAGATGCGATAGTCCTTGTCCGGGTTAAACGGGGCGATGCCATGACGGGAGATGTCTTCCATCCAGTAAGCAGTCCAGGCGACAGATGCCGCAGCCAGCATAAATACGAAGAAGGACTTCATGTTCGGACTGCGGTACAATGGTGGTATCAAATGAGAGGAATCGGTATGGGAGTTGCGAAGTCGGAAGTGAGGGGAAAGACAAGACGAGCAGGCCGCCGGTGAGGATGGACGATGATACGCACTCTCTTGTGTAGTCCAAACTGGCTATGCAACACCGAAAATGATGCGATGATGGCGACCTCGACGTGATTGTTCTGTGGTCCCGGCACGTTTTGGGAAGAGTTGAACTCGATTGTGTGAGGCGGAAGTAAACATCAGTCTGGGAGGACGAGAGTGGCCACCGAACTGGACTCGGAGCCATGCGAAGGAAGGAGGGCACCTTCTTCCATAATACATTAAGCTCGCGGGGTAACCCAGCAATTCAGTTTTCTCTACCGGTTTTGTCTGAAGTTTATCGCTTCAAGACTTGTTGACAGTGAGGAAAGCATTCACTCTACGGACAAGCAAACCATAAATGAGATGCCCTCAACGATCTTCTCCCCTTCAGCGCCTTGTACGCAATTCAGGGATGACGAGGACCACCTAGCCGACGGGTGCATCGTGTCGTAAGAGCGCAGTGAAGTATCAACTTGGATTATCCCATCACTTCGAAGCCAAAAGCAGAGTGTGACTATGATATGGCACCACACATGGCTCGCTATGTTGTCAGTGTCGACCAGCAACAATCTCCCTCGGCAGGGCTATAAAGCCAACACCGTTCGCCAACTTCGAGTCTCAGGGGCATCTCGAAGCCATCCTCGTGTACATTATGCTCAGGCACCATACCAACCCCTTTTTTTGGAGAAATATACACTCGACTACCGTCACGAATCAGCCGAAAACACATCCTCGAGTAAGAATTCCCAGACGCAACGCCGAGATGATTCACCTCTTGCTTGCTCTCCCGGCTCTTCTCGGAACCATCCTGCTTGCCGCAGCCAACTTTTTATGCCAACCAGCTGACCAACAACCTCGTCCTCTCCCCAACTTACAGCACGCACGACACTGCCCAGGCCTCAGCAGACAACACCGCGCCATCATCATCCACTACCACCACCATCTAAACAACCGACTCGGACCTCGCCCACATCTCCGCTGGCGCAACCACCGCAGCGGTCACGGACCGCACCTGCGCCTCAACTTCAGAGCCAACCACCACCACCACCAATCCAACCCCGACTCAGCAGAGGAGTCCGACGAGTCTCACGGGTACGTCGACAAGGCGCTAGTCACAAATTCGCGCTGCAAGCGGCCGCGCTGCCGCTGCAGCCGACGAAACGCGGTAGAGATCGCCGAGATTGACGAGCAGCGGGAAAGGAATGGTTGCAAGAAGTGCAACCGTGGTGGCAAGAAGAAGAAGAATGAAGCCTAGGGGCTGTCAGCGAGGGTGAGGGTTGCTGGGGTCGTTGTTGCGGTCATGGCGGGGGGTATAACTCATCACACGTTTCGTTGACGGAGTTACTGAGACGGCCGTGGTAGAGTGTACTGTATTGGATCTTGTGCTGGATGGGTGGAAGGGGGAAGTTATGAAAGGGGGGAGTGATGTGGCGGAATAGGGAGGGCGGAGGTGCGAGGAGAGGGACGAACTGGCACCTGGCTGGTCTGGGAAATACCTTGCCCAGTGAATCGGACTAATAGCTTCTGGAAGATTGTGTTCGTCATGTGGATTGTTCTTGCTCTCCTCACTTCAATGTGTTCATGGTCAGATATTGCAAAGAACTTTAAATGTTGGTATATGGATCAGTGAACAGTACAGTAGGAATACAGCAGCAAAGGAATGAACAAGGACGAAACGCTCAGATGCAGAACGCCGTGGTATTTCCCTCCCGTGTGCCCTACCCAAGACCACATTCGCAAGACGCTAAAAGAAGATGTAGAGGTTGACGATTCAACCAACTCAGTTTCCGTATCCTACACAAGTCAGTACCTAACCAGAAACCGGACACAATCTTCGGAGTCACCTACGTCCAAGCTGCTTCCCCCTCTTGGAGAGATCCTTGGCGTGGTGCTGCTTGATCTTTGCCCGGCGGGCCTCCTCCTGGGCCTCGAGCTCGAGCCGGCGGACGTGCTCGCGGGCCTCGCGGACGCTCTCCCGGGCGGCGATCAGGGCGCGGTCGGCCTCCATCTCGGCGGACTCGGCGTTCCGGAGGCGCTCCTGGGCCTGCACGATGCTGGGGTCCAGGTCGACCCGGTTGCCGTTGCCGAAGCTCCGGTGCAGCAGGCCGCCGCTGCTACGGTGGCTGCCGTTGTGGCTTGCGTCCGTCGACCGGCGGAAGACACCGCCGCTGCCGCGGTCGCGGTCAGGTGAGACGCTGTAGGCGCTTCGGCTGGTGTTTGTCGTGTGGGAGCGCGGTGGGGATTGGTGCCGGGATCCGAAGAGGCCGTGCTTCTTGGGCGGCTGTTCATAGACAGGTTGCGGCTGAGGCGTCGGTTCGGCGTGACGAGAGAAAAGGCCCATGGTGTGATGTGTGATGGTTGTGGCTGCTTGAGGTGGGTGGATGTTGGATGGTGAGTTGGATGGTGAAGGACAATTAACAACTCTCCAAACAGCGGTAGGAGGAGACCCTATTTGAGTATCCTGTCGCCCCCCCATCACAGCCCTTGCGAGTTGTCAAACCTGGTTTTTCCCACGCTGGTGGTCGTCCATGATATGACGTCAAAACAAAGGGCCTCAGGGGTCGCAACACAGGACCCTGTGGCATGTCGCTGTTCGTCCCTTATGCGTTTGTGTGTGTTCGTCCAATGGGCGCAGGGCCATGACGGAACGGAGGGTGTGCTGCCCAGCACACCCATGAATCAAGCAACCAATCTGTTAGGGCCTTGGGTTGACTTCTGCCGTCATCAGGCAGGCCCTTTCGGAATCCAGAAACCAGAACAACAGGGCGGCTGAAACCGGAAAAGGGATTAACGCAGAAGACTATCAGACACGGCTGCACTGTAGATGATTCGTGTCTGTCCCCATATGAATAAGCCGGTGATGACAATTACAAGGTATAGGTCCCAGCACCGTAACTTCTCGAGATGCTTGTAACATTAATAACAGTCGACCAGCGGCATGAGCACTGTTTTTTGACTTGGTCGGTGATAGAGGAAGAAAGAATCGCTACTATGCGAAACAGTTTTGTCTGGCCGACTGCCGCTGTCCAACTCATGTGAAAAGGAACAGACATCGTAGGTGGTTGATGAAGATGGCCGTTGCGTGCAACAAGGAAGCGGGCAGGCGCCAAGAGAATGACGCATAGCCCAGAAGAGGGAAGTCGAGATCCAGCCAGCTGTGTGGAGCCAGGCCATGTGTGATTTATGTGGTCACGTGCAGATAAGAAATCGCGTCTGAATTTAGCCAGCGCGCCAGAAGCTTTTGTCAGGCCGTCGGCTGCATTGCACTTTGCAAGCAATCGGTCACCTGGGCGCATTTGATTTGGTTGCTCTGCAGCCTGTGCAACCATCCAATGGCTTCTGCAGGAGCCAGCCACCGCATGGCTCTAGACGAGCCTCGCCCATCTCAATCACGCTCCCGGTCTCCAACTCCGCGCTCTCGATATTCGCGATCGCCGTCAATGGATCGCCGCCGTTCTCCCGATCGAGACGACAACAGCCGTTCTCCAGCAAGAAATGGCCGATACCGTAGCCGCAGCCGCAGCCGCGGTCGCACTGCCAGTCGCACCCCAAATCGCAGTCGCAGTCGTACCCGCTCTCGCAGCTACAGCTACTCGCGCGATCGAAGCTACAGCCGCGACAGGAGCCGCTCGCGAACCAGAACCCGCAGTCCGAGTCCTCGGATGAGGTCCACCAAGGCATGTCATGTCAAACACCTTTTCAGAAACATTATCTCTGCGTTCTGCTAACAGGGCCTTGGTTCAGATTGTTGTCGAGCGCCTGACTAAAAACGTCAACGAAGACCATCTATACGAAATCTTTGGGCAGTACGGCGAGATTGAAGATCTGGATCTCCCGATTGGCCGAACAAGTAAGGTCCCTCCAATATAGACTATGTGCACGTGATGCTGATCCCATCTGCAATGCAGCCGGTCTCAACCGTGGCACCGCATACATCCTCTACTTCAACGAGGACGACGCCCAGTCGGCCATCACTCACATGCACGAGGCTCAACTCGACGGCGCCGTAATCAATGTGTCGATCGTCCTCCCCCGCCGCAAGGTCTCGCCTCCTCCCCCGGTAGCCCGCCGTGGACCCCGCGGCCCGCCGGCGAACGTCAGGTCTGTGCTCAGCGCCTCAGGCGGCGGCGGCGCTCCTGCTGGCGGTCGTGGCTGGAGATCCCCCGCTGCGGGTGGTGGCTCGGGTCGCCACGGCCACCGCTCCGGCGACGTCTACCGCCCTCGGTCTGTGTCGCGCTCTCGATCACCGGCGCCCAGCCGCGGATCCCGGAGGTACCGGTCTCGGTCGGCATCATACACGTCTCGGTCTCCGTCACGGACGCCGCCGCCTGGCCGCGCCGGCGGTCGCGCCCGCAGGGGTAGCCGCAGCTACGGCAGGCGGAGAAGCCCTAGCCGTGATAGCTACGACAGCTATGATAGGCGCAGCCGAAGCCGCAGTCACAGCCGGGACAGGAGATAGAAGGGGCCAGCGATCGGTTGGGGTAGGCCAGAATGGGACATTTGGGAAATGGACGGCGTTTCAGGAGCGGATGGTCACAAAACGAACGGGAATGGAGCGAGCAGATGAGATTTGCTCGTGATGTGTGTTTTAGTATTCGGCGTTGCTAGGCTAATGGATTCTAGACGACGGATTCCTTGCCGTGAAGCTGGCGAGCTGTCTAACCAAATCGATGATTCCGCATAAGAGCGTCGGGAGTCCCATCCGCCAGACTCACAGACCCGCCCTTCGATATTTGCGAGCCGCTGAAACACGAATGAATTACTGTCAAAGCCGGCCCATATCTTGGTTTCGGATCCTCCTCTCCCCGAAATCGAAGAGGCCACCCAAAGCGCCGGGTCTTGTCGTGGATCGGGGGATTTGTCATGCGTGTCCGGTATTTCCGCCCCCAGGAAGGGACCGCCATGTCCACGGTACATGTCAGCCCTATGGCGATGAAGGAGGTTACTCAAAATCCCGGGCATTGCTGCCGATGCTGCTCACGCGGGATGCGCGCTACAACTTACCACTAACTTGGAAAGTTCCAAACAAGCGTCATCTAGGTCGTCGAGCGAGGTCCGACATGGGGAAAGCTGACTATTTGTTCCGAAGAGAAGGGTGGTCGGAAAGCTGGCTCCGTTGCTCCCCAAATCCATGTGGCCCACTTGCTCGGCAACCCTTCAGTGCTGCCTACGAAGAAAACCCCTCACTTAGGCCTAGAAGGAGACCAAAGTGGCTTAGTACTCAGTCACCTTCTGTCTCTGCTGAGGCGGAGTGTGGGAACCCCTAGAGTGAGTCCTCTGTCTCCCACCAGGCCAGCCTACATGCGTATGCAGCCAAACTGACATGACACAATGTGTTCCACTTATAGGGTCCAGTAAGGAATGACACAAGATCCTTGCAGAAGCCAAGCCTGAGGACAGAGCAAAAAGTCGGTCCCTGTGACAGAACCCTTTCGTTGTCCGGCCAGTAACTAGCGAACAGCAGCCGTCTTGCGGTGAGACAGCTGCCTTGTTGACACTTGATCGTGGCTCTCTGCCTTCCGGATGGACGACGATACATGGCACTGCTGCAGAATAGCGGGGTCCAAGCCCACGCCGCCCGAGGCAACCCGTCACGTTCCAAATTGAGTTCCAAGGAACCTGGAAGTCAAGGCGACCACCGGGCAACCTCTGGCCTTGCTGAGTCAAGCCCGGCGATTTCTCATCAGTCAGAGATTCGAAATCCATCGAGCCACTTCGGCCGACGCAGTATTCCATACGCTTCATCTTGGTTTTCCTGGCCGGTCTGGATTGGCACATGGGCAGTGTCCTCCAGTTACATCGTCCCATGGCCCTGCAGTCAGCCCTACCAGTGCCAGGTTCTCGTCTCGCGGGGGGCCAATGCAAGCCCAAGCGGGCAGTGGCTTTCCGGGAAAGCGGGACTCGGCTGTCTTCAGATCAATGTTACTCCAGATTCGACCTCTGCAGGAAGATGCAGCAAAGAAGGCGGTTTGCCATTGGGCTGGCCGACTCCGGGCCTGAACCCACAACATATGGGTGACTCGTGGGAAATACGCAGCTGGACCAGACTGCCGGAGCGTCTTGTAAACTGCCTTCGACTTTCCCAGTACCTTCCTGCCGTGGATCGGTGAGTTCGTGGTAGCACAGAACCGTCCGTCTGGCGTCTGGGCCGCAACCCTTTACCAGTACTTTTTTGCGGCAACATCGCACGCACTACAATCACCGCCAGTCCCATTTTCCCTGCTCGACGTGCTTACTTGCAGAGCAGTCATGCAATCAGACTTCACTGATCCTGCTCTTCTGCGTGCCCACCCGACTGACTCAATCACAGGACATCAGCACTACCAAAGTCAGCTTTTGAACATAGCCTCGTCACGCCGCACGCCAAAAGATGACCCCATCCGCCTGCCGCAACCGCCTCGCATACCGGCTCTGTTTCGTTCTATTCACTTTGTCTGCAGTTCTGCCGTCATCCACAGCGGAGGGATCCCGGCCCACCAACTCCCGTCCTCGACGTCACCGCTTGGACTCTCCAAGTCGCACGCACGCTCGCTGCCTCAATTGTCCTCCCCGCCTTACCGCCGTAACCAAAGAAATCTTCTGGCCGAGTCTCACACTCCCCAAAGATCCCTTCCAATCGCCGTCGTTCTATGAGTTCTGGATTGTCTCTGGGCTCCATTAGTGCGCACCTGCCATGGCTCATGCGTGCACGCGAGTCCCCATGGAGACGCCAGCCAGATCCTTCACTTCCCAAAGAGAACCCTTTGTTGGTTGGATAGCGCCAGCCCACACAACACTGTCGGCGCTCACAAACCGGCTCCCAGGTAAGTCATTATTGTTACACGGTCCCCTTTTGTGCGACTGGGGCCGCGGGTGTCTGTATGACTGGTGGTGTTGCGTGGTCCCGTCTCATTTCGTGTGTTTCTTTCGAGACCAAAAACACCTTAGAGAAAAGAGTATATAAGGCCACAGAGAAGAGCGCTGTTGCTAGCCTCCGTCTCACCACAGCAAGCATTCCGACCACATCCCATCTCACTTCCAGCCTTACACCTCAGACCGCTTGATTTGCGAAGCCCCTTCACATCTTACCCCGTATCCTTGCGTAGTCGTTGCTCAGATCAGCTCCGTCAACTCTTCAACGCAATGATCACGATCCAAGGGTCGCCCCGTGACCATCTCGAGATGGATGCGTCCCCCCTTTTCCACCCTTTGGGGCCTAATGAACCCTCTATTCCAAAGTACGGACATCTCTCGCCGGCACGCCTAGCCAATTCCGTCCCGGTCCCCGACCCGCCGCCCTCGCCGACACCACAACCCAGGCCCGGACCGCTCCCGCCAGCGCCACCGAACCCGGGGCCACCTACTCCGCCCGCTGATGACTTCTAAACGACCGTACCACTTGGAAAGTCTGCGGGATGCCCCTTCCTGGGACCCGACAAGGATGATTAGTGGAACGAATCAAGTTTCCATCAATGAATGCACCGTCAGTCTTGAGAAGAGACCCGGAGAGGAGTGGAGGAGTGTTACCGCTGGTCCGCTAAGTGGTAATTAGCACAGCCCGGGTCTGGTATCCAACATACCAACCAAACATGATGAAGTCACGCTTGGACGCCTGGGGTGGTTAGGGTAATGCTGGCCAGGTTCTTCGTTTTATCATGTTGCATTCACACCTGTCGTTTTCTCCTGCGTTTGTTGATTCCTCACCCACCGACCTGTTCATTCCCCTTTAGGAGCTAAGGGTGACTGGGTTCTACTTTGTTGTTGTCTTGTACACCCCTATTATGTTGGATCATTCTCGGATGCATGACTCAATTGGAATGGGTTGGGTTTTTCAGCGTTTGGGTTACATAAATGTAAGCCATAGACAGGATGCCCCGGGGCCTGGTTTGCATAGCGTTTTGTTCTCTCTACTGACCGTGGAATACTTGGGGAGTGATGCCGTTGAGTGAGCGACCACGAGTGTGGCTCGGGGCTTCACGCTGCACTGGGAATCTGCAGTGCTCCGTTTTAACAATTCAGCCTTCGACTGTGATCAGATACTGTCCTTCACATCAGCAGGACTAGCGAATTTAGGGGGCCTCAGCGCCGGTGCTTTAAGCCTTCTGTTACCCATTCTGGGGTCAAAGTGGCTGCGAAACTCAAGTACAGGTAGAGTGCAGATTCACTGAAACCCCCTGGCAAACTCAGACGTTCTCGAGACAGATTTCTCGTCTCACGGTTCCCCCACGAAAATCAAACAAAGCTCCGGCCATTTTGGGCGTGATGATGCCAATTAAGAGGCACAGCTCAGCGCCGGGTAGGGTTGGCCGGGCGCTAGAGACGTTTCGAGTAGGTCAGAGGATCCTTCCAAGCCCACACGCCGCTGACATACATACCGGCGACCGTCACCTGACGTAAGTTGGTCGTACCTTCTTCTTCTTGTTTGACAGACGGACCCAATGACACGGGTCGCCCTCAAGCGAAAGAGGGCTCGGACCGATCGCCAGTCCGCAGGACTAGGCTCTAATGCTGACTGCACTGTACCACAGGCCCTTGGCTCAGCGCTGCGACTGTCTGGGCCCTAGAAGCTCCGCTCAGAAGGCTTACTAAGAATCCGGTAAGCTGGGAACCGGGCCGATATGTACCAGTACTGGAACCCCTTCGAACCCAAGCAGCTGGAAGCATTCGGATCGTCCGGATCCGAGCTGACGGATCATACTGTAGCTTGACGCCGCGGCTATCGAAATACTCAATCAGTCAGTACTTCCACTCTACATGACCCCCGGAAACACTTCGCTTCCTCTTCAAGCTTTGCTGGTTGTCTTGGATGGCTGTCCCCGTCCACACGCCTGTTGCGGTTGCGTATGTAGAGTACTTGCATGCTGACCCAATCCATCATTCGTGGGCCCCAACGATTGTGATGTAAGAATTTCGTTTCAAAGATGCACGATTAAGTATTGCAAGGTCTTTTGGCCAGAAACGCTTTATGAAATACCATGGACGGAATGGAACTCCAACAGTCCCCAGGCTCGCCCCTCAGCAGGGGAAAAGGAATGAAAAGAAAAGTAGCGGTTCTCTGTAGCCGCCTGGGACCCTTTGTGCTTCTCATTTGTATCGGACTGCTGTGCACTGCATGTACTTAAGCCACCGCATCAGCTCAATGACTTGATCATGGAGAACCCGAGGCGTGCTTGGAGGCCCAGTCAAGTAAGCAAACGACATTCCCGAACCTCTAAGGTAGAATAGACAGGAATACTTAGTCGTCGTGTCATAGATGGAGCATAAATACCGGCAATAGACCCAAGCCAAGCGTCCTGCGGAGTTGTTCAAGTATGTATCAAAGGATGCACCATGCCACGCATCTGATGTTGATGGCTGGATCCAGGACTGGATAAAACGATCCAAGTCTTCCAAAACCCTTGAAAGACAGCGAAAATTACTGTTGCTATCATTGTTGACGTTGGAAAGTTGCCACGACGCATAGTTAGTTAAAATGAGAATTATTAGGTGCAAAGACCACACAGCCAGTCACAGCCCAACCAAGTTCAGAAATCACTCTAAGCTCATCAATTCACCACCCATTCTGACAATTATTGCCACGGTAAATTAGCATCTGGATTCAAGTCCAACGTTTGCTCGTCCAAAGTCGACGTCCTCAACTCTACACCAAGTCTTCATCACCGTGCTAGTCCCCAGACATGAAGCAGCTCCAAGGACCTTCGTGCCCCGTCTCGCGCGTAATGTGCGAGATGACCCAGACCTACTACACTTGCGGCTGCAAGGGTCTTTGGTGATTGAATTACCATACTGCAAAAATCATTACTTGGCCAGTGACAGACATCTCTGCGCGATGGAGAAAGTCGAGGACACTACGCTCCCGTACAAGTGCCACGCGCATAATAGGGGGCCCTGGCCACACCAGTAACACCAGGCTGGGGCTGGAGAGCAACAGGTTAGCAAGCAATATTACCTTGGATCGGCACGCCCTAGGGCACAGCGGTGTAGGAATGATAATATTACCTTGGATGATACACTATAGAGACGAGGGGCCGTCGAGTTGAGAGAATTTAGACCAAACTTGGGATTCCAGTCAGCGTTATGAACACCTTGACCACCGGCTCGACAAGAGCTACAAGACACAGACATTTTCAGGGCCGATCAAACGGGCATCCTCCATCGTGATAGAATCTAAGGACCCAGAAATGGCACAGATTTACGTCACACAATGCGTGTTACTGTTTAGATGCGGAGGATACATTATTAGGTAATTACGTATCCCTTTTGCTCGGAAGAGCGTTTAGTCGAAATCTGCGAAGTCCCCGCCCGCCATCTAAGGTATTTCTTCCCAACACTCTCGCACCCGAAGTGAAATCCAAACAGATCGAACAGGCGGCCGTTTCCCACAGTGGCGCTAGGGCCCTAGCGCAATGGCGAATGCCGAAAGAGACTTAAAGCAGATTGAAGACTGGCTGAATGGGTTTGTATACCCCCTAAACTATTTATACGAGCTGCGTTAGTATTATTTTCTCTATGTAACGTTACAGGATACGGAAGAACTTACGAGGTCAAGCTTCTTGTCACGAATGCCGTCAGTCGCCCGCAGTGATCCAATTCGAGAATGAGGAAGGATTCTGCAGCTCTTGTACGCAGCTTAAGATGCTCTCTCCCGTCCATCCACTCACTCTGGCACTCAGGTTTCGACGTGGTACAAAAACACTGTATATCAGACAACACAGCTCGATACCCAGTCATTCCGTTCATTCAACCAATATACAACACCAAGGACTTGCTGGTCGTCACCCGATCCAACTAGCTCGGTATTAGCCAGCTTACGGTCGTTGTCGCTCTCATCGCCCGACAAATTAGCATGATAGGACCATCCTCAGACTGCTCTCCTCCGCGGCATAAGGGGGTGTGATATCGAAATCGGAAGGATTGGCGATGGCGGCGGTGGTGGCCGCAGCGTTTGGCACGTCTTGTCTGTCTGTTCTCAGCCTCTACTGCGGTGAGGACATTGTTGGGGTTGGGCCTCGAGGCCGCCCCAGCCACCACCGCGCCCTAGCCCTCTACGGAAGTGCCATTCCGGTCTCTTCCCGCTGTATCCCGCCTCATGCCGGCCAGGGTTGGTCATGTGACAGGTCACATGTAACCTTCCCGCGTGCCTGGCTCTGCCACCACAACACCCCCGGCTATGTTAGAATGATGTAAGTTCTGGAAGAAAGAGGGTCGTCAGTTGATAATCTGATGTCCCGTATTTATAAGAGACTAGCAGATAGCTCGTAGTTCCGAGGCAGTCAACGAGCAGACGAGGAACTAGCCAAACACTCCGTGTATCCCTTACTAGAACAACTAAACATGCAACACACCACGCCCATACATTTCTACCTGGTGATTAAGGAGCGTGAGAATAAGATGACCAACCGTAATTTTGGCCTGGGCCCCTCGAGGACCGTCGGACGTCCTCGTGTTGCATATCAGCCTCTCGGGTAGAACAGTAGCTACCCATTAAGATCTTGGCCAGAAGCTCTCTATATACCTAGGTAGTGTCGTCTCTAATTCATCGGATATAAAGACTCGCTATGAAGATCCTTTTCTGCCCTGTGGCGGTGTCCCACGCGTGTCTGCTGCTTCGCTGCTGACGCGTGTTCGCAGGCAAAACAAGCCCATTACGACGCTTCGCCAGCACACGGTGCGTAAAGCGATCGAAGTGACTCAACCTAGGAGAACAAGTCTCAAGTTTGAATCGAGATGATTGACGAATATTTCAATCCAATCCGACTACTTTTGGTTGTGGAATGTCTAGATGATGCGTGTGATGGTTTACATTGACATGGAAACTTGTCCGTTTTCTTGTCTAAATTGACTCGAACCATTCGACGCGTTCCCGAGAAGATCGCACTATGCAGCCCGGTAGAGAGAATTTCGCTTGATTTAATGATACTAATCGCTTGACTGTATCTCGACTTATTGGAAAGTCCTTGCCAAAAAAACAGTCTTCGGGTAGGCGGTTGTTTAGACGACTTACAGGCGGTTTACCCCACGATTGACGGGGTAGTTCATGTCCAGCAATTTCCGGTGTAGAGCAGCTCTATCACTAACAAGTTTTTCAGGTCAGGGTTGATGGACATAACAAGACAATTGTGATTTATTGCACAACAATAAATCGTGTCGCCAGTGTCATTTTACCTTCATTCAATTTAGAAAATTCAGGCGAGGCGAATGAAATACTTTTGATAATGGTGGCTTACTATTCGCAATAATGATCTGATGAGACTTTACAGTAACGTGATTCACCATTGACTCGGACACCCCATTGAGTCGGACACATTTTCCGGACTATGCCACTACAA
>NW_026944223.1:273149-291499 GCF_033297405.1 Parathielavia appendiculata
CGCGAATCTCGGTCGAGTATGTATTGAACAATCGCCTCCTCTTCGATCTTCGTCAAATTCGAACGGCCGTGATAGCTGTCGGACTTCGCGATCTTTCCCTTCATTCTATCTGCAATTGTCGACTTGGGGACATTGTATATCTCTGCGGCGCGTCGGATACTCAAGCGCGGTGTTGATCGAATCGCATTGATCGCGAGAAGAACTCGGTTTTCTGGGAAGCTGTCGGACATTGTTGTGGTAGAGAAAACGCGTGTTGAAGTTGGGTGGTTATGGTGGGGGAAAATGTGTCCGAGTCAATGGGGTGTCCGAGTCAATGGTGGATCACGTTACCCCTTCAGCCTTTTCTTTAAGCGGGCAGTGTCAGGGTTCATTGTGTACTCCAGTAGTCTCAAATAACAGCATACACCACCCTGTCCAGCCGCTCATAGACGATGGCAGGGTTCCGTGAAGACGCGTTTGACCGCGTTTTTGCAACATTGCAAGCCTCAGCCAAGGTCTATAGTATAAAAGCTCCTTTACTCCCATCAGTATGTCTCCTTCCTTCTATCTTCTCTCAACCGAGAAGCGGAATCGCATTCAATTCTTCCTCGACTCACTTGAGCCCTCTCCGCCCGACGCAAGCAACATGTCCCAGGACAGCCTTCAGTCCTCCAGCCTCTTCGAGTCGGTGCTCTCCGATCCCCTTGACCCTCCCTCGAGCGATACCGGTACCACCTTGCCCTCCGAAGCCTCCACAACGTCCTCAGACATGGGATGATGTCCCTCAAACCTACAAAGTTGGTGATGGTGCCGTGCAGCTCATGCCAAGGGTGGGCATCACAAGAGCATGGTTCTGGGACTACGGCTTCAAGGTTCGCAGGGAAGGAGACAATCCCAAGGCCATCCGTTGGCTCTGCAAAATCTGCTCCTGTGCGAAGAGACCACCGAGAGTTCCGTAACCCTCCTTGCCTCGAATCCCGAAAACATGTACAAGCATCTCACAGTTCAGCACAACATCCTCTCAGAAGACCCTCGACAAGCCAACAGGTTTGAGAAGAAGAAGAAGCCGATCTCTCAGAAGCAGTCCTCGATCCATGCCTTCACGAAAAAACGGAAAGCCGACGAAGCCTTTGACCAGGATCAGATTGCTCGGTTCGACAAGATGAAGTTTCGACGGCTCATTGTCAACTGGCTTGTCGAAACCAACTTGCCCTTTACCGCAGCCACCAGCCCAGCGCTTCAAGCTGCCTTCAACTACGCCAATCCGCAAGTGGTAACTCAACTAGCGATGCCAGAACCTCGGGCAGTCAGAAAACAGATCTTGAGCGACTTTCACAAGTACAAGAGTCGTGTGACGGAGGCATTGGCGCGGAGCCCTGGGCAAGTCCATATTGCGTTTGATGGATGGACCTCCCGTAACCGCCACGGTTTCTTGGCCATCAACGCTCAGTTCCTTGACGAGACGTTCGAGCCGAGGAAGGTCCTTCTCGATCTGCCTCATGTGGAAGGGAACCACACCGGTGCCAATATGGCTGCGCACATCAAGGAGGTCCTAGAACAGTTTGGTCTTGCAACCACCTCGGATCAGCTCGGCTACTTCACGGTTGACAACGCTTCCAACAACGATACGGCACTGGCAGAGCTCGCGGCCCTTAAGGGACTCGAAGCTTGTGATGCCCCGCAGATCCGAATTCGTTGCTTCGGCCACATCCTTAGCTTGGTCAGCCGTGCCCTGATGTATCCAAAGGAAGCACAGCTCCCTGAGGATATCGACGAAGACGACTTCGACGGCTGGAGGAAGTCTGGGCCAATTGGTCGCCTGCATAACCTCGTGGTCTGGATACACCGCTCCCAGTTAGCTACCGACTTCTTACGCAATCTCCAGAAGGACGCCGGCCGTACGAAGATCCTCAACGTGGTTGTTGACAACGCGACACGGTGGCTTTCCCAGTTCCACATGATGAAGCGGGCGCTCGAGCTGCAGCCTTTTATTGAGGAACTCGTCGGTGAAGCCAGCTCACAGTTTGCAGCCGGGCGATCTCCCTCGCAGAGGCAGAGACATCCGCTTGCGGGTCTTCATGTGTTTGGCAAGAAACCCGCCTGCCTTGCTGACGATAGCCTCCTCACCAAGGATGACTGGAGCGCGATTCAATGGTTCTGCGCGATCCTGGAACACTTTGAGAAACGTCTCAAGATGTTGGAAGGGGACAATCAGGTTCGAGTTCGCCGTGGGGGCAAGACGACCCGGCTCAGTGGCATTTGGGAGGTCTTCACAGCGTTTGATCAACTGCTCCACAAGCTTGAGGATGCCAAGCTGGAAGCAAAAACTCGCCCAGCGCCGAGTTATTATCAAGGATGTGTCAACGCTGCATGGGACAAGCTTGACCAATACTGGTCCAGGATCTCTGAGTCACCTATTCACTACGCCGACACCCTCCTCCATCCCGGATTCGGTCTTCAGTATCTCACCGGGGCCCTCCAGGACCAGCCTGAACAAGGCCTCTCACCGATCGAGGCCATGGCCGCCAAGAAGAGAGGGCGTGAGTGGGCAGCTGAGGCAGAGAAGATGGTACGTGGTCTCTGGGAACAGCAATATCGAGATCGTGACCCTGATCCTCGATGGAGCGTGTCGTCTCCGACCTCCCAAGATATGGATCACTCGGATCTTGATGAGGACGAGCGAGCCATCAACCGGAAACGCAACCTCAGCACGATTAGCAGTAGGCCGTCGTCTTCCCAAACGGTGGATGAACTAGATCGTTGGCTTCTCTCAATCGATGGGAGATACCTTACTGCAAAGGCCGACCCTATCAAGTACTGGGTGGACCGCCGATTCGAGTATCCCCGATTGGCAAAGATGGCCTTTGACGTGCTCAACGTCCCGCCGATGGCAGCCGAGTGTGAAAGGATATTTTCCGCTGCTGGCTGCATGGTAACGACACGACGGACACGGCTCGGGACCGACGTGATCTCTGCTGCCCAGACGATCAGATCGTGGGTGAAAGCCGGATTGATGGATGATTATGACGGAATCGCCCTCCGAGATGCAGGCATTGAGGCGCTTGAGGACGAAATATTGCTTCAAATTGAAGGTGGCATTGCATGAGGTGACCGGCTCGTGGCTAGGGAGAAGTGTTCAGCAGTCGTGAGCGTCCTGTATCGGAACATCTTTCATCCGCTAAGCCGTGAACATCTAGTGAATGGTAATACGTTGATAGAATAGCTCTCTATTCTATCCACTCTATCTAAGTCCAGCTGACTAATCCATCTATTCTATCTACTTCAAGGGTCGCGTGGGTAGAAGTGGATAGATGCAGAACCCTGATCAGGGGTGTTGGTGTTGGCCGAGAGTCGCCGAGGCTCACACCGGGCCCAGCCCGTTACCACATATATGTATTACCCAGATCAGGCCGACGCGGGCATAGGCGCCCAGCCACGGAAACTGGCAGTTATTTCACAGGCGAGGAAGTGTGCAGGGCCCTAGTGATCTTGTATTTGGCGACGACGGACGAGCGGTTATCGCCACTTACGTCTGCATTATCTGGTCCAAGCATTTGCCCGCTTGTGGTCGGCAAAGGGTCAAAAGATAAAGAAGAAACACAGAAACAATAAGTTGAGGAAGGAGCGACGATATATCTCCATGGTCCGCGAACACGGGGGCATACATCCCCCGGCCAGAACCACGAGCCCTTTCTGTTTACTTGGCGTCTCATCACACTCGTAGCACAGAATCACCCTTTTCATCGCCCCCTGAGAGCCATGTCTCCCCTACGGACCCCAGCGGGTACGACGCCTGCCTCCCCTGACAGCTCTGCCTCCCGTGACGGCCCTGTCTCCCGTGATGGTCCCGTCTCCCGTGCCGGCCCTGTCTCCCATGACGGCCCTGCCTCCCCTGGCAACCCCGCTGCCTTCCCTTTGGAACGGAATGAAATCTCTCCAGTCACGCTTACCCGGCAGCGAGCACATTCGAGCGCAATGGCGAAACATTAGAGCCGGCTCAAAGCGAGGCATTAGCGCCAACTGTGCCTGCACCCATGGGTGCTCCTTGTTGGGCCCTCGGCGGTTGTAGAGAGCCGAAGAGGTTGGAGCGCCGGGACGGCGGAAGGGGAAAGCGAAAGCGAGATGGACGGGATGCCCCGCTGGTCTGTTTGGGTCTGGCCAGATTTCTGACAGAGTCTCGTTTGGGACCCGGAGCTCCTGACACTTGTACCATATCCACACCGTCTCCAGCTCCTGGCGCCACTGCTCTATACGTGCGCAGTATGCCTCGGCCGAGTCGACCGCGCGGGAGAAAAACTCGGCGTGCTCCGGCTCCTCTGACGGCAACCGGTGGCGCCTCCAAACATCCCGGAGCCTGGCCACTGCTGTGGTATCTCTCGGGTCGACCAGCTGGATGGGTTCTTCGCCCAGCCTGCCAAACACGCCAGCGTGGGCGGCCTCGTAGTACGTCATATGGATCTCGACGATAGTTAAGACGACGTAATAAAGTTTGTAAGGACTGAAGTATTTCACTTCTTCAGGGGTGATCCTAGAACTGGTCGTACCACTGTCGAAGGCATGTAAGAGTTCAGCACTGACGGATGCTGCTGCGGCTTGGTTGGCCAGCCATTGAAAATATAGTAGCGGGTTTGGGGGGCCGGGGAGATAGATCGGGTAGTAGTACTCTCGAGTCCAGTGCAGATGTACGACGTCGAAGCCTTTGCGGAGCCGTACTGGCAGGCATTCGTTCCAGGTTTCCCATTCCGGGCAAGGAACGCCGTCGTCATCCAGCTTGCCCGCTTCGGCAGTTATATAGACGTGGCTTTCCAGGACAAGCTCACGTCCTTCGCGGCACACGTGAGAGATGACTGGAAAGCGACCAGACCACGACCACCAGAGCGTGGATCCATTGTCACCTTCGTAGGCAGATCCACCGAGGACGTTGTCATGATGCTCTAACATCGCGGTGTGCATCTCGTACACTCGGCGGCCGGGGATGCAGAACGAACAGATCATGCGTCGCAGCTCCGCAGGCAAATCTGGGAACTTGGGAAAGCGGTTCGCCGACATAGCGTTGGTTGGTGCTTCGAGGCCCGGTGCAAATTGTCGATTGTCGCGGTGGGTTGTATGTTGAGAGCAAAGACTGCCCGCAGCCCAAGTTCGCTAATCAGCCGTTAACGGGAATTTTTAGGGGGGGCGATAATTTAGAATGGAAAAACAAATTTTATTTGACGACTAATCGATCATTCTCAATATTCGAAAATATCCTTAGGGACCGTGCTCTCTTTGGAAGATCAACAGCCATGGTTCCACGGTGACACGCTTGATGGGAGCTTTCAACAGGAGTGTTTTCAGGTACTTCTCGAGTAGCCCCGAAGTTGTCAATTGAAGGCAGTTGTTCTTCTGTTCCGTTCTGACAGCCGTGAGCATCTCCCAAATCCCGTACAATAGCTTGTTGCCGGCACCTCGACACCCCTCACTTTGGGACTTTGGGATGCGTGGCGCTCACGTCGGGCAGCCATACACACGCTGTGGTAGGGCATCCACAACCGAACTTCGAACTCTCAAGTGCCGCGACTTCCAACATCCCTTTACCCCGATCATCAGCATTCCCAGCAGCTCAATTGTAGAGGAAAAATGTCTTTTCTTTTTCCGAAGATTTTTTGATATCCAAGGGCACATCTATTCGTGCAAGTGAAGCTGCAAAAAACCACAGTCGACCGCCTCGAGAAGATGAGCCAACACACAAGGGCAAAAATCGGATAAGTTATTCTATTGTAAATATTGCCCTTCTACAATGCCCAGAACACCTCCAACTTCAAACAACACCTTCTCTCAAAACATGGCATTGTTCCCGGCGCCTCCTGAGCGGTCGATTCACTGAGCAGCCTTACGTTGCAAAACGTTAGGGCCGTGGCTCTTTGGGGGTAGAGGGAAGTCGGGTGGTATTCAAAGCTGACTGGTCCATTGTCAATTGACCGCGGTACTGCTTCGGTGGACTGCTAGAGGGCCCGAGTCGTACACTGCTGGAGCATTGAACTGTGTTTGTTACGCCGGACTCGCGCTCGTCAAGAACATTGGCAACCTTCACACCTACTACAGCAAAAATGAACAGTGTACTCTAGTTGATCATTCCATTACAAGTAATAACCTAAGCCTCAACCAAGCTCAAATCATCAACATAGTACGTCCTCGCCGCCGCCCCGGAGCACGTCAACCTGACATTGAACGTATACACCGCCGCCGCCGCACCCGTCTGATAGAACCCCGTCGACAGCGCCCACGCGGGCTTAAGATTTGCCGACGTGATGGTGGCCAACGTCTTCAAATTCTGGTTCCCGTCGGCCGTGCCGACGTAGTAGACCACGCTGCAGCCCGGGTTGGCCGTGCTGGCCTTTGTCCAGCCGCTGAAGTTGTATCGTGTGTTAACCTTGAGCGCGATGGCCTGGTTGAACCACGCTTGGTAGGCCGAGGCGCCCGCGCTGTAGGCGACCGAGGCCGAGCGCAGGCCGCCGTGCGGGTGGTCCTCGTCGGCGAAGCTGTAGCTGAGCGCGCCTGGCGCGGAATTTCGGATTGTCCATCCTCGGCCCGGAATGGTTTCGAAGTCGCCGTTGCCGAGAGCGTTGGTGGGGGCGGAGCTCGTTGTGGAGGCTGCGGAGGAGGAGGTGGATGTGGAGGTCGTAGCTGCCTCGGAGGATGTCGTGGTGGCCTCCGCGGAAGAGGACGTAGAGTCTGTGGAGGCCTCGGTTGAAGACGTCGAAGTAAATGTGTTGCTCGGGACATCGGGCGCTGCACTCGAGGTCATCAGGGTAGAGTCAACGGTACTGCTCAACGACTCGCTGACAGAGGTGCTTGATGCCTCCGCGGCCGCAGTACTCGAAGAGTCAACGGAAACACCGCCTGAAGTCGGGTCGGCAGAAGAGGAAGGAGTGCTGGACTCGGTAGGCGTGGCGCCAATCGTGACCGTGGCAGAAGGCGGCCCACTGTTGCGATACATGTTGAGGCGGTCTCCCGCTCCGCACTTCTGCGACGGGTTCCCCGGGCACGGGAAGCTGCACTCGGAAAGGCTGGTGGGCACGCTGCCCTGCGCTGAGTTGATGGCGTTGCCGCCGTAGCACTCCCTGCCGTACTCGAGGCCAAACCAGGCGTAGCCGGCGCAGGCCGCAGCGCACTTTTCAACCGTCATGGCATCGTCAAAGTATGCGACGTCACTCAGGGCCCGGATGCCCGTAGCCTCTGTGTAGCAGCCCTCGCTGGTGTACGTGGCCGGACCGACCGACGGGGTAGAGCTGGCGGTGGACGCGGTCGAGGTCGGGCTGGAGCCAAACTCGTAGAGGTTGAGCCGCCAGTCGCCTCCGCAGAGCTCATTGGCGTTGCCGGCGCAAGGGTACTTGCAGTCGGCGTCGGCAGCGGGTTCGGCACCGGGCATCAACACGTTGCCACAGTAGCACTCGGTGTAGTACTCCAGACCAAACAGAGCGTAGCCGGCGTTGCCGCAGAACGTGGCGCACGCCTCCACCGTCATGTCGTCAGCTCTCGTGGCCTGGCTCGTCAGGGCACGGCCACCGGCGGGCTCGGCATAGCAACCGCGAGACAAGTAGCCCAGCTCCGTCAGAGGCGCCGGGTCCGTCGTGCGGGTGAACAGATCGAGCCGGTTGCCCGCACCGCAGTTCTGGGTCGCATCTCCCGGGCAAGCGAACGAGCAGTCGGCAAGCGAAGCCTGGACACTGCCCTCGGCGATGGTATTGCCGCAGTAGCACTCCCTGCCGTACTCGACGCCGAAGTATTTGAAGCCGGAGCAGGCGGCCGCACACTTTTCGACCGTCATGAGGTCATCGAAGTAGGCAGATCCAGTGAGGGCCCGCGAGTTGGTGGCCTCGGTGTAGCATCCCGAGAAGTCGTAACCGGGGATCTGGGGCACATCGCGACGCCGGAAGGCAGACGCATGCGGAGAGGCGCCGGCTCCATCCCACAAGAGGGCGGCCAAGGCGGCCACGAGTGTGACGGCGTGCTGCATTTCGGCCGTGGGTGGATTAGCACGACGGAGAATTGATTCTGGAGAGATCAGGAAGCCTGGGCTTGGACGAAAAGACGAGGAGAAAACCACATGCTGAAATCAAAGCAAGCCGCCAGGGACCCGGTATTTATGGATCCAGCAATCTGGAGGCATAATCATCTCTCCTGGAAAATGCCATGTCGATGGTCAATCTCCAAATCCACGGCCACGAGGTGGAACAGCGGAACCCTATGAAGCAGCTAAGCTTCCAGGCCCCTGAGAGCTGAGTGAAAGCAACGCCAACCTGGAAAAGTGGAGGAGCTGAGCCATCAGGGCTCACTGGCATCGCGGTCCCAACGATCTGGATCGGCCAAGTCTGCCTGGAATATTGAATTTTAGCGTGGTAATACTGCAAATGTGGGACTCTAGCGCCGGGCCCACGTACCACGCCAGGATTCAATATGCTGGAATAGGAGTAGTTCGTCCAGTCTCCACGGAGGCTATGGACGTGAGAACAGCTTCGTTCGCCACCGGAAAGTGAGGGAGCCGTTAAGGCCCACGTGTGCATCCGATCCAGTGGTAACTCAAACGAGCGCTTTCCAAGGTCTAGATTCGTGGCCATCCGCTCTCGGCGGGCGTCATCAGACCCCCCAAAGCGTGCTGGCAGGGCCCATTCTCCACGAGCAAAAATCCCGTGTCTCCCATACCCATCAAACCATCAATGCCCCCTAATAATATCCGCCGCCTTCTCCGCAACCGCATACATCGTCGCCTGCAGGTTCGCCGCCACAATGACGGGCAGCATGCTCGCATCCACCACCCTCAGTCCTTCGACACCATACACCTTCAACCTCTCATCCACCACACCGCCGAGCTCCCGCGGCATCATCCCTGCGGTCCCGCACGGATGCGCATTATGAGGCGACATCAAAGTTCCCCTCAACGCCGCCTCAATCTCCTCATCCGTCCCCACCGCCTCCTCGCCGGGCAGCAACTCCTCCACGCCGAGGTGCCGCAGCGAGGGGCTCGTCAGCAGCACCCTCCGGAGCAGCTTAAAGGCCAGCACCATGGCGCGGGCGTCAAACGGATGAGCAAAAGCGTTGAAGTCGACCAGGGGCGGCGACAGGCCAGGGTGCGGGTTTGTGCTGTTGATGAGGACGGTGCCGCGCGAGAGGGGCTTTTGCAGGACGACGGCCATGCCGGGGGGCGCGTTGCCCGACCAGAGGAAGTCGACGAGCGGGTTGGTTCCTGCCTGGAGGGCGCTGGTCAGGAGCGAGACTTGGGCGGCGTAGCCTGCTACGAGGGTGGGTTTGTCGCGGTAGTGGGCGGGCAGGTACGCAGTCGAGTTGGCGGGGGTGATGAGGGTGTGGATGAGGTTGGTGGCGGTGTCGTCCGAGTTGGTGGTGAGGTTGTGGAGCGTCGCGGTGAGCCCGCTGTTGCCGCCCGCGGCGGTCAGCGGGCCGGTGCGGTTGGCCATGTACTCTGCCCAGGCGGCATCAAAGAAGCTTGCATTGTTGCGTAGGAGCGAAAAGTTGATGGGATTGGGTTGGTTGACTTGCTGACTGTTAGCAGGCGATCGATTTGATTGCGAATGATTGCCGGGCTTGAGCCACTTACAGCGGAATGACGCCCCACGGAGGGTGGGATGATCCATAAAGTTGGCCCCGACTCCCGGCAGATCCTCGACCACCGGGATGTTGAGCTTGTCGAGAAGGTGCCGCGGCCCGATCCCGCTAAGTTGGAGGATCTGGGGTGTGTGAATCCCGCCGGCGGCGAGGATCACCTCCTTTCTGGCTGAGATGGAGACTTTTGCCGACCCGTCTTTCCTGCTGAACACGTCGACTCCCTTGGCCCTCGACAGTCCCTGGGCCGGAATCTGGACTTTGGCCACGTAGGTGTTGACGAGGAGTTGCAGGTTGGGGCGATGCTGGACGGGGTCGTAGTACGCTTTGCGCGCCGAAGACCTAGTAAGGTTCTTGCCATCGGCACTGATAGGCCTCCACGCGGCACCGAGAATATTGCCGCTCATGCTGTCGTTGAGGAGTGGGTAGCCCATATCCTCTGTCCAAGCCTTGTACAAGTAATCTGTTTCGGTCAGCATAATCAATGAAATAAGCTCCATGTATCCATGACCGACTCACAAACATCTGGCCATTGCCAAGGCGGCAAGAGGGCCTGCACAGGGCCATGGCCGAAACTACTCTTGTCGTAGGTGTAGTTGAGCTGGTCGACAATTTCGGGACTTGGAACATTCAGTGTGCTTGACTATTAAAGCTCCATGTCAGCTGGCCGGCCTCCTAGTCAGGACTAAATGGAATGCACCTTTTTAAAATACTTAGACATCTCTTTCCAGCCCCAGCCCCGGTTGCCCATCTTCTCCCAAGTGTCATAGTCCACCTTTGCTCCTCGAAGATAGGCCATGCCGTTGACGGTTGAGCCGCCACCAACCGTGGCTCCCAGGGGCAGGTTGAATGTCCTGCCACCGAGGCCGCGCTGGGGCGTCGAAGGGGTGGTGAACATCAGGCTGGCGTCCTGCAGAGCCGTGGCATAGTAGGGGATGGACAGATTCCAACTGTCAGCCAGATCGCCGTACTCGACCACCAGGACGGTTGCTACAAGGCGTTAGTCAGGTACAATTTTGCATGTTCTTGGCACAGCTTACTCTTTGGGTCTTCGGTCAACCGGTTGGCAACAACCAGGCCCGTGAGACCGCCGCCAGCAATGATATAATCGTAGGCGTCCTTGGCGGCGCTGGGGTCGCGGAGGACTCGCTGTGCTGCCGTCCATTGCGCACACAGGCAGACCAAGCCCGCGAATCGAATTGAAGTGTACTTGTTCAAGGCGACCATCTTGAGGCTCATGGGCGCTCGTGATGCCAATGTCCCATAGTGCAGGCCGGTCTTGGGGCCGAGCACCGTCTTTAAGAAGACGGCATTAGCAAAGCTCAGAGGGACCATCACCTCGCCGAGGTTCCGTTGGCTGGCGATGGCAAAATGGCACCGTTCCTGCAGGCACTGTGCATAGTGACAACCCCTCATCCGTCCTTTAGCCGTCCCGCAGTTACAATGGCGGCAACTCTACCGCAACCCCAGAAACAGTCGTCGGCTGTTGTGCGATGCATTGCTACTGGCAATTAGTTGTTGTTTGAGGAGTAGAGTGGTGGCAATGGAAGGGGGGATCAGAGTCGGACTTGAAAATGTTATCCTCGGACTTTGACGACATTGGTCATATGTAAGCCTTTGCTCCAATGTAGTTGTGAGCCTCTCCAAGAAGTGGGCGTGACCGGCTCGCTCAACTTTACCACACCAAAGGTATGTTGTCAAGGCAACGATGACGCGATGCGCAAGTAAACGGCAACAGAACGGAGATAAAATGTGATAACAACCGACCACATTGTCGGGAGGCCAAGAGAACAGCATAAGGTAGAGGCGTGGAAGCGTGAAAGAAATCTGGATGGCACAAGGGCCATTTCTCTTTGCGAGCCTTTGTCATTGAGAATGCCACTAACCAGTGCTCGGTCAAAACGTTGGATTTGAGATGCAAAGCCGAGAACACAGCCCCCCTGCAGGGGCATGCTGCCCCACATGCCCCTGATTGGAAGGTGGGCTGTGGCGCGCCAAGCCGATAAGCTGATAACTCTTTTTGCCCAGCGAAAATTCCCCAACCGCGGGGCAATTCCAAAGTTTTGAATTTGAAGTTGGGCAGTTTCCCCATCACCAAACCTCGGGATATACTTTACTGTATAGCTGGACCCAAGAATCCGCGCCTCGTCAGTACTCGACCGCGAAGCCTTCCGCGCACAGGTTGTCTGTCGCGAACCCAGGCGCTCACGAGACCTTGGCCGGAGATCCCTAGATGATGCCGCATCCTGTGTCGCCGCCGACAATGACGGTCCCCATCAAGGCGCCCGACGGCGCTGCCCCGCCCCCCTCTCAGGCCGACGTCTCGTCCGTGATCAACACCATCTTCACCGCCAAGACTTCGTCCGCTTCCATCGATGCCTGCTACGGACTCTGCGAGCTGCTTCTCAACTCGGTCGGCTTCCAGGGCCTACACCGCTATGGCATTCTCGCCGAGGTCAAGAAGGCCGCCGCCGACAAGAAGAGCGGGCTCCGTCGTGAGAGCGCTCAGAACCTCCTTGGCGCCCTGTTCGAACGCTTTCCTCCGCGCCAACCCATCTGCGAGATCGTCTTCCTCCTCCAGGATGGCGGCATGCTCGGTTGCGCTTTTGATGCCCTCGCCGACAAGGGCGCTGTCGTTCGCGATGCCGCCCAGTACGGCATCGATGCCCTATTTGCTAACCTTAGCGCCGAATCCCTGGTCGTTGGCCTCCTGCCCGCTCTCATCGAATACGTTCAGAAATCCGGTGGCAAGTGGCAGGGTGTTGTCGGCGCACTCAAGCTGATGCAGAAGATGGCCGACAAGGCCAAAACCACAATAGGAAGCACCAAGGAGGAGGCCCAAGAGCAGGATTTTTTGCGCGAGGCAATGGGCGCCAAGCTTTCCCGTCTCATTCCCATCGTGGAGAATGCCATGCTTGATATGAAGACCGAGGTGGAGAAGCAGGCCGTCAAAACCATGACCTCACTAACATCTCTCCTCTCGAACGACGACGTTGCCCCCCGCATTCCGCTCCTTATCGAGACCATGCACCATCCCTCGGCCGAAGCACTTCAGAAGGCCATTCACGCCCTTTCGCAGACAACCTTTGTTGCCATCGTGACATCGCCCGTCCTGGCACTGCTCACCCCATTTCTCGAACGCTCGCTCAACAACCCCACGACCCCGCAGGAGGTTCTCCGCCAGACGGTCGTTATCACCGAGAACCTGACCAAGCTCGTCCACGACCCGATTGAGGCCCGGACCTTTTTGCCCAAGCTCCAGCCCGGCGTTAAGAGCGTCGTTGACAGGGCTTCGCTCCCTGAGGTTCGCGAGCTGGCGACACGGGCATTGAATGTTATGGACAAGGCTATGGGCGATGACAAGACGGCTGTCGTCGAGCGCACCACTGCTGAGGACGTCGCCAAGGTCCTCGATGCCGAGATTAAGAAGAGCGGTGGTATTGCTGGCGATGTGACTGCTTACCATCTGGCGCGCCCGTACATCTGCGAGATGCTAAGCGAGGCTGTCAACCACCGCCAGCTGGACCGCATCCCTGCCAGGATTATGCCGTATCTTCAATCCCTGACGCCGAACGCTGAAGCTGTCGCGGCTGCTGTTCATAGGTACTACGTCGAGGAAGACCACCGCAAGTACGGCGTTCCCGAGAAGGAGGACGACGGCGAGATCGAAATCGTCAATGCCGACTTCTCGCTCGCCTATGGCGGCATGCTCCTGCTGTCTCATACCAACTTGAGACTACTCAAGGGGCACCGCTATGGTCTCTGCGGCAGGAACGGTGCAGGCAAGTCGACTCTGATGAGGAGCATCGCCTCTGGCAAGCTCGAGGGTTTCCCACCCCAGGACGTGTTGCGCACCTGCTATGTGGAGCACAACCAGGGCGAGGACGCCGATATCAGCATCCTCGAGTTTGTCTCGAAAGATCCAACCATCGCGAAGGAGGGTAAGGAGAGGATCTCGGCCGTTCTGGAAGAGTTTGGCTTCACGTCTGGGCCTGAGGGTCGCCAATCTCAGAAGGTCGGCTCTCTATCGGGCGGTTGGAAGATGAAGCTAGCCCTTGCCCGTGCCATGCTGCAGAGAGCCGATGTTCTGCTGCTCGACGAACCCACCAATCATCTCGACGTGGCAAATATCAAGTGGCTGGAGAACTACCTCAAGACGCATACCGACATCACCAGCCTGATCGTGTCCCACGACTCGGGCTTCCTCGACGAGGTCACGACCGACATCTACCACTACGAGCCGAACAAGAAGCTGGGCCACTATAAGGGCAATCTCGCTGCCTTTGTCAAGGTCCGCCCGGAGGCCAAGAGCTACTACACGCTCTCGGCGTCGAACGTGCAGTTTAAATTTCCGCCGCCCGGTATCCTCTCGGGTGTCAAGTCCCAGACGCGTGCCATCATCCGCATGACCAACGTCTCGTACACATATCCTGGCGCGTCCAAGCCTTCGCTGAGCGACGTTTCCTGCCAGCTCTCGCTGTCGTCCCGCGTGGCCATCATCGGCCCCAACGGTGCCGGCAAGTCGACTCTGATCAAGCTGCTGACGGGTGAGGTAATACCGTCGTCCGGTAAGGTCGAGAAGCATCCCAACCTGCGTATCGGCTACATCAAGCAGCACGCGCTCGAGCACGTCGAGATGCATTTAGAAAAGACCCCCAACCAATACCTGCAATGGCGGTACGCCCACGGCGACGACCGCGAGGTGCACATGAAGCAGACGCGCATCCTATCGGACAAGGACCGCGAGCAGATGAACAAGTTTGTTGATGTTGGTGATGGCAAGGGCAAGCGTCAGGTCGAGGCGCTGGTCGGTCGGCAAAAGTACAAGAAGACGTTCCAATACGAGGTGTAAGTGCGCTCCTGCTTCTACTTTCGAGGCAGGGCTGTTACTGACTTCATCCCCAGAAAATGGCGTGGTTTCCTCCCCAAGCACAACACCATGATCTCGCGCGAGACGCTCCTCGACCTGGGCTTCTCCAAGCTCGTGCAGGAGTTCGACGACCACGAAGCCTCGCGCGAAGGCCTCGGCTACCGCGAGCTGCAGCCGTCGGTCATCTCGAAACACTTTGAGGACCTCGGGCTCGACCCGGAGATTGCCAACCACAACGAGATTGGCTCACTGTCGGGCGGCCAAAAGGTGAAAGTCGTCATCGCGGGCGCCATGTGGAATAACCCGCACCTTCTCGTGCTCGACGAGCCGACCAACTTCTTGGACCGCGACTCGCTGGGCGGGCTGGCGGTTGCCATACGCGATTTCAAGGGCGGCGTCGTCATGATCTCGCACAACGAGGAGTTTGTGGGCGCGCTCGCGACCGAGCAGTGGCATGTCGTGGACGGGCGGGTCACGCACAGGGGGACCGCGGCGGTGAGCCTGGACCGGTTCGAGGATTCCAGCAAACCCGCGTCGGCGATCAACAGCGGGCTGAATACCCCAGCGCTGAGCAGCAGCGCGGTCAGCAGTGCGGTAAATAGCGGGGCCGAGGATAATGGTGGCGGTGGTGGGGTTACGGGCGAGAGCATGGCGTTTAGGGCTAAGAAGAAGAAGAAGATGACCAAGAAGGAGTTGAAGGAGAGGGAGGTGAGGCGGAGGCTGAGGCATATTGACTGGTTGAATAGTCCCAAGGGAACGCCCCGGCCGCCGGATACGGATGATGAGGCGGAGTAGGGGACCGGGGGTCGGGTTCTCTCTTGGGGGAATCTCTTATTTGGGTTGGCTTGGCTGTTTTTTGATTTTGTTGTGTCGGTGAGCAAGCGATGATGCGAGATGGCGGCTATCTTGAGTCTTGTTGGTAGATTTTAGATGTGGGATTTGGGTTAGAAAAGTAATGGATAAAGGCCGGTATAGAGGCGTTTTGGTGTCGAGGTAATAGAAGAGCATTCTCTGACCATTCCGTGTTCCAAGATAAGCTCCATACAAACAGCTTGAGTGGTGGACATGGATGACAGCTGCCATCCGGGCTCGCCGACTGAATGGTGCTGTTGAAGGCCAACCTACAGACCCACAAACGATACCAGATGAAAGGCAACAACACGGTTTCCCATGACAACTTGAGTAATGGGACGAATCTCAAAATTTCACGGTCAGGAATCTCATCCCGTCGATGGCGCCGCGGCGGGTGGTTGATGCGTCCGGTGATGTCAAAGATAGCTGACATTTTCCCATAATCTGTCGCGAGGAGCTTTCCTTCAGCCACCTGCCCGATGCACCGCAGGTTCGAGGTCGGGTCGCGCGTCCTCGCTATGTTTACTTTATTTTATCTCTTCCTCCGTTCGGCGTTATTTTGAGCCGGTCCTGTCTGCACATTTACTTTAGCCCAATATAGCACGTTGCATATCTATCTGTATGAGGGCGGCGCCAACGCGAAGTAAATTAAAGTGTCTGGCTAATAGCAGTAGGTACGGACACGGTCTCTCTTAGTTATTTCTTCGGTATATTTTGAGTCGGGCTCTCTGAGGTTAACCGTGCTTGGAGTTCGAAGGTTTGGCCAAGAGAGGAAAGTTGAAGCCTTGTTGAAGCCGTGCTGGTCTCCTTGCAGAATCACTCGGAAGAGTCGCAAGGGTTCGGGTTGTTGCTTATCAAGCTGAACAGAACGAGACCCGGGATTAAAAATCATTGACCCCGCCAACCGTCCCACCTTATATACGGATCCGTACGGGATACTGCTGTTGAATGTTGCAACACAGTAGAGGCGAGCTTCGGACGATACGCAGTCTTCATCTTCCCATCCTCGAGCTCGATATTAATTTCAAACTCACACAGAACTACACGATGTCGTCGTCAGATCCCCACCGCGACCACCCCGAGGACGACGAGCCCGAGATGCTCGCCGAGGAAGACGTGCAGGAGATGCTCGAGGGCGAGGATGCCGACGGCGATGTTGCCATGGGCTCCGATGACGAGGGCGAGGAAATTCTCCTGCAGAACGATAGTATCGCCTACTTTGACGGCCACAAAGATTCTGTCTTTGCTATCGCCCAGCACCCGCTCTACCCCAACATCATCGCCACGGGCGGCTCCGAGGGCGACGCCGACGATGCCCCGGGCATGGGCTACGTGATCGACACCTCGGCCGCGGTCTCGCGCCCCGTCCTCCCGCCGAGCTACAACTCGGACCCGTCCACCGCGAGCAAACCGCAAACCACCGAGCTGCAGCCGCTGTTCGCCATCGAAGGCCACACCGACAGCATCAACGCACTCGCCTTCACCCTCCCGCGCGGCGACTTTCTCGTGTCGGGCGGCATGGACGGTCGCCTGCGCGTCCACGCCGTATCCGCAACCCCTACCTCCGCCCAGTTTCAGTTCCTCGCCGAGTCACAAGAGACAGAAGAAGTCAACTGGCTCGCGCCCTGCCCCTCGCCCGATTACCCCAACACCATCGCCCTCGGCGCCTCAGACGGCTCCGTCTGGGTCTTCACCCTAGACGCCTCCGACCCATCCAACCCAATTCAGATCGTCCAATCCTACTTCCTCCACACAGAGCCCTGCACCGCCGGCGCCTGGACCCCCGACGGCCTGTTGCTCGCGACCGTAAGCGAAGACGCCTCGCTACACGTCTACGACGTCTGGGGCGTGGCCGCCGCAAGATCCCTAGTCACCGACAACGGCCAAACCGTTATCTCCCTCACCAACGCCGACCAGCGCTTCGCCGTCGAAGGCGGCCTCTACTCGCTCGCCATCTCCCCGGGGGGAGGCATCCTCGCCGCAGGCGGCGCCCACGGCGCCATCCGAATCGTAGGCCTCCCGCGCAACCTCTCCAAACCACAACAACCACAACAACAATCCGCCGCAGCATCCGCGCAAGTAGGCGCCATCCTTGCCTCCATCGCGATCCAATCCGACAGCATCGAGTCCCTCGCTTTCAGTCCCAACCCCTCGACCCCTTTGCTCGCGGCGGGGAGCGTAGACGGCTCCATTGCCGTGTTCGACGCGGCAAGGTCCTTTGCCGTGCGCAAGCACCTCCGGGGCGCACACGACGGCGAGTCGGTTGTGAAGGTGGACTTTGTCAGGAAGACGGCCGGCGCGGCTGCCGGTTGGCTGCTTACCTCGTGCGGGCTGGACGGAGTTGTCAGGAGGTGGGACCTGAGGGGTGCTACGGCCGGTGTCCAGCCGCAGCAGCAGCAGGAGTCTGGTAGTGCGGGGGTTGGTGCTGCTGTTAGCGGGTTGGTCAAGGAGTGGAGGGGCCATCGCGGTGGCGGGGAGGGTGGTGGAGTGTTGGGTTTTGTGCAGGGCGAGACAGGGGAGAGAGTAATTACGGCGGGGGATGATGGGTTGGTGTTGGTTTTCGAGGCGTGATGTGTCTGGAAGTTTGAATGATAATCTGATGGATTCCAGAGCAGTGAATGGGGAGGGATTGGTATAGACTTGTATGTGCCGGCGTTTGAGTATCGAAATGTATCATTCACTGCTAAGTACCGGTCGAAGAGTATGGCCATTAGATCTGCAAGAGTCGTCTGTGAACTGGCTTGTTGGTGCGCCATTACCGTTTCTAGACCATCACCGCTTGTACTTTTTCTCCAACAGCTCGCCGCTAGAAGCCGGTTCTTGCCCTGCCTGCTTACGTCTCTGGCTGTATCAAAAATACGATCGATCTAAACCAGTAACGCATTCCGTATAATATCAGTGAGTGGCCCACCTGACAAATTTAGCAGGGTTGCACTTTAAATTTTGGTGAAATAACTAACGTACATGATAAGCGAACGTCCCAGACAAGCGAACGTCCCACAAAAACACATCTGCACAACAAATTTCAACATGATTCAACCAACACTGACAA
>NW_026944223.1:293140-402526 GCF_033297405.1 Parathielavia appendiculata
GTTGTGAGGGAAAGTCGATAAAAAGATGAATGGTATGAAGGAATGGATTTGTGGGACGTTCGCTTGTCTGGGACGTTCGCTTATCATGTACGTTAACGTTAACTGTTAAGGACAATAACTTCATCCTATCATAGATTTCATTATAACATCATCCTATCATACATTTCATTGCAGCTTACTCAACACTGTTAAGGTGGGCCACGCACTGATATGGGCCACTCACTGAGAAGACGGATGGATACGTTAACATTAAACAAATTCCAATGATTCTTCTAAGCACCACCTGCCTGCCTATACCCCCGACTGTTGAACTCCGTCCCGTTGTGCCTGCTCGCTAACCCGCAGCCAAGATACCTGCCGGCCCCTACATCTATTGTTGAAAAGCAAGTAGCGAGTTATGCTCACGCCCCTGTCGTCTGCCTGGTTGAAACCCCTGAACACCCACCCCTGAAGCCCCGTCCGTGGTTGAAATCCGATCCAAATCCTCAGTGCATGCTGGCTGGGTATATGCGTTGCTGAACCTTGTTGAAACCTTGTGTTGAAGAAAGTTGTGATTGTTGAAGAAATTCCTCCCCCACGTTTTAACCCGAAGAAATCTCAAAAAGACGCCGCGTGCTATTTTCCCCCTTTTAATGTCTGAGGTGCTTTTTTCCCTTACTTGTTTCCTTAGGCATCCCGAACGGACGAGATGTCGTTGGAGTCCGAGACGGGAGGGCAGGTGCAGAACAGGTTCAGGTCGCCATATGCTATTGGCAACGTCAGTCTGTCGTCCGCAAACCAACAGCAAAAAAAAAAAAAAAGGAAAACTTACTGTCATCCACCCGCGCCACGCTCGGCCAAAACTTCTTCTCCCTCAACCACGGCAGCGGATACGCCGCCTTCTCGCGGGTATACGGACGCTCCCACTTGGCGCCTGCGTCGCCATCGCCGGCGATAATGTCGGCCATCGGGTGCGGCGCCATCTTGAGCACGTTCCCTTCGCGGGGTGCACGCCCCTCCTCCACCTCACGGATCTCCTGCCGAATGCTCACCAGCGCCTCGACGAACCGGTCCAACTCCTCTTGGGACTCGGACTCGGTCGGCTCGATCATCAGCGTGTTGGCGACCGGCCAGCTCATGGTGGGCGCGTGGAACCCGTAGTCCTGCAGCCGCTTGGCAATGTCGATTGCCTCGATGCCCGCCGTGTCGTGGAAGGCCCGCACGTCGAGGATGAACTCGTGCGCGCACCGGCCGTGCTCGTTGGTATACAGAATCGGGTAGTGTGGCTTGAGCTTGCTGAGGAGGTAGTTTGCGTTGAGGAGGGTGATGACGGTTGCTTTTCGGAGCCCTTCGCCGCCTGGTATCAGTGTTGTTAGCTGCCGTCTTTTGCTCTTCAGGATACGGGATGACTTACCCATCATCGCATTATATGCCCAGCTGATGGGCAGGATGCTGGCACTGCCGTAGGGCGCGCTGCTAACTGGGTGGTTCGAGTCTTCGACATTGACCACGGCCTTGGTCGGGAGGTGCTCAACCAGATGCTGCTTGACGCAGATGGGGCCGACTCCAGGACCGCCACCGCCGTGCGGGATGCAGAAAGTCTTGTGTAGGTTCAAATGGCACACGTCGGCCCCGATTTCGCCGGGCGAGCACAGCCCAATTTGAGCGTTCATATTGGCGCCGTCCATGTACACCTGGCCGCCATGAGCGTGCACAATCTCGCACACCTTCTTAATGTGCGGCTCGAACACGCCAAACGTGCTGGGATACGTAATCATCATGGCGCCGATCTGGCTCGAGTGTTGCGCGCACTTGGCCTCAAGGTCCGCCAGGTCCAGGTTGCCCGTCTTGGAGTCGCACTTGACGGTCACGACGCGCATGCCGGCCATTGCGGCGGAGGCCGGGTTAGTGCCGTGGGCGGACACAGGGATCAGGCAGATATCGCGCTTGAAATCTCCCTTGCTCTCGTGGTACTTGCGGATGGCACGGAGACCGGCAAACTCGCCCTGAGCACCTGAGTTCGGCTGGAGCGACACGCCGTCCATGGCGGTGATTTCCTTGAGCTGATCCTCGAGCGCGTTGATTATATTATGGTAGCCCTTGGTGTCCTCAGCGGGAGCCGCCGGGTGAATGTTGGAGAAGCCGGGAAGCGTGATAAGGGCCATCTCGGTGCTGGCGTTGAGCTTCATGGTACAGGATCCGAGAGGGATCATCGAATGCACCAGCGACAAATCCTTGGACTGGAGGTGGTGGATGTAGCGGAGCAGCTCAGTCTCGGAATGGTGGGTGTTGAAAACCGGGTGCGTCAGGTATGCCGACTGTCTCCGCAACGACTCGGGAACATGGTCGAGGGTGCTATGCGACTGAGCGTCCTCGAGAAACTGCTTGAGCAGCGGAGCGTATTCGGTAAGAGCTTCTGGCGAGCTACTACTGCCAACTTCAGAGAATACTTTAATCAGGGCTAGAAGATCGCGCTCCTCAACGGTCTCGTCGATGCTGATGACAACCTTATCATGGCCATCGACACGAATGTTGATCCCTTCGTCCCTGGCGAGGTCTCTGATCGCCCGGGCCTTGCCTGGGCAGGAAATGGCAACAGTGTCGAAAGCCACCGCTTCCGAGCCCGAGTCGAGGCCGAAGTGGCGGGCAGCAGACTGGACAACTTTCGCCCCGAGATTACATCTCTCGGCAATCTTCTTCAGACCGGCAGGGCCGTGGTACACAGCATAGAAGGCGCTAATGTTGGCGAGCAGCGCCTGAGCAGTGCAGACGTTGCTGGTGGCCTTCTCTCTCCTGATGTGTTGCTCTCTGGTCTGGAGCGAGAGTCTGAGAGCCCGGTCCCCCAGTCTGTCCTTGGACACGCCGATGAGGCGACCGGGCATCTTCCTCTTGTGCTTTTCCGCGATGGCAAAGAAGGCCGCATGCGGACCCCCGAACCCCAAGGGTACACCAAATCGCTGAGCATTGCCAAACGCAATGTCGGCGCCCCACTCACCAGGTGGAGTGAGGACTGTGAGGGCCAGCAGGTCGGTGGCGGCGCTAAGCAGGGCGCCTTGCTTGTGTACGGCATCGGCAAGACCATTGAAGTCACGCACTTGGCCGTACGTGTTCGGATACTGAACCAGGGCACCAATAAGATCGTCGCCCACGTGTTCCAACTCGGAAAGGTCAGACCCCGAAAGATCCATCACCTTGACATTGATGCCAAACCCTTCTGCTCGACTGCGTAGGACGTTCAGGGTTTGGGGGTGGACATTCTTGTCGACGACGTAGGTCCGGCCAGGGCGCTTAGCCCGAGAGGTCGGGAGAGCGTTCATCGACACTGTCATCGCCTCGGCAGCTGCAGTGCCTTCATCGAGAAGACTGGCGTTGGAGATGGGAAGGGCCGTCAGGTCCGAAACTAGGGTCTGGAAGTTCAGCAGAGACTCGAGGCGACCCTGGCTGATCTCGGGTTGGTAGGGCGTGTAGCTGGTGTACCACGCGGGGCTCTCGAGCACATTGCGCTTGATTACTTCAGGGGTGATGGTGCCGTAGTAGCCTGCGCCGATGAAGTTCTTCCTGCTAGACTCGTTGCTCTCAGCAGCAGCGCGGCCGATGGCCTGCACCTCCCATTCTTGGTGGCCTTGCTTGGTAGCGCGAGTAGCAGCTGAGTCGAAGGCGTCGCGGGGCCTGGGGAAGAGCTCGCGGGACGAGAGGATATCGGCAGGGATGACCTGCTGGATGAACTGGTCGAGGGACTCGGCGGGAGGCGAGAGGGCCTTGAGCATCTGCTGCGTGCTCTCCTTGTCGGGCCCAATGTGGCGGTTGACAAAGCTCTCGTGGGTCGGGAACAGCTCTGGTAACCTGACAAAGGGGCGGGCCCCGGTGGTGTCGGTAGCCGAGCTGGTCCATCGGAGGGTTGTGCATTGAGAGGAGCATGCCGAGTAGATGCGTGGCCGTGTAAGCCGTGCAGCTGTGCGAAATGCAAACACCGAGGCACCCAGAGTCCGGCCGAGACGGCCAATTTGCCGTGACGCAGTCATTATCAAGGGACAGCTTCGATGCGGTTGAGATGCAAGCAACGCCCGTCTGTCGCGCAACAAGTGACCCGCGGCCCTCAAGGCAATGACTTTGGAGCACTGCAATACCAACGAGTAGTGGCTTAGTTGAAGTCACAGGCCCTTGTGTATCCTTCTCCCTCCCAGACGCCGCCCTACGCCACCCCGAGTGTCGGGGCTATGGGGAGATAAAAAGGACGAAAATCGCCGAAACGTGCTGCCAAGACCAGGAACAGCCGGCGACAATTGACGTCAGGACCGTACCTCGTTTTCTCGAAACTTGCCAATTGACCCCGGATCTGCCGCTTCTTGTCCTGGGAATGGGAAGAAGAGTCGGTGTAGCACTGAAAAGTAACAGCAAACATGCATGACAATAGGAACCAAGACTCGGCCTGGTCAGCGGATGACCGAAACCCACCGCTATGTCGTGCTCGCTGATAAGAAGATACCGGGTATTCTCGGGCCGACTTAGATCAGGCCTGCTGCCAAGACCGTCTCTGGCGGACAGGGGCTCTGCTTCCGGCCCCTCGGCGCTCCATGGTGCACGTCCCTTGTCCCTTCCAGGAATGGCGTCACTTTGCACCCAACGAAAAATCTGGAGCCGCGATTCCATTGATCGCGGCAAACAAACTCTCCAAATCCACATCAGTGCAGCATTCGACCCCAACCCCCGTCACAATTCCAGCACTTCACGATGTTTGGCCGTAAGCCTCTTACCCTTAGCTGGGGTGGTACTGAGCAGGCAGTTCAGTGTGCTAAAATCCAGTCTAGTTCCGCCCCAAGCTTCACCGGAGGAGATCCGCGCCGCCGAAACCGAGGCTACCTTCACGCTCCAGCGCGCCCTCGCGACCGCTGCTGCCCTGTACCTATGTGCGCTCACCCATCGTCGGCTTCTAGAAACATAGCTCAGTGCTAAAACCGAGAGTACAGCCCCGTTCGTTATCGACGCCGTCTCCAAGATGTTTTAACGACGTCGTTCTACATCTCAGCGAGCAGGCGATTTAGACTGCCGTCGAAGTGCCGCCCTGCGAGCACGTAACGCCTATTTCTCCGTTCTCGAATTCCGATGCAATCAGGGACGATGGCTTAGAGACGGGCAATGGCAGACTCTCGTCAGTCCGCTTGCGAGGCTAAAGGAGAGTCAGAAGGGATGGCAATGCCAGACACAGCTCCTGCAGTCGGCGGTGGCGGATGGCATGGCACGTCCCATCTATTCCACATGGCTGTACGATATCATAACTCTTGACTTTGGCAAGTCGAGTAGTCACGGTTTTGAGGGGGAAGTGACTTTCATAGATTTCGAGGATCAAGGCCGCGGCTTACAATTCCGCAACGCAGCGGCGCATTGTACGAATTACACGCAAAAATGCGTCCAGAAGATAGACCTCAGCCTCACCAACGCCCGTGATTCGGTTCGAGTATTGTGCGACACAGTTAGCGGGTGCCACATAAACGCTACGAAGTGACCACGAGGCATATTTAACTTGTTCTCGCACCACGGGTTGACCTAAACATAGGTTTTGCGGCACAGGACCCGTGGGAATGCTCCTCTGGAGTCACCCGTCAACGCCGCCTTCGAATACAGCAACGTTGATCCGCCCGAGGCCGGTACCAGCCCATGGTCAATATCCTTGGCGTGAATATCTCGACGTAAGGCGATCATCTCGCCTTGGGTGCAACCCATTGTAGCAGGTGTGTGACGCCACAATCAGTGTTCATCACCGAGCAAGGCACCCACCTACCTAGGTAAACAGCTGCCTACATTGTACGTAAGCACCCAGGACATCCAAACTATACCTCCCGTATCCGATGGTGTCTCGAGGACTTTAGGGAGCGGCGATGCAGCTGGGACCGTCCTCAATACGCGAGTGGGCGAAGACAAGCATCTGTTGCCACGGCGGACAAGATACCAAGCTTCGCCATATACGTAACTTAGAGTACGGCAGGCAGAACAAACCGACGTTTTGCGGTCTCATGAACCGGCGTGTTATAAATGATGGGGAAAAGGGGCACTTTGGGTTGCACGAATGCATCCTTATGCATATGCAGGGCCCAGTCGAGGCTTGCTGCACAGCGGCCGACTGAAATTAAAGCTCTGGGCCCTGGCCGGCGATCAGACGCGGGGTTGGCTAATGTTCTCTTTTGCCCAGTCTAAGTTCGACAAGGAGAGGATTGGACAATTGGGTGAGAAATCAGGAGCGTTCGAATTCATGCGCTGTCGCTTCCGGCTCCCGGGAGGCAGCCCATTCGGGTGGGGAGCCGAGCTGACGTCCACTTCATGCGCTACTATCGTGGTGGACGTCTGTTCGCTCATCTGTGCAGGACGAAGGGGAGAGATGGATCGCTCTTGTATGGACAACACAGCGAGACACGGGCAATGGTGGGCCCAATCGGAATGTTGGAGGACATGTGAAATCGGCGTTGGCTGGACCCTTTTAGCGCCCTGAAACCCAGCTTTGTCTGCCTGCAACGCCTTGCAGATGCGCAATCAGGCAATTGACCAATGAATATCTCTTCAGATTTGAGGTTCGAAATGATTCCCAAAACTCCAAGGAAGATAGAAAGGAGCGCCAGCAGGCGGCTGGCTATGTCTGATGTCGCTTGATCGTCTCGTTTACAATCCGAGCTCGGGGCTAAGTTACAATTCATCGGAAAGCTCGGGGGGCAACACCTAATGAGGCGATGTCGGCTTCGTGTGTCCGGTTTGGGGAGACGTGGGAGGGGGTGCGGTGCCCCTCCTTCAAAGTGCGGGGTGATAAGATAAGCGGGTGTGATTGTGATGGTGGCATGAAATGGTGTTGACCTGATCCTGCTGATGGGAGGTCGGATGGGGGAAAGTGGATATGGCCTTAAATATTTTGAGTAACATGAACTGAGTCAAGTGGCTGCCATGTTGATTCAGGACGCGCTCGAGTGCCTCGTCTGGCCGGCGCGTGGTGGTTGCGGGATCATGTGGGTAGGATGGCAGCGGCGACCCCCAATTGAGACTGTGGAAGCAAGGCTCCCACATTGACCATGCTCTAGGTGGCCATCTCAAAATGCTTTGAAGCCCCGAAAACGAGAGACGAAGGCGATCAAGTTAAATCCTTTAAATCCGACTGAGAAACGCAGTCAGAAACCGTGGTCCTCCGATGCCAGGCAACATTGGTCTGAGCCGATGAGGCCGATACTCTGCTGAAAGTGACTCAATTCACATGATATCCCATTGTTCGGTCCAGGCAGCCTGGCCAATTCCACTGACAGCCGGTAAGTGACGAACCCTGAACCAGAGGCAGATGTGGTGGGCGACTAGAGTAGTACATGGGACCTGTTTTCAACTTTCGCTCCTGCGACGCATTAAAACAATTGGCCAGACTGAAACACAACTCATTGAGCAAGGCAGTGACTGAGATATGAATCAAGATGCCGTGCAAGAGAGAGCCTTGATGGCCATGTTTGATGTGAACTGCTACATCCACGCCTCTCCCCGCTTGATTGGGAGGTCAGCAGGGCCCATGGGATACCTTCAGAATGCCAAGAGTACAACGAAGCGGGAGTCCATTATCGATAGGTAAATGACCCCTTTAAGCCAAAGTAGGCAGGAACCTGTTAGCAAGTGCAACCACTTTTTGCCAGACCTCAACCCCGCGATGAGTCACACATACAACACTCGATTCGAGACCATGATTACGTCGCGATTGGAACAGACGGCACGAAAACGGACCGCCTGCTTGATTTCCAGGCTTCTAGCCATTGGTCAATTCACCTTCCTTGTCCACGCAACATGGTCAGGGTTATAGGCTGCAGTCAACGTCAAGGTATCGACGGTTGACGACGGCCCAGACGACCGCTGAGGCCTCTCCAAACTGAAGCTTGGTACGCCACAACAATACCGCCGGCTCTCAACTTCGATGCCCAAATGGCGGCCCAAACGGGGCTCAACTTGAGATTATCAAGTTACTAGAGCTGCTCGTTTGCCCGCTATTCGCGTTCAAGCTCCACATGGAGAGGACGCATGCAAACGGGAGTTACGAAGTGTTTGTTTTGCCCCTCTTTCCCCTCCTTGCCCCTCCTTTCCAATTGCTCCTTCGTCCAAGCGACATTGCGAGCTGATATGTCCTTTGCTGTGTGAGTTGGCGACGTCGGTGTCGAAACCATCGTCCCGGGCTGGTGAAGGTTGATTGATACATCTGCCAGCGCCAGTACCTCTAGAACAGGCAACAGGAACGGTCTGACATCTCTAACGACCTACTGTGCTCACCATCCCCCGAGACACAGGAGGGAAAAATAGTGTGTCTTGATGAATGTGCTACAACTCCGGCAGCACATCGGACAAGCCTTGGAGCTGCTCTTCCCTAGGACAGACCATCTCGAGCTAAGACACCGCGGTTGGAGACCTGCGAGCTTCCCCCAGAGCTCCCGATGTCACTCCGCAGTTGAAGCACGTCTGCCTTGGAACTCTCCGGCTCACCAACACTTCCACGACTCATACAGCGGGAACATGGCAGCAGCAGAAGCCAGCGGCCCGAACGGGACATGCACCTCACAAACCGCCCGAAGCGACAGGAAAGTGGCTAAAGTGGGCAAACTCAAGTCAGCTTGCAGATGGCAACTGAGACACACTGGAACAATCCGCAATGCCGCCCAAAAAAGAAGTAAACAAAAAAAAGAAAAGCCAACGGATTGGCCTTGACATCAGGAGGCTACACGGCCTCTGTCGACGAGTTGCAAGAAACAGGCAAGAGAGTTGTACTGAACACGGAAGAAGCTGTCCTGCTTGAATCAGCAGCGCTAATCTGGTTGGCAGCATTGTTAGGCTCAATGGCTTGCTAAGGTAGCCAGAAGTACCGCCCTTTAGGCAGAAGTACCTCGCGCTAGCCCCTGGCCTATTTTTGCCTAACACGGCAGTGAGCCTGACGGGTGACCCATTGGTTGCGCTCGGCATACTCAACATGATTGGCTACGCGGGCGGACATGGGGGTTTGTCAGAGGGTGTCTGACTGGTGGTGGATGACTCCTCCCGGTGTCCAGCATCCTGCCAACCAATGTCGCCACGCCACTCCATTTACACCTCAACCCCAGATTCGTGCCCGCCCACGCAAGGAGTTCTTGCTTGGGAGTGGCAGACGCGTTGTGCGCCGTGGTGACTGCTGTCGCAATCTGCCCCAACAACTGTCGCCCGTGTCTGGGGCCTTGGGCTCCCAGTCTCGTCCCAGCCCTTGCCGAAGCCTAGCCAGCCGTCAAGTGATGGCAACATGTCTTGGGAGGGTGCTCCGTCTACTTACAGCCCTCATAACCCCCCCAGCTCATGTTTCTCTTTCACCCTCTTTCACTCTCTCCGGTCGCCTACGCTCTTACCACCGTGTGCTCGCAACGGCTAGACACGGCTATTGTCATATTCGATTGCCGCTGTTATGAATGCGCTGCTCTTTGGGCCTGCTTCGCCACTCCGACTCTTTCCAACGGATTCCATTGACCAAGCTCATTAATTGCGAGGCTTACGCTAGCTATTGTTCCGCAATCGCTTCCTTTTTGACACCCAGGTCTGGATACATGAATAGCGGCAAACAGCAGTGCCCCCATTGTCTATTATTCAGCAATTGAGAAGATTTATGTCTTCTCACCAACCCTTTTCTCCTACAAAGAAGCTCCCTGCCGCCACCTGAGCACGCTCAGTCTTTGTTAGCTGTCCCTTCAAACCCCCAACAACCTCACAGTCAGTTAACCAGCTGCTTTGGTTGCGCAACCAACACAGATCTCCATCACACTCATTGTCTAATGCTGGCTGTCACCTCTTGATGACGGGCCACACATTCGCCACCTGCTCTCTCCATCAACACAGTCATAGGCGTTATGGCTGACAAAGCAACAACTTCCCTTGCGATGCAGCAGCCCGTGTCGCATCACCAGGACCAGACAGCAACAAGGCCACCTTGGGCCCCCTCATCCTCACCTCCCACCTATCTTCCCCCGACACCGACAAGGGAGATGCAGGACACGTGCTCGCTACCACCGGACAGGGCTTTAACAGTCCCGAAACTCCAGAAGCCCTGCGATATCAGCAATCTGATGTCGCCTCCCGAGCCCGCCCCTCTCGATATGTTTCGCTTAGCAGGGCCAGCAAACAAGAATGCTGCCTCAGCCCCTGATGCATGTGTTCTGCATCAACCGCTCTCACCCCCCGTTTCGCCCTTCTCAAAAGCGGCCAACACGATTAGCCCGGCGCCTTCTCAGACTCTGGCCGGCGGCAAAGACCCGATTCTCTATCCCACCGGTGAATTCCCCGCGAGCGCTCCTACCGGCCCCTTGTTCACGCCGACACCGGCCTCTGTCGAGACCTTCCGGGCATCGACCGAGCGGTTGGTGAGCGAGCACATCGCTTCAAGACCAGCCAGCCTTTTCCGAGACTCGACACCGCCGAGACCCGAGGATTACGAGCTTGCCCTCTACTTCAAATCCAACTGCTTCCGCATGTTTCAGGATAACCCGAAGGAATGGTTGCGCAAGGAGCGTGAGCTTCTCCGGGCCGACCGCAAGCATACCAAGCATCCGGCACTCTCGTTCCAGCCGCCCAAGCTTCCGAGGCTTCCCCACATTCTGCCAGCGTCCAAGGTTGCCGTACTGGGACCGCAGACAACCAAGGCGCCCACAGTTCGCGTGCAAAAGCTTAAGTCCCCGAAAGTTAAGGCGCAGAATCCGAAGCCAATCCGGGCCACGCCATTGCCGCCCCCTCGCGAGACGATCCGCGTCGGCACGCCCGAGCCTCGGGTACGGACTGTTGCGCCGAACCGCGAAGACAAGGATTTTGCGTCCTTGAAGGATCTCTCTCCGCCGCTGAGCACGCTTCCGCCAAAGCCGAACAGCCTAAAGGTTGACTGGAAGGGGAACGCGCTGGACCTGAGCAACGACCCGCACCGTCACCTGCTGCACCCGGACGAACTCATCCTGGCGAGCAACCTCCGGCTTGACTGCGCGACCTACCTCACCAGCAAGCGGCGCATCTTTTTGCGGCGGCTCGAGTGCGCGCGGATCGGCAAGGAGTTCCGCAAGACGGATGCGCAGCAGGCGTGCAAGATTGATGTCAATAAGGCGTCGAAGCTGTGGCAGGCGTATGAGCGGGTTGGGTGGTTGGATATTGAGTGGATGCGGGAGTACCTGGCCCGCAAGGCTTGAATAGGTTTTTTCTTGGGTTCGGGCGGATTTCACAGTTGGGTTTGCCATGATTTTCTCTTTCTCTTTTGCTATCAACACCGCTGATTTGGTGCTCGGATTTATTGGGAATATCACTTTCCTATCTCCTTCTCTTGGTTTCCCTTTCACAGCATCACGTCGCGGCACAGCATATGCATCATTACGAATCTCATATGATACCCCCTGAGCGCCCGAAATACGGGCAGCTCCACTTCCCAATTACATTTCACTTCGTTTTTTTTTTTTTTTTTCCAGTTCTCCCCGCATTGCATTTGCGTGGTTTGGGTGGTCGGTCGGTCGGGCTGGGGCACGGTATATGGCAACACTCAACAGGCGAGTAACCTGGTCTGGCAGATGGGCGTAGGGTAGGAGGCGGGAGGCAGGCTTGTCGGTATTTTTGCATTTCACGGCGTTCAGATTTAGGGGTTGGGAGGAGGGTCACGCAGGACTTGGTTGGTTGCGAGATTGGGCTTATGCATGGATGGCTATACCCCGTCGCTGTGTTTCTGCTTCCCCAGATTCTTCGGTATGTCGATGTTGGCAAGGTCACACTAGCCCGCTGGACCGGATCCCCTCTCATTTGTTTTATGGGTGGAAGGATGGGATGGACAGAGCTGGCCTGCTCGGGACTACATAGCTCTCTCATCTGCGGTGGTATGTAAAGAAACACAACGCCGCTGGTTTCAGGACCCTGGCTACTTGACGGCCTGGACCAGCGGTGATAATCGCCCTCTCGTGGTGTCTTAATGGCGTCTGTGAATGCTGAACCGTGATCTTCGAGCTGCTGGTCATACTTCGTTGATACGTATTTGTGCTCTGCCTAGTACGGGATAATGCAATGATTCGAGTTTCACGATGCCCTGGAACCAAGCATGTTGACTGTTTCCGACTCGGACCAGGAACAAGGGGACAACGGGCCCTGGTTCCCGTCGACGGAGCCGGGCTTCCCGTCAGCCCTGCAGCTGCTTGATGATGTCATGATCCATGTCGCCGTCAAGTGACCCACTTTGTTCAGTTGTGGAGTCGGTCAGGGCACGTTGCATGTGACATTTCTCTTTTGCACCAAAACGACTCTTGGGAGGGTGGACATGGAATCTCGAAGTCGGATTTAGGACTTTGCATTGTGAAATCCGGTTGATTCCCTAAGCGCATGGCTACCGTGCCTACTCACATCTTCTGAGACCGGGACTTCTCTCCATATTCGCCCTCCGCGTCATCCGAGCGATCCGATACTCCCGTGGCACACCCCGCTCTTCGATTGCTCACTGCCCCAAGGACAACGTGTAACCTCCGTCCACAACTAGCGTCTGCCCGTCAATGTACTGGTTGCACACGAGCGCTAAGATGCCCTGTGCCATGTCGATGTCCCGCCCCGGCCGGTTCGCGGGCACCTTGCCTTCGTATTTTTCCTTGTCCAGATGGCTCTTCTGGAACTCGTCGCTGCTGTCGGCCGTCATCTCGCTGGGGAACACGCCCGGCGCGAGCGCGTTGATGCGGATCTTGTGTCCCGCGGTCGCCACCTCGGCGGCCAGCATGCGGGTGAGGTGGCTCGCGGCGCCCTTGGCGGCGTTGTAGGCAAAATGGTGCTGCGCGCCCTTGACCAGCCCGCTGATACTCGTGATGTTGACGACGGTGCCGGACCAGTGCGGGTGCCGCTCCGAGGAGCGCTGGAGCAGCGGCAGGAATGCTGCAGTCATGAAGTAGAGGGACACGACGTCCGTCTTGTACGTCTCGAGCCAATCTTCTGCCGTGGTCTTGTCCGTGTCGAACAGGTTCGCCCTCATCTCCGCCGCCGACCCGGATTCGGGCTGCACCGTGTTGCTGCTGATGCCCGCATTATTGACCAGAATGCAGAGGCACTGCTCGCGCGATTCGACCTCCTTCACCAGGCGGGCCACGTCGTCCTTGGACGTCACATCGCCCGTCAGCGCGATGATCTCGCCCTCGATGTCCTTGTTGTATGTGTTGACCACCGTGTCGAGCTTCTCGCCCGAGCGGCCAACAATGTACACCTTGGCGCCGTTGGCGGCCAGCGCCTGGGTGATCATCAGGCCGATGCCTGAACCGCCGCCCGTGACGAGGGCCACGCGGCCCTTGAGGTCGAACAGCGAGTTGCGGTTGAAGTCGGCGTGTGTCGCGGCGGCTACGCTCTTGGACATCTTGGCGAAGTTACGGTTTGTTGACGGAGTAAAAGTGCTGGGGATGCCAGCAAGAATTCTCAGTGTTGGTTTGAGGAATCTAGGTTCGGAGAATCGCGCTGCCGTGAGTGTTCTGCTGGTTCGTATGAGACAACTGGTGACTCGGAGTCGAGTTGTCAGAGTGAGGCTCATGTCGTGATGAATCTGAACGCGAATTGAATTGGGAATTGGAATGGGGACATGGTTTAAAGCATTCAAAGGCTTTCTCGTCTGCTACGAGCTTCTTCATGACGAAATTGGGACTCGAAATCGTAGCAGTCATGAAAGTCGATGACGAAATCGATGAAAGAATTTACAACGGGATTGGCCAATTACATTGGCACCTAGGAATATGCCCACTGTTTCGCAACGGCTTTCCCAGGTTGTTGGCCATTTCTATTAGATCTGCTGCAGAGAAGGACTTACAGTTCATTCCGGTCTTGCCGAGCTTGCCTTTTGCGATGCGGTGTTCGGATGAGGGGTACATCCTCAAAACATCTCTCAGTACTAACACAGTCTCATGTCGATTATAGATATACAGGTATCAGTGTAGGTAGGAAGCCGATATTCGTCTTCCCCTGCTCAACTCTTTTGAGGTCACTTCAAGATGGCAAACTCTATTTCGAGTCCGTAATGGTGGATGGAGCCTAGGAAGTCAAGGTGGTGTCTATCAAAAGAGATCGTTCTCGAGCTCCCAAATGATGTGCCTCGATCGTTGAGAACAACTTGGAAGGTAAAAGCATCAAAAAGTTCACCAGCGGATAACCAGCCGGTTACGAAAACCCCCGTCAGGATTTTACTACGTATGCGTCTGCCTTTGAGCGTTCGATCTTGCACCCAATGACTCTGGGCCGGTATCACAAGATGGATTCCTCGCAGGAGACAGCGTCTCGCAGGACCCAGGTGACTGGGAGACGGGGGGCCAACTCCCTGCAACGACTCGCTAACACGGTGTTTCTCATAACGCCTGCCCAGCAGTTCGTGCGCTCCTCACTCCGGTCATGATGATGATGAGGCACATGTACCAGCAGAGAGCGGCGGTGGTAAACAACAAGGCCCTCTGCCCTGTTATTGTTAGCTATGTCAGCTGGGTTTTGATGTCATAGATGATGTGTTCGGGTCTGGTACCATTGATTCATTACTTGGGGGCATGCCGATCACTGGTGATATCCTGATCTACCAGACTTACTCTCAAGCCAGCTAGGCGAGGTAAGGGAGGACTTTGTCACAGTGTCCACGAGCAGCCAGAGTTCTGAACGTGTCAGTGCCTAGGCACTCACGGGCAGATTGGAGGATTATACTTATCTGAAGGTTAGAGTCTACCGTTTTTGTGGGAATGTGACCAAGCTCAAGTGTGTGAGTGCCACAGTGTTGAAATTCTGCTATCTGCCTCACAGTCTGTCCATTGTAACAGGCAAAGCATTGTCTCCTATTCCTTGGTCGCCCCTTTTCCACCACTCTAAGCACACGTCTGATGGAAACGCAACCCGAGCCGCAACACCGCTCGCCTCCGCTGTAGACCCCCTATTCCCCGACTTCCAAGCCCTTCCTCAATTCGGCTGTTTTCCGTCACTACCCGTCCCCCAAAGCATGTTGGTTTGGGAAGTCTAGCCGCAAAATGGGCTGTACGCCGGCGGGGCAGCCTCGACGGGCTCCAGCCAGTACAAATCTCCTGGTTGTTGATGAAGGTGCACCATCCCGACCTCTCGTCGAGTCTGGGGCAATTGTCAAAGGTTTTGCCGGCGTTCACACCGAGATCGCGGCGCGGGACGATGAAGGAGCGGCAGTTGCTCTCGTTACGGACGCCCGCTTTACAGCGGCCCTGGCTGGTCCGGAAGGTCCAAGAGCCGCCGGGCTTGAGATAGTTGGTCAGGCCCCAGCCCTGCAGGGCTTGGATGAGTGTCAGACAGTCGTCCTCGTAGGCGTCTTGGAGCTGGAAATTGGGGAGCCAGTTGTTCCAGCATTGCGCGTGGTCACGGGCCTCAAGGCCGCCGTCGTCGCCGCTGGGAGTGGGAGGGCGGTCAAGAAATCACGTGCTGTTGACTGGCATCTCGCCGGGCCCGTATACGGTGAGGATCAGGCCCTCGTCTGTCACAGTGATGCCGGGCGGGAGCGAGGTGACCTTGGTCGTCGGCGTCGCGCGAACGTCTTGGCCTTGTCCGCCCGGAGCAGATTGAGCAGCTGGAAGTGCGGCGGCTTGGAGGCCGAAGAACGCAGCAGCGACCAGGAGAAGGTGCATGATCGCGCTTGGAGTTGGATCGTAGTTGGAATATTTAAAGCTTGATATCTGGGAGTGGAATTGAGGTTTGGAAGCACGCTATACCAGTCGAGGGGGGAATCAGGACAGCTTATATATGCTTGAGAGTAGATAATGTTCGTCGGTCCCTGGAGAAAGTCAGAATCATCATTGCTACCTGACTTTTCGATTATACGCGCTCAGCAAGTGTATTGATATTGCCGGGCTTACGATATACTGCCAGCACGTTGTTTGTCTGATTTTCATGCTCTAGCGCGTCATTTTTTGGGTCCTTGGATGGAGTGAGAGTACTAATTGCTGCTGCCTAGCTACCTTGTAGTTCGATGATACGAGCGGAGCGATCATATTGGACATGACAGCTCTTACGATGTCCTAGATGTAGCCGTAGGGCTAGGTGATTCCCCTGGCCTCGAACCCCAGCAGTATGTGATTTCTAGGACGTTCCACAAGTACGACCGACGCCGGTGCTACTGAACTTACAGATGATCTGCAGTCCCAGGCTCTCTTTTGAAGGACGTGTGATCCATATGGACAGGTGTCAGGGGTTGTTTCCTCCTCTCTTCCCTCCCACCTCCGAACCCCTTACCGTCCTGGTTAATCTTTAGCCGCCGCACTCTGACCCGTGCCATGACCGCCCAAAACCCAACCCTACCTTATTAAGTAGGATCATCTTCACCTCCCTTGCTCATCTCCATTTTATCCACTACTGGTAACGCGCCTTGGACAATTCCTGAATTGTAAGGCAATGACCTACTCGAGCGCGCCTTCTCGTCAAAGGTCCAATGTGCCAGCTCTGGAGAACCTCTTGCCTTCAGAGCATCCGTCAAGGCCCAATCGCGAATCGTCAGGCCAACCTGGCCGCTTACGAACGCGTTCGTGTCCGCTGTTCGCAGTGAGGGTCCAAAGGCCTCCCGAGACGGTACCACTCGGGCTATTGCCAGTCGATAGTGCCAGTGATGTTGTTATCTTGGTCGACGAGGATATGGTGCCCAACGTCGTCAACGTGCTTCAGAAAGAATTGCGCCGAGGCCGAGGTCTCAGTGGCGACCGTGTTGTGCCCGTAGTCCTGGACGAGCTGCCAGGCATTGTCCTTGAGAAAGCTGTACACCAGATAGCCATCAACGGGATACGCGCCATAGAGGTGCCCATCGGCATCAGTGCGAAGTACTGGTCTGCCCAAGCCGTGTAGTAATCGATGGCGTGTTCGAACGGGCCGCAGGGGTCGAGCACGATGAATTTGTCGCTCGCCACGGGCCCCACCTCGACGCGTCCTTCTTGGTCGACGTACAACGAGTCAGCTTTGGGCAGCGGTTGCCTGGCCAGCTCGGCATAGACGTCAGCGAGGCATCTCCAAAGGTTGCCCCGCCACGCATGCTCGGCCGCGTCGAGCTAGGCCGTTCGCTCTTCCGAAAGTCCCCCCCCATCCCGTGGTTTTCCCGGGAGCTCTTCCATGAGGATGAAGCCAACGCCGACGCCATGATCGGTCCCGGCGCCGCGTATGGCGTAGCCGAACGCCTTGGGTGCCGGCACAGCGGTGCCTTTGAGGAACTTCAGAGTCGCGTATTCGCTGAGGATCAGATAGTCTATCAAGGACGAGTAGGGCAGAAGTCGAGCCACCCTCGGGACCCGGATCAACCACGAGGGGGAACCGTCGCTGAAGCGGACACCGGTGTGGTAGTTGACAGCTCCCGTCATGGTATTGACGGACGTGGGGCCATGCTCGATGGTGCACTCCCGGCCGTGGCTGAGACAGGACGCATATTCACACAGCTGCGTCGTTGATCCGAGACCGGAGATGGTCAGACTCAGCTTCACGCGCCGAGTGCCCGGCTGCCTCAAATGTGGCACGGTCGATGAGCTCCCCCTGCACATCATTAACATTTACCCTCGGCCTTTAGCACTCGAGTCCGGGGACAATGGGGGCATTGGAAGCATCCTTACCTCCCCACACCGATGGAACCAGCGAGACAAGTGTGGATAACACAGCAACCTCTCTCTATCTCTTTAGTGGGTGAATGATTTCTGGGGAAAGACAGCCCCTTTTTTCTTGAGCGGGGAGATGATGGACGCGCGCGGCGGGGGGTTCAGCCGCAGCGAGGCCGAGCTCGAGGCCCTGGCCGGCCTGACCTTCGAAATAGTCCCAAATTGTCACTAACTACACACTAGTCACAAAGCAAAAAGATTAGGAAGCAGCATTGTCCAATATATATAGGTACTTGTTGAAGAGTTCTTAGGGCAGAGCAAGATCTCAATAGATAATAGCATAGAATCATCAGGCAACTGCCAGATTAGCCTAGAGGATAAAGACAGAACTTACTTAACTTAAACAAAGGCCCTATAACTTATCTAGTTATCCTATAGTAATGTTATAAATATAGTGCGTACCGTAAGGACACTCTAAGCACTCACAACCTCATCACATGCACACATATATATACACAAACACATAGTTATACAAGTTACATACAAACACACACACACACACACATACATACATACACACAAATACACACACATACACATACCTACACACGCACTCATATGCATACCAAACACAAGAATCACGAACTGAAAAAGAACAGCTTTGGCGTCAATCCACCATCTCGCCATAACCAGGCACCCGCGTTCCGATCTCCGACAAAGACACCAAAAACAACAAGGGTAGCGGAGATATCAAGACATGGACGACAGGAGAAACGGGCATCAATCCAAACAATATCATTGAGCTTATCAAGGAGATTATACTGATGCGTTTGAGGCGACTGCGGTGTGTGGTGTCTCCACGGCTCAAAATATTGTACAAATTGTAAGTGATAAGGTCCCCAAGTTAGTTTCACACCGCTCTCTATACCTATACTCCTCCCCCCTTCTTACCTCCTCGGGATAGTGCGTAGGACATAGGGCTAATAAATGACCGCTTCTGTTGAGCTATGCTCGTAAAGCCAACACTAGATGGTTCTGAGTCTTTATATAGAAGTTTGAGGAAAGTGGAAGGGGCTAGGACAACATACCTAAGTAAACTTTAAAATTAACCTTATACCCCTTCTCTGTTTGTGAGACTGTAGCTTGGCTTTGGTTTTTTGTTCATTCGACATCATGCGTATCAAACGAACGTTGGGACAAAATCCTGAAACAGGTAAGGGGACGGGAAGTTTGTCCGCTTGTTTAGCGGCAGTCCAAGCCGCCATCATTGCCCATACCAGAGGGAGCCAAATGAAGAGAAGTCAAAAGAAAGAAACGTAAAAGAAGAGAGGGATAAAAGGGTGTGGAAGGTGAACCCAGTGTGCATTGGTCTGCTGTCCCTGGGTGGGACTCGAAGTTCGCCAGGATTCAATTGGCGTCGTGTCAGGAGGCCGAGGGAAAGGTTGGCTTTTCTACCCGCCGCTTAATAAACAGTCAGATCAACAGAGCTGGCATGCCTAAGGTGCCTTACCTTGGACAACTCGAGCGAGCAGAGAGCTGGCTGTGCTTGCACTACCGATGGCTTGTTTCGCTAGCAACTGGTTGGGGTCAAGAGGCAGGCCGCAGGAAAGCCGTCAAATTGTGTGAACACCGTTGGGACAATGATGATTCAAAAGAAGGAGAGACCGAAAGAAATAGCTCAGCCAACTGGATGGGTAGATGAAATGATCGAAAGAGAACCAATCTATTTGTAGTATCCCTTCATAAACCACTTATGATGTCCGCGTCCCCGGACTTCATCATGTATTTACCCCCTTATCAAAACGTCACCTCCTCAGTATTCTCCCTCACCTCCTTCATCAGCTCCGCCAGCCTCTCCTCATCCTCCGCACCCACCACCACATCTGCAATGCTCCCCCCTTCCTCAGGATCCTCATACCAGCTCAGGATCAGCATCCTCCCATCCTCAAACGGCCCCCTCCACTTGTCAATAAACTCCCTCCTCCCGCCCTTCACCTTAATCGAGAAGCTACTCGCGCACTGCAGTCCCCTCCCCGTGAAATGCCCCCTCAGCAACGGCAACGAAACCGACCCGGACGTCCGGACGTTCAAGTCAACAATATGACACCCACCATCACCACCATCCTTCCCTTCCTCTCCCGTAGCCGTAGACGTACACAAAACATCCGCGCCAACAGGCCCGACATAGCCGTGCGAAGCAACCCACTCAGCAATCCGCTCCATCAGACCCTGAAACTTTTCCCGCAGCGCCTCCTGCCGACCGTAGTCGATCCGGCTCCCGATCCAGGCCGAACTCCCATCGTCGGTGATCATCTGCTCGGCGGCGGCGAGGAACAGCGGCGCGCCGGACGCGGTCACGAAAAACGTCAAACCATAATCGCCCGAGAGGTCCTGGACGAGGTCCGTCAGCAGGACGGTGGTCGGGTGGAGATGGGCGTTGGACGGCGTGAGCAGGGGGAGGAGTTTGCGGAGGAGGCCTTCGCCTTGGCCTTCGCCAGTGCTGCTGCTGCTGCTGCTCTCGTTGTTTTGGATGGTGGGGGATCCGAGTCCCGAGAGGTCGGCGAGGAGTTGGGCTTTTTTGTCGTCCGAGGTGATCAGCCAGGTGCCGGCGCCGCCAAAGGCTTGTTGGGTCTTGAAGACGAAGGGGACCGGGCGGGCGCGGACGGCCGAGAGGATACGGTTCGTTTCGCGCGAGAGCCACTCGCCGCGGGGGCCTGTGCAGGTCGGGGGGATGGAGGGGAGACGGGAGGCGTCGGTGGCGGCGTCGCGGCAGACGCTGCAGCATGAGTCGACGGCGGGAGGGTAGCCCTCGGTCTCAATGATTTGGGACTGTGGCGTGGGTAGGCCGGAGCGGGCGAGGCCGGCTTTGCTGTTGAGCAGCCAGTGGGTTTCGAGGTCGTGGGTGAGCGGATACGCCTCGAGCCCGTCAAAGACGACTTTGTACTCAAGCTTGTCGATGCCGTGCTCCTTCATGGGGATCTTGGACGGGCCTGGGCAGAACACCAGCTCGGGCCGCTGCGAGGGGTCGAGCACCGAGATGGTCGCCTCGGCTTCGCGCCGGTCGTGTTCGACCTGTTTTGGGCTCCGTCCCAGGTTGAAGAAGATCACTGGCGTGGCACCGGATATGAAGGCATCGCGCTGGGGTATGAGGCTAAGGTGCTTCTTTGCGAGGGCATGTTGGAGCCTGCCGTTACCATGGCTCAGCTTACGGCTGGGCGTCGAAACGAAGGTCTGGTCTTCGTAAACGAACTTGACATTGCGTGGGAAGTCTGGGGTGAAGTCGACGCCGCTGGTGATGCCGCAAGACACCCAGCCGAGTCGGATGTTGGCGTTCTTGGGACTTGCTTGCCGGTAGAGCTCGGTGAGGGTGGTGTCCAGCTTGATGGTAGGGAGCTTGACTTCGGCCGGGGCTCCTGCTGTGCCAACAGACCCCATGTTGCTCACTGAGCGACGCCCCGTATTCGTTTGATGGTATCGTTGGGTGGCTGAGATAAATACTGGACTCTTCGCAGCACGATTGTGAAGGCTGGATTTTTTCGGGTTGTAGAATTGCCGCCAATTTGGATGCGAAATGCTCTTGACTGCGAGGAAGCTTCGGGGCGGGAATGCGAATGTCATGGAATTTTGGAGTTCTTGGTGTGTCCGGAGAGGAAAAGGGATGGTGCTGAATTTAAGCTACCATCTCGGGCACGTAGATCCGTCGATCGTTCAGCATGGGATCATCATACATTTGTAGCACCTCTAAGGAGAGCTGGCAAAGATGATCAGCTAGTTGTGACCTGGGACAAGTGCGTATGTTAGATGACATCATACCTAAAGGTACGCCTACCCGACTCTAACCTGGACAGGCCGGGCGATGTGCCTGCCAACCATCAATGTAGCCTCAGGCCAGTGAAATCAGCGGCACAGGTAAACACCAAAGCCTGTCTTCGTCATCGTCCTCCAATGTCAACAAAGGCTAAGTGTTGTAATCAAGCGTGGAATGAAGGAACTTCCATCCCTTGGGTAGTTCAGGGTTGCCAAGCTCGTGTCGACTGACATGATGCTGGACTCCTAGCACATTCTGACATGTGAAGTCAACTTGGAGGCTTGGAGGACTGAAGCCCCTGACCCTAGCCCAGATATCAGGTACTGTGAACATGACCAACTCTATCCGCTGTCTATCAGCCAGATCGCTATGCAATGATCCCGCGATGCCGCAAACACTTGGACCGTTAGAAGCTCACTCCCCACTTCTTGCCCGACAACAACCCATCACCATGCCCAGAAGAACATTCCCCAACCAGCCTGGGCCTGACCGCATTTCCCACCAGCACCGGACATCCCACAACTGTGCACCAGCCGACTGTCCCTTCATCCATTCAAAAGCCCGGCACCTTGTCATAGAGTCCATCATACAACTTGCCCACCCACCCCAGCGTCTGCCCTCCCCGCGCAACAACCCCGAGCCCTCCAGCGGCCCACAGCGCTGCGACCGCCGCCGCAACGGCATTAATGACCACCAACCGCCTCCGCCTCCTCTTCCTCGCGGCCCTGTCAACCACCGCATTGCCCGTGTGCCGCTCCAGCCTCCAGCCCGCGCCCTGCGCCAGCCCAAGCCACTTGGCCCACCCCCACACCATGTGCCCGCACCCGGCCGCCAAAAGCACGCTGTAGGCGAGCCACGAGACAGCGCGGTGCCGCGCGAACCCGTGCGCGACGTACGCCAGTCCGATGTTGGCGCTGTCGCCCTCCACCAGCAAAGGCAGGCCGCGGTTCATGAAGGCGTGCGCTGCGAGGATCGCGGTGAAGGCGTAGCCTGAGCAGGCGATGAAGCTGAATGCCGGCCAGCCGGTGTATGATGCGCCGCTGGCCTGAGGAGCGGTCCCCACGAGCGGGGCGGTGAGAGGCTTGGTTAAGTGGTGGTGGTGGTGGTTGTCGCCGTAGTAGCGTTGCAGGTTGTGGGTTCTTCGTAGCAGGCGTAGGGCGACACCCGCGCCGACATGGGCCACGACGGGCAGGGCGACGAGGAGGGGTTCTGAGAGCGGGGTCTGGTAGATCTCGCGGGCGAGGAGCAGGTAGGATTCGGAGGCGGGCACGGACTGGGCGGCGAGGGGGATGAGCGAGGTTGTTGCTAGGTGCAGGGCACCGAAGAGGGTGAAGGTGTAGGACGAGTAGCGTTGGATGCGGGTTACTGCGGCAAGAAGAAGTCAGTTGGAAGGTATATTGAAGGGTGTCGGAGAAGGAGGTAGTACGGTAGTAGATTGCGCCGTGGCTGCTGCCGCTTAGGCCGAGGCTGGTGGACGTTAACGGCGCCTTAGGGGAAGGTGTCGAGTCAAAGGGTGAGCCGTCGGCGTGGTCCGGCAGCGGAGGGAGGTCCTTCTCCATATTTGGCGACTCTATGGGTTCCGGGTCCAGCTCGAGCAGGGACGCGTGCGTGGCCTGCGAGGCTCCCGAGGGTAATGGTTGATCGTCCATGATGCGAAAGAGCCGGGCAACCAGCCTGGCACAGTCTAGACCGGGAAGTATCAGTGTCTTTTTTGCGATGCTGTGCGCTTCATTAAGTACCTTAAGGGAAGGTGCAATTGTTGAGCTGGGCCATCTGAGCACTGGAGTTGGTTGAGCCGCGGTCTCAGCGGACCCTGGCTCTGAGCGGTAACGTCAAAGCCCAGACCCACAGAGGCTCTGGCAGGCGCATTTCTTGGCAGACATCAGCACAGAATGAACCCCTTGATCCTGTCGATTTCCACTTCGACCTGCAGCGAAGACCAATTCACCTGCAGTATCACCAACGCAGCACATCATCCGCGATAAACTCGCCAAATTCTCATCAGCTATTCGTGACGTATTCATACGGCAAGACTCAACAATATCAAAAACACAATCACCACCGCCAAAATGCCTCCCGTATGCGGACCCCTCTACCCATCCCAACACCCTCAAAATCGCATTCCCACAGAGAACTAACAACCCATGCCCGTACCTCAAACATACAGCGCCACCAAACCCTCCCACCAGCCCAAACGTCGTCCGCGCGCGAAGCCCTCCAGTCCTTCTACTGCCAGCTCTGCCAAAAGGGCTACTCGCGCATGAACGACTACGAGGCGCACCTCGGCAGCTACGATCACAGCCACAAGCAGCGTCTCAAGGACATGAAGGCCATGGTGCGCGACCCGACCGCCGCCGCCCGCGCCCGCCGCCAGGAGCAAAAGGCCGAGGGCGTCATTAGTATCAAGCTCGGCGAGGCGGCGGGTGGTGCGGGTGGTGCGGTTGCGGGTGCGGCTGTGGGTGGGTTCAAGAAGGGCGGGTTTAAGAAGACTGGATTTAAATCCGCTTTTTTGCCCGTTGGTGATGGCGGTGGTGCGGGTGAAGCGAAGGGAGATGTTGCTGCTGCGGGGGAGAGAAAAGAGGGGGGAGAGAAGACGGGGTTGAGGAGTGCACTTGTCGAGAGCGATACCGAGGATGAAGGGTACGAGGTGTACGACCCCCGCAAGCCGACCGACTGAGCGGCGACGGGTTGCAGGCATGGTTGGCATGGATTGGATGTTCAGGGCAGGGCCACATTGCGACCGGTGATGGTTCCTCTTGAAGGACGCTGCGAGGTATACGTGCACCGAGCGGCAAGGAAATTCCCCAGCCTAAATCACCCTAAAAGCCACATCTACCGCACCCTGAGTCTACAGCGCTCACCCGACGCCAGTTGCCTGAACGCCGAACACCAACAATAGCAACTCCCAGTCAACCACCCATCGACGGCCACATGCGCGGCTCAAACTCGGACAGATCCTCCTCCAACAGCCCGAGAATATGGGTATTCCCCGAGAACCAATTCCCCAGCTCGCTCCCCTGAGCGCCGCCTGCATTGTTGAACCCAACAGACGACATCTCCCCCTGAGCGCCGCCACCACCGCCAAACTGAGAAGCCTCGCCCCCCTGCATCGGAGGATGCGCGGCACTTTGAATGGTACCAAACGGCGGCATGAACCCAAGCTGACTCAAATACATGTCGATATTCTCCCCGACCATGGCCATGTCGTGGTCCTGCTGCGGCAGTGACGGATCCTGCTGCTGCTGCTGGCGCCGGGCGCGCGCGGCTTTGCGCGCGCGCACGCACAGGGCCGCGACGTTGTGCAGGACCTGGCAGACGCGGTGGAACTTTGCGATGCCCTCGGCCGCGTGGCCGTGGGCGCAGACGACAGGCTGCAGCGAGTCGACAAAGTCGGCAAGACGCCGCAAGTCGGCTTCGTCGGAGGTCTCGACGATGTGGCAGAAGAGGATGATTACGGGGGTGAAGGGGACGTAGATGAGGTTCCTTGGGAAAAGATTAGAAAAGGGAACGGGAATGGTGGGGAGGCGGTGTGAGTGGAAAAGGGGTGTGGATTTGGTAGGGGAGGGGCGACGTTACCAGCGAATACACCCTGCTTTGACGGCCAGGCTGTCGCCCGCCATCTCCATGTACTCCTGGTGCAGCGTGAAGGCCTGCCTCGCCGCGTGGATGCACTCGTGGTTGAAGGTGCTGGGCGAGCCCGGCGGGCTGGGGATGGCGCGGTACACGAGCGTCAGGGCCGACCAGTGCATTAACTCGTCGCCGAGGATGGCCATGTCCATCGGGAACGGGCTGTTGGCGTCGAACTTGATGCCGCGCACCTTGTCTCGCGTGTGGCGCATCAGCGGCTCTTGCTCCTTGGCCAGGTTTACTTTACGAAGGTATCACGCGCCATTATCAGCAGTTGTCCTGCGCCGAGAGTGTTTTGGACAAGAAAAAAAAACACGAGAGGTTCAAACATACCCATCGTCTGGACAAGCTGCCTCGCGCTCTCGGCGCGCTGCTCCTGCGGCCGGGCCAGCGCGGCGGGGCTGTACAGCTGCTCGTACGCCCTGCCCAGGAAATCTGCGTAGCTGATCCACTGGTTGAGGACGACGCGCCACGACGCGTCGGGCAGGTCGACGACGCCGTCGCCCAGGCCGCGGGGCACGGTGATGTCGTAGTCGTGTATGGCCGGCGCGCGGCCGGACCGGATTGACAGCGCCTTGTCGAGGAGGTAGCACGACCAGAAGAGGATCGCCTTGGAGCCGCTGCCGTCGTTGCCGCGGATGCGGTGGTAGCCTAGGGTCTGGCAGAGCGTGGCGGCTATCGAGTTGAGGTCGCGGGCGACGGAGAACTTGGAGATTTCGATGGCGTAGAAGGCCTGGTGTGTGTGTGTGTGTGTGTGCGTGCGTGTGTCAGTTGCGCGGTAGGCTAGGAGGAGGGCTGGACGGGAGGGAGAGGGGTTTTTGTCGGATACGTACCCCTAGCAAGAGCACCTCGATGCTCTCCTTGCGGGCCGGCAATAGGAGCGGCAGGTTGACTAGGGCCGTCTCGAGATTGTCGCGGCAGAGGGATTGGTACTCGAGCAGCTGGGCCCTCTGCGCGCCTTCGGCCAACGACGCCTTCTCCTGCAACAGAAAGTACAACCCTGCATTCACAACACCCCAGGTCATGAGGCTGTAGTCGTCGGTGGCAAAGTACACCTTGCTGCACCGCTCGGCAAAGTTCTCGGCGGCGATGAAGGTGCAGATGGTTGCGAAGCTCGCGAGCGGAACGTCTGGCGAGTTATCAGTGACCTGCCGTCAACAAAAGTCAGGGGAAAATGGACACCTTTCAGCTCGCGCAGCGCTGCAACAACGACATGGGCCGGTGGCATCGGCAGCTCTCGGACGCCGCCCTTGGGCAAGGGCTTCGCGTTGGCAAAGCGGGACTCGTGAGGACTGGGTCGGTTCTGCATGTTGACAATCTGCTGGAGAGAAGACAGGGCGGACTTCATGTCCGGGTCAAGGTCGGGCTGCAGCGTCCGGGTTACTGTGTTCTCGAGGAACTCGCTCGCAAAGACAGTTTGGGCCGCCATGGAGGAATCTCCTTCGAACGCAGAGTCATTGTCGTCGTCATCTTCGACGCCGTACACGATATCGGTGCTGTCTCGGGCGGCCGGCGAGGAGCCTGTGAGCCCCTGGGCGAGGCTTGGGGGTCTACCTTCAGTGACTGACACCGAAGGGCTCCTGTTATGGATGGAGATGGCCAGCTCGCGGAGCATGTTCTCGATGTTGGCTAGCCGGGACTCAAAGTGGTCTATTTTTCGCTCGCTGTGTTACATGGTAAGAGGGGATGTCAGGTATATGAAAAAGGGAGGGGCACCATGGGAGGAATAAGCGTCGTGTATGCTTGGTCTCACTATTGGGTTGATATCAGCACCCGTTGGCGGGCTTCCTTGGGCCTCTGCCCGGCGCCGGTTGAGCTGCATGTCCGATTTGCTGTCCTGCAGTTTGCGCACGGCGACTCCTTGTCACATCGTATCTAAGGGTTGTCCTTTCAGCATGTGGGCCCGTGCTAGAGCGCATAAGGGGGAGGACTTCAGATGATATCGAACTGGGGATGACTTGCCTTTCGGAGCCGGCATTGATCGCACTCCGCAGGGTAGGTTAGTGGGAAGACATCTGCTGTACGAGGGTGGTTGGCTACAGAAACCTACGGCTCTCTTGGCCGTGCTATCGCCCTCGTAGTGGTCGCTTTCAGGCATTGCAACTCCTTATTCAAGGTCAATGTCCACTTGGCACGTAGGCTATATCAGTAGTACACTAGGTAGTTAAATATCTTCAGCTACCCGTACCAATAAGCGTATACAGTAAACGGCCAATCAGTACATATTGCGGGTCGTGTGTATCTGTTGACTTACGCAAGGCCTATGCGGCCTGTCCAACCCGTCCTGGCAAGGTGACAAATGGACTGTGATGAGCAACGCCGGTGAATGCGGGGTCCGCGGGCGCCGAGGACACGGGAGAGTGCTCGGGGATTTATCAAAGATAAGGAGGATCGGGGATTGATGGGATATATGCGAAGGCTCGGCCTGTGGGGGGACCCAGGAAGAGTTTTCTCAACGCCAGCGTGTGTCTGGCCTGTTGACTCAGCTTGAAGGACGCTGGACGTTGAAAGCCAGCTGCGTAAACTGTAAAAACACGCGTGGTCTGCAATAAACTACAGGGTTAGGGCAAGGGTTACAATCCAGAGAGAGCCACTGAAACCACTTCTGCCGACAAAACTTGGCATCCTTCATGGACAATGACCATCAGGTCCGACGCTCTAATTGCACAAAAGCGGAGAGTCTGGTGTTGAGACGACATTCGGGGGTGAAAATCCTGAAGTAATACATCAGGCAACTCCCAAAGTCGCTATCCACAAGAAACCGCTCAGGGACCGTTATACCATGCCTTATCGGTACATAACGCTTCTCGCTGCTCGTCTTCTTCATCTGCGTCCGACATGTGTAGCGGCAGCTGCCTGACTGCCTCATCCAAGGATCTGGAAGCCGAGTTCGAACGGAAGTCGGTCAAACAGGGTACCGAGAGCAATCGTGACGTCTTCTCCGTCGTTTGACGACGATGCCCCTGAACCTTCGAGGGAGTCGACACACACCCTCCAGCAAATCAAGTTGCTGTGGGGGGCCGAAATGGCTCGGTTGCTCTTCAAACAATACGCACATTTTCTGTGCGTCGAAGACTCCTGAGGAAGCCGCTGTACAGCTTCCTTAACTCACTTTCTTCAGTGGGTACGGTCACGATGGCCCCTCCAACCCGCTCGTACAGGGCATCATCCTCTGAGCCCAATCGTCTGAGTATCATATACCAATCTTTGTCATGTTTCAAGTCCGTGCTGTTTCCCATGGGATCCGGGTCCCGAAACCACTCCCCAACCAGCAAACAAAACAACGCGCCACCATCCGCAATCGGGCAAGTCGAATCCCCCCAGATATCGTAGTCTTCCTCGAAGCGAATAGCTCGACCAGCCGACCTCAAATACGCCGTATGATGCCGCCGTCGCTCCTCGCAAGTCTGTGGCTGGTGGACCGTCACCTCGCCCAGCAGGCCCGAGACCTTCAGTAAAGCTGACCTGAGCTGTCCCGTCTCGCTTTCCCCGACAAAATCAAGGTCGAGGTTCCAGCTCGTCAGCTTGCACTCGAAGCCTGCCAACACAGAGTCGTATTTGACAGCCGACTTGACCGAGGCCCAGGACCAGGTCGGCGCCCGCCACTTAGACGGGCGCGCTACCCGCTCGTACTGTTGGAACTCGTTGCTGATGGGGAGGTTCGTGTTCTTGGGCACGCGCCAAAGCAGGTCGTAGATGAACGAGTCGCTCCACAGACCGGCGCAGTACGTCGAACCTCGCATGGCCCGCTGCAACTCGGCCACGCCGGACAGCGCGGGGAAGACGTCCTGTTCGTAGGAAAGCTGCGTTCTGGAGTAATCCATCACGATCCTCTGCCATACCAGTACGAGCCAGTACTTCCCCTTGTCGTTGACAGGCCGATATAGGCTCTTTTCGGCAAGCTGATGCTCCCCGACGCCAATGCAGTCGTCGAGTTCACCGCATTCGCAATCGTTAGTCTCCATGCACTCCCACGCCAACTCAGCTGATGAGAAGTGAAGGACTCGCCGGGAGAGCAGCCGTTCCTGGAAGAACCAACCTCGGCCTATAAGCGGATGCTCGCGCAGCGAGTCGATGTGAGGGATCTTGCGACGAGTTCGAATGTGCTGACCGTTCAGTTCCCAATCCCGTAGACGATATGTTGACGAAACAGGGCGGAACAAACCGCCGTCAGGCCCGGCACTCCCGGATGCCGCAAGGGTGAGATAGCCGCCCTCGTAGACAGTGTGCATCTTGGCTGACTCGCGTCGCCAGTCGTCGGCGTTGTCCTGCACGATGCAGAGACTGTCGATCCAGAGATAGCGGATACCCAGAGCCCTGGTTATTATGACAGCGTGCTGGAACGTTCGAGGCACCTCGTCCCATCTAATCCCTAGCTTTCGAGCCTCGATGGTCGAAGTAGTGGTCTTGAGAGGCTGGTGTCCACCCCAACAATGGCTCAGGCAGATGTACTGCCCGGTCTCTCCACTAGTCGTCTCGTATAGGCTGAGATGGAATTCTTGGTCCTCCTGGGCCCCGACATCAAGAACTCTCGTCGGCAGTGGTGATGGTTCGGCAAGTCTGCAGTCCTCGTGCCTTCTTTCGCACTTTTCGATCCAGTCGCGGACTCTGTCCATGGCTGCGGAAGAGGCTGTCTCTCCGCTGATATCCGGGACGGTAAGAGAGTATCTGATGCTTTTCGCGACTTCATCGGCCTCGTAGAAGGACCTCATCGGCGCATTCTGGCGGTCGTGCCCGTAGACCGAGACCTTGACCCGGCTGCACTCCTCTTCCCCGACTACCACCTCCTGGATACCACCGGTAATAGGCCGATGGCAGAGAGATATGGGTTCGCCCAGCGGCCGACCTGGAGCGTGAGCCATGACGGCACGACGAAGGAATTCGCATAGTGAGCAGCCGGCAACCTCGGCTTGGATCAATAGCTCGAGAGTAACGGTAGTGATAGTTGACCCTCCGCTGCAGCATGTATCGCATTCGGTCTTCCGCGGCAGGTCCTTCCCGATTGTGGACATGAGGCCTGGCAAAGTTGGCTCAGAGCTCAAGTATGGTCTGAATGTAAACAGAAAAACAAGCCAAAAAAAAAAATGGCGAGACAGAATGCGGGCACGGAATAAATTGCCGTTCAGACCGATCAAGGTGATTATTGATCCGACCTGCATTCACAGCATTTCCGCCGGTTCAAGCTTAGATAAGAATGACCTTGAAGTCTTGAACAATTGTCCAAACTGTCGAACCAGTTACATTGTCCTGGACCACGATGGAGATGGGTAAGTCGAGGGCACCCTGAATATCGGTAGAGATTTAGTATTCCGGCTTGGACTTAATTACCTGTCAGCTAGAGCGGGCTTGATATGCCCAACCTTATATGGTGTTCAAAGTGGCGCAGGGCGTGCAGAAAGTGTCACTCAGCCACATGATAGTCTTGAAAAGCCCACTGCAGACAACTGAGACAGGGCCACTTCAGCTCACCCCGCAGGCAGGTGCGAAGCAGGCTGCCGACTCCCGAGCTCAGACAGTCCCGACGGTATCCGACCGGGAATGTTTGCTCCCGGTAGCGATTTCGGACTTGACCGAAGCTTTCAACTCACCAAACACTTTCATCGAGACGGACTGCAAACAAAATGGCAGCGCGAAGCCTGGTGCTCGTCACGGGCATCAACGGCTACATCGCGGCACACACGGCAGCGACCTTCCTCAAGGCCGGGTACGCTGTCCGGGGCACCGTCCGCAACAAAAAGACCCCAAACGTTGACTCGCTTGTTCGCACGCTCAATCAATACCATGACGGCAACCGGCTGGAGCTGGTTGAGGTCCCCGACATCAGCGTTGATGACGCCTTTGACCGCGCCGTTCAAGGTTGTATTCCATTATGATGACAACGGGCCCTAACTACCTCTCAGCACTGACAAGTTTGAGAATGGATCTGAATCCAGGTGTGCAAGCAATTGCCCACCTCGCCAGCCCCGTTTCCATGACCGAGACCGACCCGGCCACGATGATGCGGGCAGCTGTCCAAGGCACCACGTCCCTTCTGACCTCGGCTCTCGCCGAGTCACAACGGGAACGCGAACCGGGCAGAGGTGCACTCAAGTCGGTCGTCTTCATGTCCACAATTAGCGCCATCTTTTCGCCTTTTCAACCTGCAGGCCACGTCTTCACCGAGACGGATTGGAACGATGCCGCGGAGGAGGAAGTGCGCAGGTTGGGCAAGGACACGCCGGGCTATGTCATCTACCAAGCCAGCAAGACCGCTGCCGAAAGGGTCTTTTGGAGAGTCAGCAAGGAGAAAAATACTCGACTTAACTTGACGGCACTCTGCCCTGCGTAAGTTCCTCATCTAATACCCAACCGCCCAGGGCAACCCAACATATGGATGCTTGATCACTAACGAGCCCAAGCCCCGTCCTGGGACCGCCGCTTTACCTACCGGACCCCATTTCGAGCCTCAGCATGCGTGTCAAGGATATCTACGACATGTTCCACGGCGGGCCTATACCGGAATTCTCGCCCATCAGGAGCACCTTTGTCGACGTGCGGGATGTGGCTGAGTTGGTTCTCAAAGCAGTTGAGAAGGACAAGGATTCACAGACTCAAGGTTGCCGGGAGCGGTACCTGCTGGTCGGAGAGTCGCCCATATCACCTCAACAGATGGCCGACGTCCTGCGGGTAGAGTTCCCGCAACGGCGTGACAGGATCCGTGAAGGCATTCCCGGTCAGACATACCCCGATATGACATGGAGGTTTGACGCTACAAGGGCAGGAATGCTGCTCGGCAGGGATTGGATCGGCTTGCGGCAAAGTGTGGTGGACAGTGCAAAGGTGTTTCTTGGGGCAGAGACCGTCTGAGCAATGGCTCTGATTCTGCAGACGGCCTGCGGTGAAGATGGGGGAGACGCGGGGATGAATACCCTTGGCGCCCGGTGAAAGCAGCCGCAAAGAAATAAATTCATACGGTCTTGAAATATTTGTAGGCTAATGTTCCTGTCCATTGCTCATCCACCAGTACCATCAACACCGTGAGTAGGTACGGTGACCCCATGATGTGAACCTCGTGTCAAAATCTCCGAGTCCCACGTTGCTGCCCTGTTTTGTAATCAGAGTGAATTTACCTTGAAAACCCACCTTGCAAGCCAGATCTCCCGCATAGTTGCCGGTGTTGTACGATGGACGAAGGAGCTCCTATGCGAGCGAGAGAGCTGTTGACAAGGCCTTTATGCTCCATAGGTACTGTCGGGTGCGTGTCCAGCCTAGCCGTTGATGAGACGGTTGGCTGGCCCTCCAGCTGACCCAAAGATGTGGCCATGACGTGCTCAAAATTTCGAGATTATTACAAGACAAAAGACGGATGGCCAGAGACGTTTGTGATCCTATTTCCATGCATCATCTTCATCTTGCTAATAACGGACCAGCGTACATCCCCCTGCCTCAATAGCCGTCCAGCACGTGAAGAAAGAGAAGGGTATCCGCAAAATGTCAGCATGTATATCCCACATATGACGAATGAACCAAAAGCAAACGCGACGCAATGCTGTAGAACGCGAAAGCCAGACCATCACCAGACACCATCACCCCGATGCAAAACCCGTCCGTCCTTCCCCGATACTCCAAGGGCGCCGGCGCCAAGACCGGCCATGCACCTCCAACGCACCCACCATGACCCGAAACCGCCCTATAACACCCGCTTCCACCCATATACAATGCAAATGCGTCCCTTCTTCTTCTCCCCTCACACCACCACCCCCTCTATTCCTTCCCCTAACCCAACCCTCCCCCCTCCCCATCCAGCACCAACCCCCCCGCAACCCTCGCCATGACAACCTTCATCCTCTCCAACAACTCGGGCATCCGATAAGGCTTGACAAGGACATCGTCGCAACCGGCCTCCTTGGCCTCGACAATCTGCTCCATCCTCGCATTGGCACTGACAGCAATGATGGGGATCCGCCCGCCCACGATCTTGCCCGCACGCTCGAGCTCCCGGATGTGGCGCGTGCACGTCAGGCCGTCCTGGATGGGCATCTCAATGTCCATGAGTATGACCGACAGCGGGAACGGCTGCTGCTGCTGCTGCTGGCTCGTCATCGTCGTCGTCGAGCCGCTACTAGACGAGGAGGAAGGGTAGTGGTCGGCCGAGGAGGAGGGCAAGGGAAACGACGACGTCGTCGTCGGCGGCGGCGGCGCGGGATGATGATGATGAGCGTAGTAGCGGTTGGTCCGGCGGAGTTTGTCCAGGCACTCGATGCCGTGATTCGCCACGTCGACCGTGAAACCCATGTTGATCAGGCCCCGGCGGGTAATTTGCTGGTTGATGAGGTTGTCTTCGACGACCAGGACCCCCGTGATCTGCGGAGTGGACATGGGCGGTCCCATCGGGCTGACGCTGGTCTCGCTGCTGGGCGTCACCACCGAGGTGGGTGCTGCTCCTGCTGCAAGGCCAAGGCCCGGACTGGAGACGCTTGCCCCGCCGCTTGTTGTTGTGCTGGAGACAGTAGTATATTCGCTGCTCATCGTGCTGCTGCTAACAGCGCGCTTGGTGCTGCCACGCCTGCTTGGGCCGGGGTTCACACGCAGCGCGGACAGTGCTGCTGGCTCGGTGGAAATCTCGCCCGCTTCGGCCTCGCGCAATGCTTCTTCGGTTGGCCGATACGCTTCGATGTAGAAGGCAAAGGTGGAACCAACTCCCACCGTGCTTGCGACGCCGATCGCGCCTCCCTGAAGTTCTGTCAGACGGCGGCTGATGAACAGGCCCAAGCCGCTTCCTCCGTAGGTCAAATGCGTGCTGTACTACTGGTCAATAATGCTCAAAACCAGTCTTGAGAATGACAGAGGACGTACCGTGACGACGCCTGTACGAAGCGCTGGAACAAGCTGTTCTTCTCGTCCTCCGTCAATCCCTCGCCCGTATCTTCCACTTCAAACATGAGGTACACAGGATTGTAACGGTTGAGCGGAGCCGGCTGGTCGTAGATCTCCTCGAGAGACTCCTGCGACCGCGGGATGAACTGCACCTTGCTGGTGGCCTCGGTCGGCTGCGTCAGGCTCGCCCTCAAGGTCACCGTGACGTTCCTCGTCGGTCCCGCCTTGGTGAACTTGAGCGCGTTGGTGAGGAGGTTGATCAGCACCTGCCTGAGCCGGGAGGGATCGAAATCGAGGTATTTGATGCCGAGGTCATAGTAGCCAGGGTCGACGACCATGCTCAGATTGATATCGACCCGTCGGGCCTCCACCTCGAACATCTTGAGGGCTTCTCTGACCATTTTGATGGGGTTGACCGTGATCCTCGTGATTGACAGCAGGCTCGAGTCCAGCTTCGACATGGTCAAGATGTCGTCGACAATGCGCTTTTGGTGCTGCGCGCAGGTGACAATGGTTTCGGCGTTGTCGATGCTGCTCTCGACGAGCTCGTGCGCTTCCGAAACCCATTCTTCGCTAACTGTGGGACTTGATCTCAACTCTGCCGTACCCTTGCTGGCCACGTCGCTCCCGTAGACGCCGTTGTTCAAGAGCTCCTGGACGCGGCTGAGCGTGCCGGTGATGGCATCCGCGCAGTGGATGATTGCGCTCAGAGGGTTCCGCATCTCGTGGGATGTCATATCGATGAAGTTCTCCTGCTGCCGTTTCGACTCAAGTGCTTCTTCCTTGCGCTCCTTTTCCCATGCCAGCTGATAGCTTTGTCTGCTCACGTCAAATATACAACCAGTGAAGCTCCGGATAACTCCCTCCGTATCCTTGACGGGCATCAACGTTGCCTGGACAGATCTCGGCATGTGGCCCGAGCCGTCCTCCGCAGTCCAGGTGGTGTTGAGCCTGACCTCGACGTTCTGCACCTTGTCGTCAATCACCATGCGCTCAAGCTTCTCCGTTAGCAGCGGGAGGTCTTCCTTGCGGACGCATAGTTCCCACGGCCGGATGTCCACTTCGAGTGGATCGACATTTTGCAGCCCGCACATCTCAAAGAAAACCTTGTTGGCCCCGAGCAGTCGACCGTCGAGGTCCATGTCGTACATGCCGACGGTGGCGAATTCGGCCATGCGCTTGAGGTTTTCGGCTTGCTGGGCGCGACGTGTTGCCTCTTCTGCCGCAGCTCTCATGGCGCTCACGTCCGTCAGGCAGGTCAGCACACGAATGACGCGACCGTCCGGACCGCACTCGGCCCTTGCCATGGCCAGAATGTGGCGCTCTTTCATCTCTTCCAGTGAGGCAAGGTCCAGGCCTGCTTTCTCGAAGCTGGGCGAGGTACGAGTCAAGGAGGCTGAGAGATCATCAGGGGCGGCGTTGGGATGCCGCTGCACGCGGAACTCGAACTCGACGTTGCGCGCTGTCTTGAGCCTGTCGTATCCAGCAATGACGACGGGGCGATCCTCCTCGTTGACGCACGAGAAAAAGCCGTTCCTCGAGATTGGCGCCGACGCCGGATATCCAGTGATCTTGTACCAGGCGTCGTTGGCGTACGTGATGTTGCCCTGGATTTCGTTCTCGTCAACGACCTCCATGATACACATCCCAACCGGGATGAATTCAGCGACTGCTTCGAACTTTTGTATCGACTCATTCGCCTCCTTGGTCTGGACCTCCAGCTTTTCCTGCAGCATAGCCTTGTCGAATTTGGCTTGTTCAGCGGCGTTTCGGCCCCTCCGGGCTTCCTCCTCGAGGAGGACAATGGAGGCGAGCGACGTGGACAGTTTCTGACTCAGCAAAGAGATGAACTGCCTGTAGTCATTGTCGTATGGACGCCGTGGGTTGATGCCGAGGAGAAGGAATCCCATAACATCTTCTTGTTTAGTAGGGCGGATTGGACAGATAACGGCTTCTCGGCAAGCGTCTCCTTCAAAGCCTCGCCATTGCAGCCCCTCGAGGAGTGACGGCGGCAGTGTCCCGTCACTTGTTCGCAGCAATGTTGGATGCCGCGCCGCTATGGCCTGCCGGAAAGAGTGTGCCAGTGCCTCGTCACTGGTTCGCAAGTTGACCAATTCAGGTGCAATGGGGTGATTCTCGGGCACGCCCAATGTCCCTGCAAGCTGGCATATCTTAGCGGGGTTTTGTGCATCGGGCGCATCAGCCGCCGTTGCCTCGGGATCGTTCTCAACCTTGTAGAGAATTGCCAAAGGGATATCGTAACGCGGCTCGACAGCAGCAAGCTTCTGAATCGCCTTCTCCCAGTAGCTGTCGACGTCCCTCGCGGTGACCAAAACCTCACCCAACTCCGTCAAAAAAGCCATTCTCCTCTCCCAAAGGCGCACGCTAGTCGTCTCGGCAACGGGATGCATAAATCCGAGACACTGGTTGTTCTCGACGATGGGTATCATGGACCACTTGAGGTATGTCTCCTCAAGCCAGGGCGAGCCGCCCTCAGCCTCTGGATCCCTCTCAACGAAGAACCTCCACTCGTCCTCGACAAGGCTCCTCTGGTCCGGGCAGATACCTTGCATCGTGTCCTTCAAGCGCTGGCCGGCTTCAGCCCAAGCCTCTTGGACCGGCATGCCCAGCATCGAAGGATGTTTTGATCCGCAGAGCTTGCTGAAAGCCTCGTTGTAGATGGTGATGTATGACGGGCCCCAGTAGATGGCGATGGGACGGCTGTCGACGAGGATCTGGTTGACCGTCTCGTCGAGCTTCCGGTGCCAGCTCCCCATGGGACCGAGTGGTGTCGCAGCCCAGTCAACACTGTTGATGTCGGCTAGGAATGGGCGCTGCTCGGGCGTGATGTCGGGCAATATCCAGCCGGGGTCCGAGACGGACCCTCCGAGAGACTGGACGGCCTCTGCTCGAGATGGCGGCCGCTCCTTTGGATTCATGGGTAAGGGGGCCGGGGTGGGTTTGGCGCGCAGCTCAGACTCAGGTTCACAGGTGGAGGAAGTCGGGTCGTCCCTCGCGACGGCCACCGGGTCGGTTTCGACAGGCATGATGCGTCTTGGCGGTGAGGCAGTGGGTTGAGGGTCCGTGATATCAAGCCGCACCTTACGCGGCAGTTCAGGCGAGGGATTCTGGTCGTTTGCGCCCACCACCACCATCTGGTCATGGACTACGGACCTCGTCCAGTAAATGTCCGAATATGAGAAAGACGGCGGCGCAGTCCGACGGCCATTTGGCAGCGCCTCAGTGTCAGTGCATGCCGAGGCGCCTGTGATCCATTCCCACAGTGGCGCGCAGTCGTGGCGCTTATTTGTGATGAGGTCGACGAGGGCAGGATAGGCGGCAAATGCCGGATTTGTATAGACGACGGTGGGCGGGTGCGGGGTGAGGGCGACGATCAGGGTCGGCCTGTGGTCGGCCTCGAGCAGGTCGATGATGCTGGTGTCGAGAATTGAGGGCTGCATCTTGACCGGTTGGCAGTGGACAACCACGCTTTCAGCTTTGACGAGGGGCGGGTAGGTTCGGGCGCGAATCGCAGCGCATTCTGGTGTTGACCCCGCGGCAGTCGGCGCTTGAACGTAAGAAGTGTCGCCTGAACTGCTCTCTTGTGGTTCAGAGCACGGTTGTCGGTTAGCCTTTTGGTATGCTCGCTCGTGATGGCGACAATAACCCCAAGACCCAGCAGTGGTAACGAAGGATGTCTGGGGAAGGTCGACCGACCAAGTTGCTCAGTTCGTTGTGTGCTGATCCAGGGTCCTGGTGTTTCGGGCCAAAGACCCGTGGTCCCCCAAGTTCCATAACCGATGAATGGAAGTGGATCCGCTCCAGTTGAGCCGGAGTTGTTACTCCAGGCTCAGGGGCATGGTAACAAATGTGGGGTTGATTTTCCAACCAAAGTTCAAACCCGGTGACTCGGCTATTTCTGTTTTTGGTGCGCTTCACCCCAAGTTCTTCCCCACACAAAAACACATACAAGACGAACGCTAACCAAGGGAGCGCTTCGCTAGCATTTATCTCGCAAAGGCTCCTGATGGTCGAATTCGAAGCTCTTTCTCGGCATCATTTCCGCTCAATGCCGCTATTTCACGCTCCATCTATAGCACGTTACGCTTTGTCATATATGCTCAGGAATCATCAAGCGCAGAGGGCGGGAAACTGATGCTCTAGATGGTCCGATTTCCCCCTTGACACTCCTGTCAGCTTGAGGCGTGCGATAAAGGCTGTGGTTGCCTCATTCCTTGGGCATCATAATCCAAGAATATCAAGGGATTCTCCTTTTTCTCAAGAGAGTTGGAGTAAAGTCAAGCCTTAAGGGGCGCTCAATAGTTCGTCGTGGGTGACGGGCAGGGCGATGTGTAATGCCGCTATTACTTCAGCTGATCGGTCAATAAGGTATGTGCTTACCATCCTGTCCGAACTCAATCGGGAAACATGACGTCTTCGATCAACACCTTAAGATGCTTCCAAACCGTCGGGTCCTGAGGAATTGCGCTAGCAACTTGTCGCGCTTTTCCATGGACTTCGGACCGACGTTCTAGACCCGTTTGCCTCTCGCACGAAGTAACAATGGATGTTCGCCTTAACGTAATGCTCATGCTTCAGCAGTGATTGCTGCTACGTTCTGTTCATGTCGGGCTTCAACACTCAAATCAACAAGTAACATTCGGTTTCTTACCTTACCTCACAAAAACTATGACACCCGTCGCCCATCATCGCCATCGCACAAACCCTCCTCGCCATCGTCTGAACTGGCCGTCTCAAAGGCTCCGTCCGGTAGGGGAGACAACTAGCACATCCGCCCGCTGCGCAAAGTCACCTGCCAAACTATCTCCGCCAGGTGATCATGAGAAACTGGCAGGTTGCGAATCGGCCACCGACAGTCGCTCATCGCGCCGGGTGTCCGTGCTGCGCAATCGCCGCGAACAGCGCTCAGCATCTGGCATCATGCAGTGTGCTCCAAATTTGAAGCCTACTCAACAAGTAGAGACTCGAAACGTCGAACGCCACTTACTCACCATCCGACCGAAAGTGTTTCGGACGTCATTGGAGACAGCCATTAAGCTTACAGTTTTTGCTCAACGACCTAGACGTCATTGATTGTATTGGATGCAGAACCTCTGCATATATAGAAACATAGTGCATTCAAAATGTCTCATGACAGCCAAATCTCCAATCTCACACCCACGATTTCCAGTCATACACTTCCCCGGCCTGCACCTTCACAGCCATATCTTCAAGAACCAACTGTCTCCGTCAAGGACCTCATCATGGATAGAGCCAAAGCAACAGTCAACAAGTTCATGTTTATAGCCAGACACCATGACACGACGGTGCACCACGAAAGTGGCTTGGCTGTCCAGCACGAGACGGTCGGCACGAAGAGGTCAACACGGCTGTCAACAAGGAAGTCCACCAGGATCACTACCGGCACATGGTGCAGCCCGTCCGGGACGGAGAAGTCCTGCCGGAGCAGCACACCCACAAGGCTGGCGAGGTGGTCAACCGAGAATGCGACCATCGCGACGAGGCGGCCACCGAGCGGGCTCTCAGGGCTGAAGCAGCGAAGTTCACGGACCAGCGCGTTTGTGACGGATACCACCCACACCCAAGTTATGCGCCGACTGTGCAGGGTGAGGAGGTCCACCAGTAAGTTAACAGAACTCCGATTTTGTCTCGGCCTCCATCAGGCCGAGGAACACGGGACCGACAAACCGAGCAAGGCTTCCTCGCTCAAAAACGCAATTTCCGCAGTAATTTTAAAAATTATCCAAGTCTAAGTCACGCGGCAATGCTGGAACAGCCTCACACCACGGGAATTGTATGTATATAGCGTTACGTAGAGGGGTGATGGCTGCACCTGTGGGCGTCTGGCCGGTCTGTCGGGGGGTGTTGTGGCCCCGGTTTGGTCTTACATCCTGCATACCGCCCAGTATTGCCATCTACACTTAGAGCAGGGGTTTCCACCGACACCAGAACCATCTTCACCACAGAAATCATCATACATCACACGCCACTACAGTTGGCTGGCACTGCATGCAACAGGGGCCGAGTACGAAGCACAGAACGAACGTACTCCATCAATATCCAGTGAGCTAAGTTCAGCAAACAAAACTCTGCAAAATCATGTCCTCTCTAGTCGGCAGTTTGTGTTTACGGAACATCCACGTTCGCTTTGACCGTCAGCCGGTCCAGTTCCTTGCAAAGGCGGGCAATTGTGTCATTCCTAGTCTGCAGCTTGGCCACATCAATGGCGCTTTGCTCGCGAAGAAGGTGCCCCAAGTACTCTCTTGTAGATGGCTTAAGTAGGACGCCATCTGACCTCAGTCGGGTGATTATCTGCGGGAGCAAAGTGCTGTTGTTGCCGTCCTCATCATCCTCATCGTTCTCACCATCTGTTTTGATTGACGATAAGCTGGCGGCCTTGCCCCGGGACCGTGTGGGCGTCCCGTTCGAAATCGGGAGTCCACGAGTGCGCGTTGGTAGCGTGCTATCCCATGCAGCTGTACTGGGTGTTGGTAGGTACAGCGCGTTGGCTTGGGTGGTCGTACTGGTGGGCGTGGTAGGCGGTTGGGAAGATCGCTCATTAAGCTTCTTGCGGGCGTTTTTCTCATGCACTTCCCAGAGAAAGAAGCTACATTGAGGCTGGGAGTTGCATCTCAGGACTGCGGCGGCAGTGTAAGAAACTCTGCTCAGATCGTGCGGGAGAGGTGAAGGGGGCCTTACATCGCTGGCCTTTGGTTTCGCCCTCCTTTGAGACAACACGCCATTGAACCGGATTGTCGCAAGCACAGAGCCACTTCCCATCACTGTAGCTGCCATTTTCGAAGGTCGATGAAGTGAGCGGCATGACTGGAATGGTGAGATTATCGTATAACTGGTTCAGTGATGACTGACTTATTCAAATGACATCAGCAAAGAAAGCAGCGTTCGAAATGCAGAGAACGAACGATAACATAAATATGAACAGAAGGTTCGTCTCTGACAAGCACAAGGCTGAGGCTTCCCCGTCATCTGAGACAACGCCATGCGGCTTGACAAAGTTTTTTGAACGGTAGTTGCAATGAACTGCAGCAAGGTGGCGCGCGGCGTTATGCGAAGTGGTCAATTAGTCGATTCGTCGACAAATATCATACCTACAGTTCAATTGGACACCGGGCCGTTCGCACGGTCGAAGGAAAACTCGTGCTTTGCCCGGATTGAGGTATCCGGGCTGATCAACCCTGCATGTCTGCATGCACGAGGCGTTTCGTGTTGGCCAGTGAAAGCATCACTAGCTCTATTTACGCTTCTTGCCTGTTGACTGTAACGGGCTGGGCCCGGTGCGAGCCTCGGCGACTCTCGGCCAATACCAAGACCCCTGATGAGGCTATTCCCACTCGCCCCACAGCACACCGAACCTTCTAGCAACGCGCTCAGACCAGCGCGCCTACGAGGATAAGTATGCTTGCGAGCTACCAGAGTCTGTCGTCTCACCTTTTCTTCTCCAAGTTCAGTGTACTCGTAGAGTCGTCATCAGCTAGTTGCAATATACTGCCTGAGACCGTTACATTGACGACCGCGTGAGGGTGCGCAATCCCAGCCGGCTGGTCGCATGGCTGTGGCCGGTTGTGTGGACAGGCTCTATGGGTACTGGCTACAGATTCATGAGCCTCACAGAGCGGGAACTCTCGGGAATGGCGGCTTGGGGAGACTATATACATTTATTTACAGCGAGAAACATCTTGTAAGTATGCCCACAATCTATCGGAGTCCATTGTCCACAGCCTGGCTGGTGGCACTTGGTTTACCGCAGCGACGAAAACGGAGGAAATGTAACTGCATGAGTGAGCCTTTGTTCTATTTGTGTCTGAGCTGGCTGTGCACGAGTCGTTTGAGGCCTGCGACGCTGCTAGGCGAGGGTTGTTTCTACTACCAGCATAGGAAGTGGGTGCGTAGTATGGGGAACGCGTTTGTGATAGACTAGTCGATGGTGAAAGAGGCCGGGAGGGAAGTATGTCGGGAGAACGTGGGATGCAGATAAGATTCAGGCTTAGGTACAGCGGCAAGAAGGATCTCAGGCAAAGTAGCTGCAGGCTCATAGCAGGGTCAGGGAGTGAGGGGGCTGAACTAAGAGGTGAGGGCTATGGTCGTATTATACTGAGGAAAAGGATAGCTTTGTCCCACAAAAGTCAGGGCGCTTTATACTACCTGTATGATGCCTTGCATGTAAAATAGCGCGGAGGGACCGCTTGCCCAAACTGGGCGGGGCGATTGCCCTTGCAGCGTAAGATCAATATATATATACAGTATATATATATGTAGTTAACGTTAAGTTATATATAACGTTGTATACTACCTGTATAATAGGTTGGCGTTGGCTTGGGATGATGGCCATAGTTACTTACATGTGGAAACAGCACATTGGTTCAGACTGCGCGTTTTCTATTGTACTATGCTTGAGAGCAACACTGGGCCGTTCATAATGTTGCATTTCCTGATATCTGACATAGAAGTCTAAGCTAGGTACCTACTAATCAAGTACATTGTAGTGTAACCTCCAAGGCCTATCCTCTAGCTTTTCCTTACGACAAGTAGAAAAGCCGCTTATACCAATCTCCTAAATTGAAATGCTTGGCGCACTCGTTCAACATATCTTCTATCGACTTCATCCACTCCCGGTCAGCTTCGAAACCTAACACGCGACGCCTCTCATACGCCCAGCTAGTCCATTTCCAAGGCCATGCAAAATCTGCATAGAACTGGGCGTGACCGTCCTTGTCCCCAGACATGCCAACGGTTTCAGGATACGGTCGTATCCGGCGAGCACTTCGTCCCCTTGCGCCTGGGAGAGTTCATGGCGACCGTCGGGATGTAGAGGGAACGGGCAGAGGGGGCCGGCCATGGTCAACCGTAGTATGATAGCGGGAGTTCTAATCTTGTCATTGATCCAGTCAATGGTCTCAATCCACTGCTGCACAGCTGGATGCCCGTCTTGAGGCCAACACTTATAATTATAAGGAGGAAAGACCAACTCGAGAGAGCTTAGTTAGCTTAAGCAGTCGGTGGAGACCACATCCCTCAGAAACTGGCTTGCTGTAAAACGCTCGGCCGGGTAGGCAGACAGAGGTTGTGCCGCGCGCCCCTCACGGCCATGTTCGGGCCACTGGAATGTCCTGACCTGCTGAAAGTGATGCAGGGGCGCGCGATGCTAGAGAATCGCTAACGATAAACCGATTAAGAGAAAAAAGTTGGCGACTTTAGAGAGAGCACGGCAGATGAGGAACAAGGGCGTAGGCGGGGCCCAGCATCTGCAGGTAGACGAGAAGCCAGCATGTCGAAGGCGGCAAAAACAGCCGATAAAGCACAGATATATCGCGTCGGCCAGCCAGATACGTTGCTGGTGATGGCATCCCCGATATTGGCATCCATAGTGCAAGGAGAAACTTGGGTTCAATGGAATGCACGGCCGTTGCAACCTGGTCCACATAACTTCCCTCCAAGGGGTGACAAGGTCGGTATATTCGAGAATATAATAGCGTAGCTCCCGCGGAAGGCTAGGGATGGGCGGGGGGTGCTCGATGGACTTTGAGAGGGTTCCAGCCCACCGCAGGCTTGTAGCACCGTCTGTCGTGCGATTCGGGCGAGTTGAGCATTTGGAGTTCTGCAAAGCTGAACATGGTGGTGGCGACGGGAAGGTACCGCCTCGGCTTTCGTAGATGCGCAAGAAGCCGGTCGAATGGGCCCAGATGTAGTCCATCGCGTTCTTTGAGAGGTCAGTCATCTTGCAGTAGCGGCTACCGTCAGCTAGCAACAGGTTGCGTTAGTGTGATGCGAATGAAGCTGGATGGGCATGTCGAGAATGGAAGGAGGAGTTCACCTTTCGATGTTGTCGCGCCGTCGCCCGTGTTCTCCCAAGTGTGAAAGTTCAACGGCCCCCGTCACACTCAACCCAAACGTAGTCGGAACGCCCCCCCATGTGTAAAAGCCCACGGGTCGTTATAGACATTGACGAAATGGATTGACTCGCGGCCGACATTTTTCCCCATTCCAGCATGCGTGTGGTCCGCGCCGTCGTCTGAGTTGACACCAGTGCGCCAGAGAGGCGCCAGAGTCCCTTGGAACATCCACGATTGTTTATGTATATCCAGGTTCTGCCCGTATCGTCGATCCACAGCCAATCATCCCGGCCCTGGTATTGAAACAGTCAGTGAAGTTCCTGAAGTATGCATTTGAAGAGCATGCACTTACATCACCATTGACGTTCAGCGAAACAGACGCCGTCCACGTTCCTCATTCCTTTCGCGGTGGACACGACCCCAAGAGGGTTCCAACCGACGGGCAGGTCTCCACTGCCCCAGTTCCCCCAGCAGGTGATATCACCGTTGTCGGCAATAGTGCAGTAGTCCGCGCGGCCATCGCCGTCAATGTCCGCGAGGCGAACCTGGGCCTGCGGTGATCCCTCGTTGGACTTCCAGAACTGCGGCCCCATGAACGTGCCGTCGTAGTTGTTGATACTCACATGGGCGTCTCCGTTTGGTGAGATACACAGCATGTCATACAGCCCGTCTGCGTTCACATCGGCAATCCTTACCCCACGCGCGATACACTTGTCAGGCATGTACACGTTTGGTGGGTCGGCATCAGTTCAGCTGCCGCTGCCCTTGGCTCCTCCAGACGAGGTAGCGTCCCAGTTCCCCTTTGCCAGGGAATACCCAATTGATGTGCACAAAGTCATGCGGACCGAAGGGCTTGGTGATGCGTGCGAAGGTGTGGTTTGTGCCGCCGGCCGCTGAGTAGTTTCAAGTGGTTCCCTTAGACTCGCTGCCGTGCGAGTAGATGCCGACGTCCAGCCCGCTGCCGACTTGCGTGTTCACAGGTCCATGAGACATGCCAGAACAGTAAACTTTGTCGCACTAGCTGTTGCCATTCCCGGCTTCAGGGTCGTCGCTCATGCCCGTGTCCTTGGCCTCGGTGATGAAACCGCTTCGCAGGATTTTCTTGATGGTCCCCATGGACGATGGCCGCCAAACGCTTGTGGCCGTCGTCGTTAAGGTGGATGCCGTCAGAGACGAAGTGTCTTTTTGTGAAGACGGTGGCCGGTGCGTCCACATCGGTTAGGACAACCTTTGGCTGTTCGTTGTACCGCGTGTCACTGACCAGCGCTCGGATCTGTTCGTTGACTGAGCCCCTGTTGTCGACAATGCCCTGAACTGTTCCGGGAAGGACATTGGTCAAAATGATGGTGACACCGGGGATTTGACTGAAGAGTTTGTCAAGCAAGGCTCGGTAGCGAGCCTGGAGCTCGTCGATCTTGCAGTTCTGCATGCAGTCATTCGTCCCAACATTGATCACTACGATGTTGGGCTGGTATTTGATCGATTTGTCTGCGGCCGCCGCGATCTCCATCGATGCGGTCGCCCGAGGGAGCCTCTACATTCTGACTGGAAGGTTGCATCATAATATCAGAAAGGACGGAGAGTTGGATGCTCATATTTTCCACCATGCTGCCGTGGTTCTGAGAGCGACCATGTTGATCTTCCAACTATCCTGTCTCAGAGCGTCCTGAGCGGTTTGCGGAAGTCGTTTTCATTGCTGGAGCCCACAACGTAGACGATCGAGGCACCAAGGAGCAATATCCTGCCGTAGAATGAAGGCGCGTCGGGGTCGCCAGGCGAAAGAGGGCAAGAGTCCATCGTGGGATCTTGGACCAGCGCCGGATATCCATTTGCTTGCCCGTAAACGTGCATCATGTTCCAGATGACGAGGTTTGCCATCAATCGATGGAGTAAGACTTGAAAATGGAAGACCCGGCCGTACCTGACAGAGAGGGAAGAGTTTTTGTCAGCATCTCAACTGCCATGATGTGAATGTCTTGTTCTGTCATACCCGTCAAGTAAAAGGTTGGGAATATCTTCCTCGCCAGCTTCTGAGATTGCCAACGCTTGGTTCGATACAGCCAAGGCGCCTGCCGTTCCCTTTTCCACGTGCGGCGACGAGAACGTTGCGTCAGGGTATAGTTAAGCTTGTACTGATGAGCGCAAAGATGTTCGTTTTGACCTTTGGAAGGTAATATTAAGGTGCGCGATTGTGCTGCGTTTCCAAGGAGTGCTACCCAGCGGGTCCCTGGTGTTCGGTTCGTAAAACATCGATCCAGGCCAGTTGTTGCTTTCACTTGTGGCCTCATCCACCCCGGCTTCGCAAAGCCGTCCCCCAGTCTCCGGCATACTTATCGTAGTCGATGAGGATTACTTGATCTCCTGCTCTCCCAGTAGCAACCGCCTGAGTACAGTGGTCAGTATTCGAGCTTGTAGGGAGGGCTGGTGCCCATGGAGCTTATTCCGATGAAACTGACCAAAGTTTCAGGTCAACGAGATCGCTCATCTTGCGACTGCGGTCAATGGTGTGGTATTCTCTTGACTGGGTCGCGTCCCTGCTTTTCAGATAGCACAAGATTGTTCAGTATTCGACATTTGGCCGAACTTGGGGAATTGGGAAAGTAACAGCATGGGACAGACTGATGAAGATCCAACTTGACCATGAGACACGGTCACAATCCTGCGTGTGACTCGGCGAAGAATTCGCCATACCCCGTCCAATATACTTTGCCACTGGTTGATGTCCCTTGTGAGCCTTCAGGTAGCGGGAGAAACAGGAACATGGGATACGTACTCGGGAGCCAGTTTCCGCTTCGCCCCCTCCACGGCACTGTCGAGCTTCCTGCTGAAGTCATCGCTTTCCAGAATATCTTGGGTGAGAGATTATTTGTATTCGCAAGAACAGGAAATAGGCTCGAAGTCGTAGTCCCCGGCCCAGCTAGAGAATTCCCCCTCATTCATCAACCGGCCCACATCGATGACGGTGTGCTGTTCGGGATTATTGACGAACCACATGAAAATGCACACGTTGAGGATGTTCGTGTGCTCGGCGTCTTTTCCGCCTAGTATATGGGTGAGCCAACAAGATTGACCAAACGTGATTGGTTTGGGCCGTTGTTACCGATGGACAGCATAATGGCTTGCTGGCCCAGATTGAGGGCAGGCAGTTGTTTGTCGATAACGTCTTGCAGGATAGCACCTGAACAGGATAAGAACTGCTGGTTTGGTCTTCATAAACAAGGTTAGGGTACGATTCAAAGTAGCGGCTACAGGCATAATCTGTTTGCGAATCAGCTAATGGCCGCTTGGTCAATCCACAAGAGGCGAGGGAATACTTACCGCTCGCAGAACTAAACAATCAAAAAAACGCTGCCAAGTCTGCCACCAGCACCGATATCAGCCGAGTAAGAGTCTCCAATGGCGGCAAGAATGCGGATGGAGGACAGATCAGTATTGTCGAAGTCCTGGTCTTCTTGTCTGCGGATCAGCCGATTGATCCACTCGAAACCGTTCCTCAAGTAGCGAAGCATTGCAATGGTTCCTCAAATGAACACAATGGCCACCAGACTGCGCCATACTGTGTCCCACATGATAAGTGCCAGAGGGTGTCCAAGACGGCTAACGACTGTGGGATTCAAGAGAGTTTGAGATTCGAGAATAGTGATAGGGAAACGATATAACTGGAGGGAACGGCCGGTGGCCAACGGGGCTGGGGTGGTCAGAGAGAGAATGGCGTACTTAGGAGGAACGTGGCACATCGTCTCTCGCTGAGTACGGGATGTGAGCGTATTTCTACAGAGGCACCGGAGTCAGAAAGGATCCCCAGGCCCCAGGTTGGAATCCCGATTCGGTATGCCGTTGAATGCTCAGCAGCGACAGCTGAGCGCAACCCTTGATCTGTTCCTTCCGTGCCTACTCCGCAGTCAGACCGCAATATATCGTCGTGGATATTTTGACAAATATCAATGCCACAGGAGGACATCACGGGTTCACTGTGCGCCCTCCACGGCACCCTTTGCCCCCCTAAGCCAAGGAGTTCCGTACTATCCGCTCAACTTCTCCAACGACGGACCAGGAGTGCAGGACGATTCGGATGTACAAGCAACGGCACTCTTACCCTACTAAGGTAGCAAAATAAATTGATCAATGCAAATAAACTTTGAATGCAGCGCTACCAGTCTCTTTAGAGAATAACCTCTTTTAGGAATCTAGAGGCTAAAACCGTGGCAGAGGCATACCGAGATTCGAAAGGGGCCAAGCCATAGAAGGAGGCCTGATTAGCAAGACGCTTTCTTGAGATGCCTTGCAGCGACCAGTCAGTCTATCCTTCTACGTTGCTACAAAGAGTACCTCATTGCCTCCCTGTTACCCCATCTTCAGTAATCATGTTTCCTTTTCCCAAAATTTTACCGTATACAGTTATCAGTCCCTCTTCACCATGGCTTTGCGATTCCAAGCATACAATTCCGAGACTGAACAGTTCGATCAGGCTCCTGGCAGGATTTCCAGGAGCAAGAAACCTAGCAGCAACAGAACTCAATACAACAGCCATGCTCTGCTGCCCATTGGTGTCGTTTAAGATGATAACACGCCCATGTTGCACACCGACTCATCATCCATAGCGAAGGCCAACGGCGATGACCAAGATAGATCTCTTGAATCATTTAATGATCCCATCCTGCAGTTAGCGATTACGCCAGCGAAACAGGCAAAGCGGTGAGCGTGAGTTCCGTGTCTGGAAAGCGGTCTAAATTTGATGCCTCAGGATAATTATGCATTGTGGGGTTGTGGATTGTCCACCGCAATCATGCCTTGAAAAAGATCTCAGCACCGGAACCCCGTTTCCGGTCTGCAGGAGGGCCCGTGAATCCGCAACCGTACTCCGCTCGCCATGTTCAAAGGGCCAGGCCGATGTTGTGCGTATGATGCCGGTGGTTGGTACAAGTACGGATACGGTTCGCGCGGTCATCTTCAACGCCTACCAACATACTTCGTAGACAGCGCACTGAGCGCAAGGAGTTTGTTGAGAGACCCGTGGACATGTTCAGTCCGCCGAGACGTGTGCAAGACTCTGGCTTGCAAGTTCAGGACTGGGCAGGCCAACACAGAGGGACTGACACAGACCACATCGATGCCATGCGATGTTGGCCATGTCTTGGAAACCGCCCTGCCCACAACACTGCACCATCCCGAGACCGCTGATCGGTCTGGGCGCCAAGCCAATCTCCAGTCGGTTTGCGTTTCTGTTCGTTCCAGAGCGGTGCCGAGCATCCACGCCGAGACGACAAGACCCAAGTTCCAAGACTGAACCAAGACAGACCCAAGACCCCGACTCCCGCTCCAGCGAAACCGCCAAGCAAGAGAAGAAAGGGAGAGCTTTTAATAAAATGGCCATGGCAACCACGTCCAATCCCATGGGGACGTCCACCGCCCTTGCCATGCTCGCCGCCGGACTGGAATCTAGAAGGATATCTTTCCCAGCGCGTACCTGGCTCTGATCTTGCTGGATCGCTGAGCCTACGCCCAGAGAGACACGGACTGGAGACAAAACAGCTACGACATCATCGACCCGAGTCCTCAACCTGGCTTCGCCGCCGAAACCAGAGCTCCCTGCGACATGTCTTGACATCTCTCTGTCCATTTCCAAGCCTTTCAGCCTCAGGTATCTGACCGGAGCGTGCCGCCCCGGTGGGATAAGGGGGCCACGAGAACTGGCTGAGCAGGTCAACCAGATCTCAAACGACACAGGCGCAGGCTATCAAACAATTTGGAAATGAAGCTTCTGTCAGCCTCACTGCTGCTGGCCTTGGTCCCCGGGGCGCTGTCACAAAATGTCGTTCGGTTCAATGTCACCAAAGGCCTCCCAGGCGTCCATCTTAGCTCCGTGCCGTCGTTGGCGAGGAGGGGGACATACTCGGAGCAGCTCATTAACAACATCTCGGGGGGCGGGTATTATGTGCAGGTGAAGGTCGGGACTCCCGGGCAGACGCTGACCATGCTGCTGGATACGGGCAGTAGCGATGCCTGGGTCTTGGGCCACGACGCGGACCTCTGTACGGATGAAGAGCTGCAGGGTCTCTACGGCATGACGTGCACCGACACCTACAACCCCTCCGAGAGCTCGTCGAACAAGTTGGTGAAGAAGGACGGCTTCAAGATCACTTATCTCGACGGCGGCACGGCCGCTGGGGACTACATCTCGGACGATTTCAGCGTCGGCGGGACCACAGTCAAGTCATTGCAGATGGCATACGTGACCAAGGCCGTCCGGGGCACCGGCATTCTGGGTCTCGGCTTCAGCATCAGCGAGCGGGCCGCCACCAAATACCCCAACATCATCGACGAGATGGCCAATCAGGGTTTAATCGGCTGCAAAGGCTACTCCCTCTACCTCAACGACCGACGGACCGACTCCGGGTCCATCCTCTTCGGCGGCATCGACACAGACAAGTTCATCGGCCCGCTCGAGATTCTCCCGCTCCACAAACCACCAGGGGGCAACTACTCCTCCTTCGAGGTGAACTTCACATCCATCACCGTGTCCTACACCAACGGCACGCAGCTCTCCATCCCTACCACCATCCTCGACCACCCCGCCCCCGCCGTCCTCGATTCGGGAACAACCCTTTCCTACCTCCCCGACGGAATGGTCCAACCCATCTACTCCGCCCTAGGCACCATCTACGACCCGGACCTGCGCATGACCCTAATCGACTGCGTCTATCTCACCACCGAACCACAGCTCCACCTGGCCTTCACCTTCACCCCAACCCTGACCATAACGGTGCCCATCTGGGAACTCATCCTCGACATCCTGCCCCCCAATTACACCCCCTCCACCTCCCCCAAACAACCCCCACCCCAAACCCGCCCAAGTAAAACATGCGTCTTCGGCATCCAATCAACAGCCCTCTTCACCCAAACCGGCACACTAGAGTCGGACTCAAAATCCCAATCTCCCAGCACAGTCAACTTCACCCTCCTAGGCGACACCTTCCTCCGGTCCGCCTACGTCGTCTACGACCTGACGCACTACCAGATCGGCCTGGCCCAAGCCAACCTCAACTCGACCTCCTCCACCATCGTGCCGCTCTCGAGCGAGGGGACGAGCTTGCCGACGAGCCTGACAGGCGTCGCGGCGCAGCAGACCACCTACACGCCCACGCCGACTGCGACGACGAGACCCAATGGGGAGAATGGGAGGGGGTCGTCGTCAGCGGCGGAAAACGCTTCGTCGGATTCTCTGATGAGGGTGAAATCTCTTGGTGAAGTACTCCGGGTCCTGGCAGTAGCGTGGGGTATGGCGTGCCTGGGCGGCGTATTGGTTCCTTTTTGAGTCTTACATTATATGAGTCAGGGTGTAGGGAATGCATCTGGCGTGAAAGATGCTGGCAACCTGTTACTCATCTATATATGATGGTACATAATTGACTCATTACTTGCAATTCCACGCAGATATTGAGACGGGAACTAAGTGACTCCAGCGACCCAATAAGATGCAACACAAATGGTTCAGACACCAAGTTTATTGAGTCAGCTGACTATCAATCTGACCTCGGAAGGTGATGGTGCGAAAGGCAGACATCTTGATCCATCGCGAGATCGTAAAGATCAAAGGCAAACAGCAACTCTCCCAGCTCCTCCAAGCAATTCCTACACATGATCCCACACCCTGCGGTAGCCATTCGTCTCGCCCGGGACCTGCACTCAACACTTGCTCCTGGAATCCGTCGAGTCCCAGCCTAACACAGCGTAGGTCAAGCGACGCGCTGCTCACCATTTTATTCCCGCACGAGCCGCGCAAACCCAGAAGTGGTCACCCTTAGCAAGGATCGGACAGGCACCATCCTGAACCTTCTTCGAAGCGGCCGGAGCGGCAACGTACTGGTTCCCCCGGGTTGCACTCTCTTAGACCGTCTCTTTAACCTCCCCTTCCTCCGTTGAGTCAGAAGCCTCTATGCCGCCAGGGCGACCCAAGCATTTGATCGCCTCACGAGGCCAGAGGTCGGCGAAGGGCTGAACTAGCGTCGACTGGGTGACGCCCTGGGCATTCGCCGAAGTGGGCGAAGAGGCAGCGGCTAGTTCTTGAGTCCCCAGGGTCGGATTCTCTCGGACTGTGGCCTCAGTGTTCTTCTCTGTGGTATCTCTAGAAGCCTGGACACCGGCACCCCGTGTCGACCATTTGCTCCCCGCACGAGCCCAGAAGTCGACGCACTCGGCCAGGTTCGCCTTTGCACCACCATTCTGCCCTTGGCCGGCAGCTCCCGGAGTGACAGCAGCGGGGATGGCAGCAGCAGGAGTGGCAGAGGAATGTTGCTGATCCACATGTGCTGCACTCTCTTAGACCGTGGCTCCAGTGTCCTCATTCTCCTTGGAATCTCTAGAAGCCTGGATACCGGCAGGTCGTGTCGACTATTTGGTCTTCGCACCAGCCCAGAAATCGTCTCCTTCAGCAAGGGTCGCCTGGGCACCACCATCCCGGGCTTTGGGGGCGAGGGCGCGGGGCCCAGCGAAGGTACTGGCAGCGGCATGTTTCTGATCTACCCAAGTTGTATTCTCTTGAAGGGTGGGCCACATGGTCCCATTCTTCGTGGACTTTCCAAAAGCCTTTGTACCGGCAGGGCGTCCGGACAATTTGGTCCCAACACGAGCCCAGAAGTTGTCCCCCTCAGAAAGGGTCGGCTGGGAATTGTACCAGACATTCACCGAACTGCCTGGGGCGGCCGCAAGTTTCTGAACCTGCTGGGTTGTTGCACTGTATTCGGCCGTGGACCCAATGCTCCCGCCCTCCGTGGAAGCCTGGACGGCCTCAACCGCGACAAACTGGCAAAGGTTCTTGATGAACTCCTCGTCCATTCATGAAATTCCAGAACCCGTTACGCCGGCAGAGCGCCCCCCAACGGCGTACGGGGAGACGTGGCGTCGTCAATGTTCAGGGATGCCGCGTTGAAATTGCGCGGATCCATCTCCGGGTGGTCTGCGGCCACTTCAGCGGAAACCTTGAGAGGGTCAGGCGAAGTGCCGACCGTCTTCTCGGAAGCAATCTCGGCAGGTTCCGCGCCTCGGTCAGTTCCCTAAACGGGTTCCCAGAACGCAGCAGGCAGCTCCTCCGGACTGGTGTGCGGTTTTTCTCGGACATTACAGCAGTCTCATTGACAGCTTCCATTTCCTGGACAGTGACGGGGGCGCTCTCAGCAGCCCGAGGCTCAGTGGTGAAGCCAGCGGACTGCTTGACAAACCCTAGTTTCATCACATCCGCGATCCTTCGGAGGAGTTGAGCAACAGTCAAGGGATCACCGTTCAAACTGCTGGTGAGCAACTCAATCGACGCTGGGCTGGGTGACGAAAGGGTTGTTTTGGCGACAGGAGGCAGGGCAGAAGGCTCCGTTTTGGAAGGCGCAAGAGACTCATTGTTATGCTTTGCATCCAACTCAATGAGAGTCTTAGCTGACTCCTGAGTCAAAGATGGGCCTGGCTCAATTCTGTCTGGCCGGTGCGGACAGAGGGAGCGTTGTCAACTTCCTCCGGAGCTCCAGTGCCGTTGATGAGGACAAGGGAAGTCGAAGGTTCCGGTCCATTGCAGTTAGGAGTGATGGCTAAGTCGGCGGGCTTTGCTGCCTGGGAGCCAAGGCCTGTATCGAGATGAGCACCACGGAACTTGCTGTCAGCGGAGCGGGTCGGAAGGCTCGTGTGAGGCAAGGGCCGCCAGTTCTGGATATGAGCTGCTGGTTTGGCGGGAGCGGACTCGTTGCCGGCAGCATTGACTTTGAGTTCAGCGCCGTGAGTGTGAATGGGGGTTGAAGCCGAGTTCAACGTCTCCTGGGGTCCATGATTCATCGGACGCTGAGTAGCAGCACGTTGTGCGCTCTCTTCAATACCATGGAGCGCACCCCACTGAGTCAGGATGTGCTTTCGCGTTTTTGGGAGCTGGCTCCTTTAGATGACCCGCCCGCTGGAGCATTGATCGTCGCCGAGGGTGCGTTGGTTTGCTGGATGCCAGGGGCTGGAGAAGCGAAAGTCTTTGTGGCGGCTGCAAGGTCGATGACTTCTCCTCCTGAATCTTTTATGACGATCGGGGCACTCTTCTTGGGAGGGGCGGATGCGGCTTGTGCATCAAGGAAGGCGTCCGATGGCATGGTGAAGCCAGGTGGCAGCGGCCCAAAGTAGGGAATCTTCCCAGGCTCGAAGTTGTGGGTATCGGGAACCCCAGACGCAACCCGGGTGGGAATATCAATGGGAGGCATTTGGACATCGTCAGCCAAGTTGAAGGCAGCAGCGACTTCGGGTTCCGAAACGACAGCCTTGGTCGGAGACTCTTGGACCTCGCCACCCAAGCCAAGGGCAGCAATCCAGTTCAAGCCCTTGCGCTGAACCGATTGGTCTTCCAACAGCAGCATCTTTTGAGTGCCCCGAATTTTGTCGATGAAGCGTGCGACATTCTTCGTCATAAAGTTCGCAATGTCCTCGCGAGAGCCGTTCTGGAAGCGCAGGGCCGTCGCAGCAGCGAGCCAGCGGGCAGCCCTCGGATATCGCACATTCTTGAATTCATGCTGCTTCTCACTAGGAGCAGTGCAGCTTGTCCGAAGAAGAAGCCGAGGGCCACACCAAAGCCGTCCTGGAATCTCTTGTAGTACTCGTCGCTGACGCCATCTGACTTGTCATGCCAATACCGGCACTTGACATCGTCGGGCAGCGGAAGGTTGAAAGCTTTGGCTACCATCTTCGCGAGAATATTGGAGGAGGCGCGGAACTCAATGGCGTCAAAGACACGCATGACGTCGTCCTCATCCGGCATCAGCCCCTGGGAGAAGCTGGTGAAGAGGTGCCGCTGACATGACAATTCGAGTCAGTGGGACAAGTGTCGAGCTCGATGGCGGCGAGATACTTTAGATGGAAGGACTGCAGCTCCTTAGTTCCACCAAACGCCTCTCCAAAAGATTCGAATTGGTTGGCGTAGTTGATGGCGGCACGGGGCTGACCCCAGTGTTGTGCCCGTCTCAAGGCGATAACCGTGGCGAGGGGCATACTCAGTCCAGGAGTCGACGAAGCTGGCTGGGTCCCGGGCAGCGTCCGGCTAAAGAATGAAGACGTGGTCCTTGGCGAAGACTCAAAATCGCTGCTCCAGTGACTCATGGATCTGACGCTGGAACTGATGGAAAGATTTGACCTGCAGCTCCGATGGGCGGAGAGGCATCGGGTCGTCGTACTTGACCTTTTCGCGCTGATATTGCGTTATGAAAGACGCGCTCCATTCAATGAAAGACCGAATGAAACGGCTGGCGAAGGCACCGCCGCAAGATTTCGCAGTGATGCGCATCATGTTGTAATAATTCGGGCACGCGGGGTTCAGAACCGATGGGCGACATAGCCAGCCTCCCGTGAAAGGAGAGAGGATTACGAGCATGATCGGAAGCTGCGCATCGTTAACGGCGTCCTGGATGGTTTGGCGGAGGCGCTCGATGGTCATGTTATGTCCTTCTCTGATAGCCAAGATCGACACAGATGTCTTGCTCCGGGGTGATGGGAGCGAAGATCACGACGACCAACGTGGTCCTCCGCATGGCCGCAAGCCGGGCGCTCGCAGCGAGACGCTTCAAAAATTCCGCCTCGAAGCCGTTGTTATCATTTGGGATACTCGAGATGTCCTGGTTGTTGTCACCGACCTTGTCGATGATGCCATCGTTGACCACATCGACGCCGTCAATCCCAGCAAGGAACTCTGAGATATCGAGAGAGCTGAGCCCGATCTGCCGACTGACCCTGCATTCTGGTTTCGCATTTACCTGCAGCTTCTTTGTGTGGACTGCGTTGAACGCCGTCTTCCAATGCAGGAAGTCGGCAACCATCCAGCCGTACTTGTTTGGGTCGGCATTCTCAGCTGAAACGCCGCAAATGCCGAGAATTTGCGCATCGATAGGAAAGTCGGGTGGGCCCTGCTACTCAAGAATCGTCAGCCACGATGCAATCTGTAAGAGGCGACAGGGGCCTTGGGGCAGTCGAGTGGTAATTTCTTCAACATGAATTCGAGAACGGTAAACCGCTTGGATTTGGTACGCGCCAGAGAACGAGATAGGCTTCGGGCATGGCGGCCTGAAATATCTCAATCTCCTTGATACCACCTTCCCAAGGCGCCGGAAAGGCGGCCATTGCCTCTGGGTGGGCGTCAGCGAAAAAGTCACGTCACGGAACAAATAAAATATCAATCCAGCATGAAGACACGTGATAAATCTGATGAGGGCCGGCTCTTCCGTCAGATCGCAGTGCGGAAAGAGTCGAGTGGTTTTGATGGGTTGTCGATCAAGAAGTCGTGGAGGAGGAGAGAGGAAAGGGAAGAGAGGAGAAGGGAGCTGTGAGAGTAGAGTAAAAATACACGACCGAAAAGTGTAACAAAAGCGGAGCGCAGTAGAAGGTAAAGGCAGAAAAAGGTACCGACCTCTCGGGCAGTGTGATTACCGCTCAATTCTCAGAGAAGGACGGCACAGGACCGGGTCGTGTGCGAAAACTGGAAGGAACAAAGAGGCAAAGCTTAGGAGCCCTCGCGGACAGCGAGAGCATGCCCAAGCTGTCGCATCTGGCCCATTGCTTTCATATACAATGTGAATGGACTTACCAGGTACTTCGAATGTAAGTGAGCGACGAGCTTGACAAGTTTCTGAGAAAAGAGAATGCAAGAACCAACGAGCTATGGTTAAGGCGCTATGCACATGGGAGTCGTTTAAAGGGATGCACAGTTTAGTACTTGCAAGAGCCAAGAGTTATCCCCTGTACGGATACAGCGTCGGTGACCATTTGACCGCACCATGAAGCTTGGATCACTGTCACCAACCCCGTGCATTGCCTACCAGCCTCGACAGTTAAACTACATGAAAGACTCAATGATCCATCATATTGGGTCAGTCAAGTTGGTAACCTGAAGCCACATCAGGAACCTGAAAATACGAATTCAAGCTTGCTCTTTACCTAAGGCACCTGAGATACCATCTTATGAGCGCCCGGCCACTTGAAAGAACCTCGACGATTTCACCAAGGCTAACAGCTAGCCAAACACGCCGAAGTAGCCAGGGAATCATCCCTCAAATCATGAATGTGGTCATTGATGTAAAGCAACGAAGGTGTCAAGGAGCGCTATCTGGCGCATGACAGAAATATTCGATTCCTTGGAGCTCACACTTTGCCAAAACCTGGAGGATATGGATACCCTTCGCAAGCAAATTCAACGCAGAGAAAGGGTCTTTACATGGTGAGCATTGCACTTGAATCTCTCATGGAAATTCAAAAAGAGCGGAGCTGGGCGGCGCTAGGCGGCGCTGGGCGGCTAAGATCGATGCGCGTCTCTCCAAAACACTCGAGCGAGGCGAGTCCATCGCCGACGACATGAACAGGGTGCAGCACAAGTAGTCATGAACACGGTGATACCTTACTCAATGGACACGTCTACCATCACAAAAATCACCATCAAGTTGGCAGGCAACTCAAAGAATAATGTAATTGTTGAAACTTCTTTTTTACACTGGGATATCTGACCTGCCTGTTTGTTTACTTTACCCCTGAAAACGCCAAGCAAAATCCGTTGCCTCCCTGACCAACCAGACCTTCCGCTCCAAGCGTACAAGAATCAACATCATTGACGCCCCAGCACCAAAGGCAAAGCAAACTCCCTATTCATACACCACAAGAAAACCACCCATAAAACGACCGAAACCCAGTTCATCACATCTTCTCAAACCGCTCCCTCGCCCGCTCCTTAGTCTTCTGCACAAACGCAGCGAAATCCCCCCGTGTATTCCTCGCCGCCTCCTCGGCCGCATCCCCCAGCCTCCCCCCCTCGGCACCCAGCCCCACCCCAGGAGCATACACCTCAGTAGCAATAGCCTCCGTCCTGCCAGCGCCCTCGGCACCCAGCCCCGCGCCAGCGGTCCACCCCATCTTGGCCAGCATGCCCGCGCCCTTGGACTTTTTGGCGGCAGGCTCCTTGTTGTTATCTCTGTCACCGACCGTTTCGGCAGCAGGCTCTTTCCGTTTTTCAGGGATCGTTTGTCCACCACCACCACCACCAACACCCGCGGGATGAACAGACGAAACACCAGGCTGCTTGAACCGCCCAAACGCCCTCCTCCGCTCCAGCGCCCGGTCGCGATACTGCCGTCCCAAAAACCTTACGCGCCGCAGCTCCTCCCACTGACTCTTAAACTCAGCATCAGGCTCCAAGACCCTTAGCCTCTTCCCCATCGTCTTCAGCTCCTCCGTCGCGCGCTTGCGGTTCGCCGCGTCAGCCAGCATGCGCTTATGGAGTTCGCTCTGCTGCTCGTGCAGCCAGACGAGCCTCAGCTCTTTAAACACACGCTTGCAGAGGACGCAGCGCAGGCGGTCCAAGTCGGCGTACGACTTGTAGACGGGCAGACGCTCAGACTTGAGCCGCGGGGTGCGGCGGACAATGGTGCGCGGTTCCCTGCCCAGGGCGGCGAGGGCGGCCGAGGCTTTCTCCTTGGCCTGTTCGTCCCTGAAGAAGAAATGGTGGGCGCGGCCTTCGTGCTCGATGAGCAGGTCGCCGCGGGTCTGGGGCCAGCCGCGGTCGTCGATGACCTCCTGGGTAGGCGCCTCCCAGCCGCAGGCTAGGCATGACATCGCCTCCCAGTCGCCGTAGGAGATGTACTGGTCGCCCGGTTGAGGGCATACTGGGCCGTCTAGGTGAGCATCGTCAGCTTCCCGGGAATCACCGTGACCTGCCAGCTCGACGTCCTGGGGTTCCGCAACAACGGCGGCGGCGGCATCGGTAGAAGGTTTGAGACCGTGCAGCTCTGCCGACGCCTTTGCCCACAGTTGCATCTGCGGCATCATGGCGACCTTGGCGACGGGAGCGGGCTCTTTAGTGGTCTTGCCCTTTTTTGAAGACCTCGCTGCGGATTTGCCGGTGTCCTCAGGGCCGCCAGACCGATCGGGACTCGGTGCGCCGGGAAGGGGGTCCTCCGAGATGACGCGGACACTGGGATAGGCGCGTTCATCCCAGTATTTGACGCGCACAGAAGGGTTGTATATTGGAGTGAAGGAGACGTTTTGGTTCTCAGGCGCCGGGTCATCGAAGGCGGGAATGAAAACGCCGGTATGGATGAAAGCCACCACAACAGGTTTGGATGCAATGGTAAATCTTGGAGACGCACGGAACTTTGCGACAGCGGCCATGGCGTCCTCGACAGTGGCAAACTCGGCAAAACCGTATCTCCAAGACTCGTTGGTTTTGAGATCCCGCATTAGGAACACACGCCGAAGTGAGCCGGGCTTTGCTCCGAGGCCAACTGTGCTTGCGGTCGGCGCCGTCGACTTCAGTTTGTTGGTAGCGGTGGGAGTTTGTTTTGGAGGTTCCTGGTTCTCGATGAACAACTTCATGACGCCTTTGGCGAGCACCTCCTCGGTGACGGATCCCTCCAAATCCCGGATGACGACGTAATGGGAGGGTGTTTGCTGAGGACACTCATCTGTCTCGCCTGTCAAGAAGGGACCAGAACCGCCGTAGTCATCTTCTGCTCTGGTTAGCAATCGCCAGTGACACTAAGGTGTTGGTGGTCCTTACCGGGTCGCTCAGCTTTGCACTTGAAACAAACGGCTCGATGGGGGTAGTTGATTGCACCACACTTGTCTGGTCAGCAGATGTGAAGTACGCTCTTAGAGCGGTGTACACACTTTGATGCAGTCCCAGCCTTCGCCGTCTCTCCGGGAGTCACGAGATGAATCCATCTCACCGCGATCTCTTGGCGAGCTGATTCCCACCGTGATGGGTTCGGAGTCTAGGCCGCGGGAGTGTTCTAAGGGAAACGATATGTCGGGATAGTAACGGTCAAGAAAGTACTCGGCGTCGGATCGGCGGTGGAATTCGACGAAGGCAGTGCGATGGCCTGGCGGAGTGAGTAAGTGGACTTGACATGTGAAATAGGCAATGAACTAACCATTGTGGTCGTAACGAAGACGAGCGAGTCTCACCTTATCGCTCGAAAAGTGGCGGTCTTTGGTGACGTAGTCGAGGCCGTAGAGAATGTCGCGCTCGGTGGCATCCTCGGGAAGGCCGTCTAGAACAACAGCCCGGCCAGACGCTGCCAGTTGTCGGCGATCCAGATGGCGTCCGTGAGGATGATGACCATGCCTACGGGAATCAGGTACCGAAGGCCCATATCCGTCAGAAGGGCGAACAGCATGGGTATCCCCATGGCCCAGCCGAGGGCCGTGTCGCCCGGGGGGGTGTCTTGGCGAAGATCTGTCGTCTCGGTCCGGATAATGTGCACCGTCAGAGCGAGCAGGGACATGGCGATGCCGATACGTCTCCTCCCAGGGCCCAGATATGGCATGTCGAATATCCGAAACACTAGCATGTAGGTCAGCGCGGTGGACACCATCCACGCCAGGAGAATCTCCGTGGTCCCAGGCGGCGTTGGCGGAATTGGCGTCGTGGTTGGCGTAGGTTCCAGCTGTTCCAGCTGTTCGCATATCCATACCGGAATGCTGTCTGTACATTTGTGAATGAATCCGTCCGGGTTCCGTCCAATGTCCCGCGTCTTCGTCGACTGGGTCGTCATAGTTCAAGTGTCTTGTCGGACCTGGGGAGTCTTTTGCCGGCAGGAGACGAGACAGCCAAAGTTAGCCAATTCCAGCTCGACCGACAACCGAACACACTCAGATCATGGTATCGCCAAGTTCATCGCGAGGGCTTGCAGTACCCTTCCTCGACCGACGGTTGCCGCCATCTTGGCTGTCGGTGCGACGCGCGTACGGGCTGCGACTGCGACTGCAGCGGCGACGGCGTTCTCGATCGCGGTAGCTCCCGCCGTCGCGAGACGGGGAGCGATATCCGTCTTCGTACATGTGGGCGATGGCAAGGGAGTTGAATCCACTGGAAAATCGGCGCTTTGAAGGGACGACGCAGTTGCACCCAGGAAGCCACTTGCAGTGGAAGCCACCTCGAAGCCAAGAGCTTGAATGGGATGCAGTGACAGAGCGAATTGGAGAATGCAAGCTCACCTTTCCCAGTCCATCAATTGGAGGATGATGACCGATGTTTTGCCGGCGGCCAGTTATCGCTCGGTAAGACAGTGCACACTAGTTGCGATAACGGTGTCTGGGTGACAAGACCAGTGTGTGTCTCTGGATGGCTTAGAGTTGCCTTGGGTTCAAGGTTGTGAATGTCAATGCAAGAGTGTGATAGACAAACACGGCTTGTTTCTTGAACGTCTTGCTTGCTGTCTTCATTTTGGGGCCGGAGATCAAGAGTGGAAGTCATACCAGCGACCTGCCATTTAGGTGTCGGACCCACGTGCAGTCACTCAACCTCACCCTCATCATCACCTTCACGGGCTCATCTATGAGAAGAACCCGCCTGTGGTTCAATAAGAATACTACCGTGGCCTGTACCGTCCCTTATCTGAAGTAGGTTACCTCCTTCCGACGACATCACCTGCAACGCTCACTCTCACCGAGTTTCGTCAACAGACACTGTGCAACACACAAGCAGTTCATCGCCCCTCCAAGTCCAGGTCTTATTTATATCCCCTGAGCCCCTGAGCAGTCCCCAATCTGCAACCAACTATCATGGCCACGCAAGACCCCAATTCCCACGAATCATGCCTCTCCAAAGAAGGCTGCTACGTAGCCCTGACCGAATCCCCGCTCAACCTCCAATCCATCACCGACCGCGTCCGCTCCCCACAAGCAGGCGCCATTGTCCTATTCGCAGGTTCGCTTAACCCAACCCTTCCTTCCCTTGTTCTCTTCAATTTCACCCACTAAAACGTAAGGTACCTAATAGGTACGACCCGTGACTCCTTCGACGGCAAACCCGTCAAAGAACTGCAGTACACAGCCTACCAGCCACTAGCCCTCCGCACCATGCTGGACATCGCCACCGCTCTCAAAACCAAGCACGGACTGAAGGGAATTGCCATGATCCACCGCCTGGGTGTGGTGCCCATCGGCGAGGAGAGCATCCTGATCGCCGTGTCGGCGCCGCATCGCCAGGCGGCCTGGAGAGCCGGGGAGGAAGCGCTCGAGGAGTGTAAGGCGCGGGTCGAGGTGTGGAAGAGGGAGGAGTTTGAGGCTGGAGAAGGGGTGTGGAGGGCGAATCGGGATGGGGTGAAGGGGGAGAGGATCGGGTGAGGCCAACCAAGAGGCGAGGAACTGACATTCAGGGCGCAAACAGGCAGGCTGCTTGAAATAGGGAATGATACGGAAGTTGTCAAGTCAACGCAGTCCCTATTGCCTCACCAGCCTCTACCTTCAGCTCAACTTATCTATGCCAGAGACTGAACTTGTAAGAGTCAGTACAGCCATCATCCCCCTCACCATCATACAAACCGCACGGAACCGTCCATCACCTACATCAGGTGTTCCGCTTCAAAGCGGACCAAGTCCACAGCACTTCCACCACCACTCACTCATTCTATTTTGTCGGCGAGGACTTCAGCGTAGGGTCTGGTACGCGCGGATACGGTTTGGCCTCCGGCTTAGGCACCACTGGCCCAGCAACGCTCTTGCCTTTCTCGTCGTCGGGCATCCTGATAATGGGTTGTCTGTTTCAGGTAGTACAATTCGGGCGTCTCGGAGTTCTGTATGTCAGTTTCAGAGTGTACTGATGCTTTGCTTGACTGACTGATTTTCAAGGGAATCCCAGGGTGTTTTAATACAGTGCATAATAGACTTGTCGTGTCAATCAGGGCACCTGTTTGTTTAGATGGCACAGGACACGATGCCTTTGCTGCTGGCTGAACTATTGTCAAACTGGAAGCACAACAAACCTGGTGGAAAGGCATTGGCCATGATTTTAAGAGGCACGTGCGAAGAAAGGGAAAGTCTTGGTGAACCACATAAGAATAGTCTTTCATTATCGTTAACCGCCACATGACAAGACCACACCCTAAGGCTAAACTACCCGTTGGTTAGACGGGGTCGAGCTTAGCCACCAACACAAGAGGGCGGGGGCTAAGTTCAAGCAAACCGCCTACTGGCAGCCAACAAGTATGTTCTCACCCAGATGTCCAACACACAGCAGCGCTCCTATTCGCCTAGGTCCAGTCCCAACAGAAGTGCCACCCAAGCCGCCCTCTCGTTGAACGAAGGACACCACCTAGGGAGATTTTGCGCAAGACATTCCACCTTCATACCCAACCACGTCCCAGCATGACTCTCAGCAAGCACACATCTTCCCTTTGGTGACTTTCCATTGAGCAAGCAAGGTCGAAGCCAACCCATCAAGCCTTGGAATCGCAAATCAGACACGTCATTAGTCGAAACTCCCAACACCGCTGCTGATACACCTCGCTCGTTCGCCAGGGAGCAACAATCTACCGCTCGAGACGCTGATTGTCCGCGACGCGCAAAAGCGAGACACACCCTTTCCAAAAGAAAAAAAAGAACACAAAAAAGACAATCCAAAGAGGAACCATGCCCATGTTAACGCTGAAAAAAGTAACCCGACCCGCCCACCAAGCCAGAACTCCGAGACTCCTTCCCCCCCAGCCAAATCCCAATTTCCTCAACCATCCCATACGCCCTTCATGTCAAGGCCAAGAGCTCGGCCCAAACGTCTCGCCAGGCGGCACCGTCTTCTGCACCGCCTTAGCCAGCATATCCATGGTACTCAGCGCGCTGGTATTCCCAAACCACCTCGGGGCCTCGGTTTCACTCAGATACAGCGCAAAGAAGATGACAAGCGTCGAGACAATCAGCCCACAATCGAGCGCCGACGACGTGACATAGTTGTACTGCAACCACCAGCCGGTCTTGCGCCTCCTTATGGAAAAATTGAACACAGTCCCGACGATGCCCCAACAATAATAAATAAACACGGTCGCGGGCGGCAGCATGCCCGACCCGCCAAAGATGAGCGGCATGTTGACGTAGCGCCAGAAGCCGCGCTGGTAACGGCGGGCAAAGAACCACGTGATGACGGGCGCGACGGCGCCGACGAGCCAGAACCACTGCAGCGAGCTGTAGAGGGCCTCGCCCGAGAACATGCGGGCGGGGCCGATGGCGCCCCAGACGATTGAGGCCGTGTAGAAGACGCGGGCGCTCGGACAGTTCCACTGGTGCACCTGGTTCTCGGAGCAGACGTCGGGGATGGTGGCGAGGGCCCAGTTCATGACGGCGATCTGCACGATGGCCGACCAGACGGACGCGAGCAGCTGGGACCAGAACATGACGCGGGGCGGCACCTTCATGTAGTGGCCGAGCTTGAGGTCCTGGATGAAGTAGAGAGCCTGGGACATGCACAGGTAGCCGTAATTCTTGAACATCATCATGGCCAGGGGCTTGCCGGGGAGCATGTAGCCGACAATAAACTCGGTCAGCACGTTCAGGCCCAACTGGTTGTTCGTGATGGCCTGCACGATGCCGATGGGGATGGTCCATATGACCGGGATCAGGATGCAGACGATGTAGGCCCACCAGGGAAAGTTGGTGTCCCAGGCGCATACCACGGCGAAGGAGAGACCAAGCATGATGACGAACAAGACAAGGTACCACCAGTCCTCGGCATCGCGGTACTTCTTCATCAGCCGCATGTGGACGTCATCTTCTTGAGACCGGGCCAACTTCCACTGGGTCCAAATCTCGCGGCCGTGGTAGAACGCCACATGGGTGAGAACGGCAGCGACTGCGGCGAACGAGAGGCCGTAGCTAAGCGCGAACTGAGTAGGGAGATAAAGAGGAGAGTAAGCATGGTACTTGGCCTCGTCGAACTGCATGTTGTCCCCCAGGATACGCGACACGTTGTACAGGTGGCCGGTGTTGTCGTAGGCGTGCGCGTTTTGGACGGGCAGATAAGCGGCGTACCACATCCCCGAGAAGTGCATTGGGAGTGAGATGACCACAAAGAAAATAGTGATGCCTGCCAACACATTGGCGATGGCGTGGAATGGCGGAATGAGTGGCGAGTTGAGGTAGCCGGTGATGATGCTCCAGTCCTGGTAAAGTTAGCAGCCGCTTTCTCCCAGAACAACGGGACCATCCATACCAAGGTAATAGGTAGCAGGCCGTAGCCGGTAGAACCACCAAACAGTTGATTGACGACGACGTTTTTGGGCCAGATCCAGGTGAGGAAACAGAACCACGACAGACCCTGGAAGAGATAACCGGGGAACCAATACCACAAAAACGAGCCAGCAAACACAAGCATGAACCACTTGTAGCGGCTGATGCTCCAGCCATTGGCCCGTGCCGGGTCCGAGGGCGAGTGATCGTGGAGGGTGTAAAAGAGCGCACAGTTGACGAGATCGGTGGGCCAGATCATGGCGGCAGGCCAGACGAGGAACCTCCTCGCCAGTCCGGCCAGCCCATACCCCGTGCAGAGCGTGGTTATGCCAAACATGATCTGCCATAACCATCCAAAGTCCTGTTTGTACCACATCCGTTGGGCGATGATCACATCAGTGGCATACAATGCACCACCACCGTAGGCAGCCTGGGACCACAAGAATTAGTGACCAACCCCGCAAATGAGCAGACCGACCTACATTTGACATGACCACAATAATGACGTGCTCCTTGAAGTTGAACCGGCCCGGTTTGAGGTTGAATCTGACACCCCAGACGTTGAAGACGCGGTCCGGGAAGATGAAGTCCCAAATCAGTCCCAAGGGGTAAGCGATGAGCTGAATGACAAAGGTTGTGAGGGAAATGCTGGGGTTGCGCAGCGACAGTAGCATGTTGACGGCAGATCCGATGGTGCATAACAGCAAGCCGATTGTCCAGGCTCGTATGGTGTTGACCGGCATGTCGACGTCGAAGTTTCGGACAGAGGCTCGCACCTTGATGAGAAGCCAATGTTAGAACAGACGGGTCTTCCTCCCAGGACGTATCATCCGTCCTCGACCAGTGGCAAGCGAAAGTCAAAATCTCACTTCTGGGTATGGCGAGTTATCCTCGGCCAGGATCTGCTCGATTTCGGCCCCCTTCTCGACATTGGCCGTGTTCAGCGCGATATCCACCTCTTCCAGTTCATCCAGCGGCAGATTAGGGTCGAATCGGTGCATTTTTTCAAAGTGCTTCAACGAGGCGAAGCCGGTCGAGTCCCCTTCGGATGATCCATCCATATCTGGCACCACCTCATCCTCGCGCCGGCGGCGGAGGGACCTGAGGAATCTCAGCGCCATTTTCCCAACGTTGTTTTGTTCCGGCCCGTCGATGGGAGGCTGGGCCCGCTCCTCGCTTATCGGCGCCAGGCGGCCGGGGAAGGACGGATGGATCGGTTCTCAGTCGTCGGCGTCGTCGTGGTCGGCTCGTCGTCTGATGTTCGATGCGCTCGGATGCGATGGACAGGGCGGCCAGGGTTTGGGCGCAGCTAAGACAGGGACACAGGTTCAGTGTATGTTGAGCGTGGACATGGCGGTCTGCTGCTCGGCGCAGATCGCTGAGCGGGGCTTGGGACGGGCGGACTGGAATGCAAGACAGGGCAGCAAAGGGGGAGAGACAGGAACGGGTGCGAAGGAGACTCGTGGGTTTTGTTCATCGGCTGCGACTGGACCAGCCGGCAGCGCAGGGCGAACGCTGGGTCGAGCACTCAGTGGGCAACGAGGGTCTCCAGCTGGGTGACCACCTGCTGGCAGGCGTGAGGGGGCCCCTGTTCCTCCCAGCATGCACGCTAGCCGGTATCGCGGAAGATGCAGCGCCCAGTAACGTTAATTTCTGACCTGCCTAAATTGGTCTGACGGGCTGGACCATGGTTTGTGTTCCCGATGGGACGACAGGGATCGAAGCGGGGACTCGCCCTCCCAGCCCCAGAGCTCTGGGGCGCAAGCCGACCGTTTGGTGTTGCGTCTGGCGATATCACAATCCATCCCGCGATGAGGCGATAAGGGCCCATGCGTGGACCATGGCGCATGGAAGCCATCGGCGATCTCTTCGAATGATGACACGGAAACGCAGTGCGGATCACTCGTCTGGCTCAGTGTTCCTGGGAAGAGGTGTCTAGCTCTGTCTAGATCCAGAACGGTCGAGGTACAGATACTCTGTACAGGCACTCGGAAACGGCTGAAAACGCCGCGGCTGCAGGGAGCAAACGCTCGCCCCAGAACTCCAGATTGTAGGAGGCTGCGTGCCAATGTCTCGGCCAATGCCAAGGCAATCCTGTCCTTGCTCGTGAGTTCGGAATCTTGATGCTCTTATCTACTCTCCACAGCCTCGAATTTGGAGATGACGAGGGTGGCCTAGCAGCCTAAGAAGCGTACCATGTAGTTGGGCCACAGAAGGTCGGAGTTAACGCTGGGAATAATCAGGTGGAATCAACGCCGTGCTTGTTTACTAGGTACTGTCGACCTTTGAGAAGTGCCTTCTCCGGGATTTGATGAAGGCGGAATGAATTTTGTGGGGCAGCCATGCAAAAGCCGAGCGTCGGCCGAACTGACAGGACAGTTGCGTTTCCCCTGCCTTGGTTCCGGAGCAGAAACTGCCGAGTTTTTAGACGAGGTCTCACCGTTACGTAACGGAGCTGCCACCAAATGAAGAACCATGGACAACTGAACGAACGACACATTGTTAAAGGCTGAGAAGCACACAAACTTTGCTTCGTGCAGTCTTAAGGTTTGTTTCGAAGTGAGAGCGGTGCAGTTGAGCTGATTAGCAGGAAGCGGCACTTTCCGCATCAAGTTTGTTCGGCGCCATACCTAATCACTCATTCCGACTTGCCCCTCGTGCCTTCCTGCAAATCCGACTGTGAGCATCAGAGCCCTGATCTTGGCCGACATATTTGATACTCAACTACATATACCATCTGTGGCTATCCCGACTTCCATATCAGTTACTCGTTAGATATGACGAGCCCTTTGTTACAGGAGGCTAAACGATCAGATGCCTTGCTCTTTGAAGCTGCTAAGTCTGTTGATGTCCAGCGGAGGGTATTCAAGATGCGAAGATAATGCCCCTTTTTCCTGACCAAGACTGCTTGAGATATCCATAGTAATCGTGTAACGGGGCTCCGCACATGGCATGCATCGTTGACGGCGTCCCGCCTCCTCATGTACCACGCCAACAACCTTCAGATCACAGCTTCCTCTCCATGAACAAGCTCGGTCGATGGCATTCTAGTTCCTCGGCCACGGACTCGCCAAGCAGCACAAACGCGACACGGCCCACAAAAATAGGTGCGCATAGATTGGAAATCCTCCCGGCTATATTGGGTTGGTGATCCCACTCCGACTGAGTACCTACGCCACAGCCGGGATTAAGTATAAGATGGGTGTATATCCTGCAGTGTACTTGACGTGTCCCATATAACTTAGCACTCTTCCTCGGATACCGCTTCCACCAGATTCCCCGTTGATCATCTACGAAGCGCAGGTTAGAAATGGTCCACGAGAAGCCTTAACGACCAAGGCGTTGGATTTACCTCATCCCACTTGGCAGCAGCCTCAACACAACTGCCAATCCGGGAACATCCAGGCGTCTAAGCGGATGGCAATACCTATATGTAGGCCGACGTCAAATGACACTCCTCACTTACATCTCAACCACATCGACGGAAGTGCTGAGGGCGGATGACTGGACCTCTCTAGACTCAGCAGCACATGTTCTCTCAGCTCGTTGACGAAGTGCCAAAAACTGGGCTCCTATGTAGGAAAAAATGTGCAGCAGCAACCAGCGTAGAATTCAATGATTCAAGCAGGGCTTGGCCGGGGATTGAACCCGGGACCTCTCGCAAGCGTGCTATAGGGTGTAACCCTAAGCGAGAATCATACCACTAGACCACCAAGCCAATGACGTTGCCGAGCTTAGTAGCAGATCGGCATATGATTTAAGCAAAGGGACCTGGAAGGTGCAACTGGCCTGCTCTTTCCCAGCCTATGTAACTATTCAAGCCCCCTAAACCATTAAGCGGTTAACACACTGCCTAAAAGCCTCTGAGCTAGCCCAGCAGTGCCTTAACCGCCCGATTTTCGAGCGACTCAATACAGGAGGCGCTCCTTCCGCCTAAGCGGCGGAAGTACCGGCCTGAGCACCTTATATGAAGGAACAGCCTCACTTGGTAAGCCGCTTGCCAATCGAGCGACTTATTTAGGTTTGAATCGCTGATAACTTGGAAGGCGCTCATATGTATAAGCTAAAGTTTCTCCGATCATTTTTTTAGTGAGCTGTTGACGCGGCGTGGATGGGCTGGTAAGAATCAGATCCCTTGGGGCCGGAAACGGACGGATCCCCCAAAGGAATTTGCTCCACACAGTAGAAAGTCTATGATCATCCTTCTGTATACACATTCCACCCTCAAACTGTACACGCCAAGATCCAAAGTCAGAACAAGACCCGAGCACACAACCGCAACTCTCCTAACTCCTACCTCCCTCCCCTTGAGCCCACCCCTCCCTCTTCAAAGCCCACTTCACCGCAGCCGCCACATCATCCACCACCTCCCTCGGCGTAAACTCGCCCTCCAACCTCCCACCCCTCGCCTCGCTCCACACGCCCGTCCTGACCAACACCGACACCCACTCGGTTCCACCCTCACTAATATGCCGATTCGCGCCCGCGATGTCACTCTCCGGGTTATCCCCAACCATGTACACCGTCCTGAGCGGCCCGACCGGTCCCGGCCCCAAATCCTCCTCCTCCTTCCCCGCCTGATGATGCCCCATGCGAATAATCTCCCTCAACACCTCCCTCCGATGCTTCCCCAGCAACCGTTCCGCGAACCGATATGTCTCGCCATAAGGTTTCCCAATACAAACCCTCTCCAACTCGGCCCTCCCACCCGTGATCCGCCTCCAGATCCCCGCCAGCGCGGCCTGGAACGCGCCCTGCCCGAACCGCGGCAGGTGGTAGCCCGCGCTCCAGAAGAGGTCTGCGTTGCTGAAGTATAGCGGCGGCTGCCCGTCGCGCTGCCAGCCGAAGTTGGGTACGGAGGGGTTGTTGTTAAGCGGGGAGTAGGTCCCCGCGTACCCAGCGTGCGAGAGCAGCAGGTCGGTGATGACTTGGATGTCGAGGGCCCAGTCGCGCGGGTCGTTGAGGACGAAGATGGCGTCGACTTTGAGGTGGGAATGGAAGGTGGAGGCGGTGGTTGTGGTGGAGATGGGGTGGGCGGTTTCGTTGTAGAGCGGTCTGGGGAGGGGTTGGGAGGGGGTGGTGTAGGATTTGGGGGATTGGAAGGGGAAGATGGTCGGGTCGGCAGAATAGATGTCGGCTGGGGTGATGACGTTCTTGAAGCCGTATCTGAGAATGATGGTTAGAGAGATAATACCAGGGTTCGTCTTGTAAAATGGATACGTACTCGTGGAAAATGGCCCGACACTTTTCATAGTCGGACCCGGTCACCAGAACTGTCTTGTCCCGCAAGTTGTCTGGGCCCTCCAACAACTCACGGAAGGGCGTGTGGGACTGGACAAAGTTGTCGGTCGATAGTTGCACGCCGAGCTTATCCCCGAGGTCCTTGACGCGTTCCGTCTCATGCTTGCCGCCTCCGTTTGTGAGCAGGATGAAGGGGATGTTGTTGTCGTCCAGGAACTTCAGGACCTCAGGGGCACCAGGGATCGGCTTAGCGACGTGAAGCAGCACGCCATCGATACTGTCAAGATGTCAGTAAACCGAGTTGCCATACCAACATGAGTGCCGAAGATGCGGATGGAAACACCCACTCAAAGGCAAACGCAAACGAGGGCGGCTCCCGCCCTGTCCGTCCAACATGCACATCACTGCTGAACCTCCTTGTCGAGCCCGCAACTCGCCGTCTCCGCCTTGATAGCTGGTCATCAATCCAACATCTTCTTGCAACAGATGCAGCCCTGGATGACAAGGCGGGAGCGAACGCTGCTGCCGTCCGCGAACTGAGCGACGCTGTCAACCCCCTCAAGGAACTCCTGCATCGTGGTTAATAAACCTTGAAAGATGTGACACTAGCTCCCTTATCATTCATTGCTGATTTGGGTGAAGTAGTTGGAACATGGCGGGCAACACACATACCTGCAGAAGACAGCAGCCGCCATTCCTCCTATTCAACTTACTAAGCTCCGTCCTCGGCCCCTCTTCCAGCGTTGCAGTAACAGATGATGTTTGCGTCCAAATGCAAAGCATAACCCTCTGTCTCTGACTGGGGTGAGATTTGCTAGAAGAAGGGGAGGGTAAACTAAGTGAATGAGTTTGTTAATGACGGCCTTCACCTTATGATCCAACCTAAGGTCCAATCGTCATGTCATCCAGTGAGGTGAAGATGAGCATTGGCGATCACCGATGTACAGGGGTATAGACTGCCCCACTTGAGCCTTCACTGTGCTGTGGCAGCGGGTAAACCCGCAACGGCCGGGGTCCAACTTCAGATGAGGGCATGGCACCACCAACAACAAACCATAACGTCAACGAGTTGGGTATCCTTATGAGAACCGACATCTTTTGCTGACTCATATACTCAGCTACACAACGTTATTGGGTGAAGCTCACGTTTCGGCTTCCTCACTTCTCAATCCAGCCCGGGCGGAATTCAGGCGGATATTCTCGAGGCATGTTCTTGACCGCAGTCATTGCAACACAAAAAGCACCTCGACATCCCTCGCAAATGTAAAACATGACCAAGTTTATTCATTCCATTCATTCCATCAAGTGACCTACAAATACAAGCAGGCAATCTCTATTCTTCCCAACAACTAATTCCCTGGCTCCAAGGTCAGTCTCGCGGCCCTCTCACTTCATTCCACGAAACTCAGCGTTGCCATCCAACCCTCAACCCTTCTCCAACATTACGATTACAACAACCACTCAAAACATCCTTAACCTCTGCCAGAAACGCCCTCGCCATGGAAAGGAGTAAGAGAGCCCAACCAACAAAGCCAGAGAACCTCAGCCGTCGACCCAAACAAAGACTCGAGTTCCGCCCGATCGTGTCCCCGATCAAAAAGTCAAGTAGGACATGCCATGCCGCGCTGAAGTTCGTCTAATCGTACCGCTTTCATGATATGAGATTGAAAACCGAGCGCTCTGTCCAGTTATGGCCAAACCTCGCCGTCACGCAATGGTCTTTCAACATCAACCGTCCACCCCTCACCCCCCACACACCATCCTCTTTTAAGGGAGTCTCAATCATGAAGCTTCCCAACGACAAAAAAAGAGGGAGCTTGATGCCAGCAATAGGCCTCGAAAACTCAGGGGCTCAGAGAAGGGGGGTGGGAGTAGTTTGAAAGAGAGGTGGGAAAGGATAGTAAAAAGAAACAATGAATACATCCGCAATCCCATCATCCCCTTTTCCCTCTCACGAGAAAAACGCCGCGCCAGAGAAAGCAAAAACTTCAAAAAGTGAGAAAAACTGGATGGAAAACAGATGCCATGGAGAATCCCACAATCGTATTCACAGAGATGGTCGTTCGTCGTCTGTTATCGTCCGCATTATGCCTCGAAAAGGCTGAGAGGTCTCTCGGTTCTGTCCGGAAATAAGAAAATGACGGAAACCAAAAGTCTGGAACAAAAAATGCCGGCCAATGAGTCGTTCTGACAAGGTTTTTTCCGCGCCGAGGGCAACCTCGAGGGTGTGGTCATGAATTAAGAGGGTGACCAGTCGTGTCTGGGAGAAAGAGAATGATAGGTACCGAACCCTTGGTGCACATGCTGATATGATGACCGAATGCAAGCCGCCCCACAGATGCCATGCAACCCCAACGATTCATACCCGTTCCCTGAAAGAGGAGAAAGTCTAAGCAGACGAGACCGTAAGTCGTGACACCGTTCCCTTGCTCTTTGCCTTGGTGCCGAACATGGAACCATTGAGCAGGGCCTATTTGCGCCGAGAACAGTCTAGTGGCTGTCTTCACGCGCGGCTCACTTGGCTCACCGAGGTTCTACTCCGCTCGTCCTCCTCAATGACATCGCTCAGCCGAGTAGGGTGGTGGTGCCGGGGCATCGTCTCCCACCCAGGCGCAGCGAACCCCTGGCCGGAGTACTCGCCAGCCCAGTGTGAGCTAGACGGGGGATAGCTCGTGGGCGCCTGGGAGGCCGGAGTTTCAAAATCCTCCGTCCCGGCGTCCGACCTTCGCCCCCGACTTGGCGACGCGGCGGGGCTGTGGAAAGGAATCCTGTTCCCGTTCTCGTCTCTCAAATAATTCCCTCTCGCATCCATCATGTATTCACCCTCGCTGTACCCCGTGTCGGATCCCGCGCCGTATTCGGCTCCGGCATCAGGACCGGCGGCCCCGGGCTGTTGGTAGTACCTTGCGCCGGGGTCCCCAGCTGAGGTTGGCGTCGGCGGCGCCGCGGGTGCAGGCGCAGATGCATACGCCGGGTACTGATTTCCTTGGGCGGCAGCGACGTACTCCGAAGTATCGGCTGCATGGCTGTGCGATCGACCATGCCGACTTGCGGTTGTGCGGCCCGGTATGGTCTGCGTCATGGGCACGACTTGCACTCCGCCAACGAGGGTCGGATGCCCTTGTTGGAGCGAAACAGTACGGTCCCGCTCTTCTTGCTCACGACGGCCAAGCTCCTCCCAGGCGCGGCGCGCTTCCTCCTTGGAGATGAGCAGTTCTCGCCGCATCTCAGTGACGAGCTTCTGAAGCTTGAGATTTTCGGCTTCGTGCTGTGCCGCATTTCGAACGGCCTCGGCTCTCGCTTGGCGCTCCTGCTCCATCTGAGCTTCCAGCATCGCATTGACCTCCTGGTGCCGCTCCAATTCTGCACGGGTTTCGAAAAACCACCTCTGAAATTTGCGCTCGGAGCTGGCGCGGAGCCGCTGCAGTTCGACAACAGCATGGAAAAGATTGGCGCCGGCAGCTGAGAGATCAGCCACCTGCCGGGAGAGTTGTGTGCTTATCGGGTTGCGCTCCGCCTCGTCGGTGTTTTCTTGCAGTCTCCGCAGCCAGAAGCTCGTCATGCCCTCCCAATGGGCGGAGAGAGCCTCCCAGCGTTCGAAGGCATGGGGAAATGTGTTCTTGATACGGGAAGCAGCAGAGGGTTGGCCAGACGGCTCGCCTGACTGTGGCGGCGCCGAGGGGTTAATTCCGGGCTGAGGCGCGGGAGCCGCGTTTTGCGGCGGCTGGGCTGAAGCTGGGACCCGGGTTGGACGCAAAGGTGGCACGGCGATCGATGGCTGTTGAGTGGCAGCAGAAGGCACGTTTGCAGGCACCCGGGAAGATGATTGGGCTTCCTGCGCACGTTGTTGCCGGCGCTGGGTTGCCGGGTCTGTGGGGATATCGCCGGCTGAAACAGCGCCAGCAACGGGCGGTCTCTGTTCTGCCGCTCGACCTTGTGTCTCCTCAAGTAGCCGAGCTTCCTCCTCAGCGCGGGCACGCTCCGTCTGCTCACGTTCTGCCCGTTGCCGGGCCTCTCGCTCTGCCCGCTCTCGCATGATCATGCGAGGGCCGCGAATGACTTGCTGAGGAGATCCAGTCTGGGCAGGAGGTGCCGTCGGCCGGGAGGATGATGCGGCATGGCCATTGGACGTGGCAGGGGCGCTGCCGCCTGTGAGAAGATCCGCCATTGAAGCGTTCTCCTCCACCAGATCCGGAGAGAAGGGGTGCGGCTGTCGAAGTGCTTCCTCGAGGGCCCAGAGAATAGCACTCTTGGTATGCTTGGAAAGCCGGACGATCGGATGTGGCTGGCGCTTTGTCGAGGGAGGGTTTCCCTGGTTGAGGCTGACCGACGACGGTAGAACAGCCGACTCGTCTTCGGGGTCGTCACTCAGCTCCTCGGAGAGCTGCCGGCGGAAAGATTGAAAGACTTGCTCGGCCGGTCCAGGTTGTCCGGGGGCTGTTGAGAAGAGGGGTCGTGGGCTGATGCCGACGGTGGCGGCCTCAAGGTGGACCCGGCGCGGTGTCTCAGAAGGGCGAAGGCTGGGGCGGGGGCTAGCCGTGAATCTGGGTGTTCGACGGACGGTTCGGTGGGAAGACGGAGTGGGTGATCTGTCCTCTTGTTGGGGTGTTACGGAGTCTTGTCGGCGAGGGAGCGTCCGTCGCTGGCGCTGTTGGGCAGGAGTTATTGGGTTCTCGTGTGGCTCGCTGGGGATACGAGGGGACGACGCTTCTTGACTGCCAGCAGCAAGGTCTCCCAGAGCACCAGCGGACGCTGGTGTGGTCGACAAGGCGAACAGTCACCACGCGCAGTGGTGACAGTGATCTTGCTACTAGAACTTGGCGCTGCATGTGGGTGCAGGGTTAGATTCTGTTGTTCGCTGCGACGGTGGGGGATGGTGCCTGGGTGCAGATGCAACCGAGGAGGACTCACACTAGGGAAGCTGCGGTAAGTTGATATCGAGGAGGGTGACTGTGCGTCTCCTCAGAGCAAGTCAACGAAGAGGACTTGTCAGAAAGAATGGAGGAATAGACGGAAGATCCTGCTCTCTGGCACTGCACATGGACATCCAAGGCTTGGGAAGCGGGCTTGGACAGTACCAGAGATTGGGTGTTGTGCGGAAATGCGGGAGGCGGGACTCAAAAAGGGCGTGGCTGGCGGAGGGCCAAAAATTGGCTTCGGTCGGAGAAGCAAGTTAGTCGGGCAGCTTGTCTGCGCCGCCCAAAGTTCAAAATTAAAAAAGGAGTGACTGGTCGTGCTTTGTCAGGGCATCTAGCGCCTGATCTTGTCGAGTCCTGCGACAAGAGAGTGAAGCTGTCGGGATGGCCGCCGGTTAGCACCTCTCTGTTTATCGCAGCTCTGGTGCCCGACCGGCTTTCGCGGCCAAGCTCCAGCTCACAGCAACTCACCGCCACCTCAGCACCGCGATGGGTTGTGTTGTGCTGCATAAAACGAAGGAATATGGAAACAGAGCGCCTAACTGCTTGGACAGGGCATGCTCGGGTCCCAATGGCTTTAAATGAGGGTTCAATCCGCCGATGCTCGACAGGTTGCTGGAACTGTCGATTTTTGAGCGGCTGGCGATTGAGGTGAGGACCTGATCAATCGAACTTTCGGCCAAGAAAGTTGTGCTTGGCCAGGGATCGAGCTAGCTGGGGGGGCACGGGCCTCTGTCTGACGTTTAATCCCGACTTCGATTTGCGGCCGTGCTTCATTCACTACTCCTCTCGTTATTTGTAATATTCGTGCTGCTCGAGATCGTGTCAGGTGAATCGGACAGTGAGCAGGCAAAGATGTGATCCACGCTAGAGAGGGGGAGTTCGGAGTTTGATGTGCATATCATCCAAGGTCCCTTCATAAGGAGGGTAAGTCGGATTCCATACGCATTTCCAAGGCCTCACCGATGCCTGCAGCTGACGGCGTTGGGTCCAGGCTGGGTTAGACCCAACCTGGAATTGGCTGATACTTCGCAGATGCAATCTATATCAGACCCAGGTGCTCCTTTTACGGGACTTTTGCCCTCACGATCTGTTCGTCTAGAGCTCCATAATCAACTAGATAACTCCAGTCGATAACAACGTGGGGCTTGTTCCGAAGCTCCATCACTTCGATTCCAGGCTTCAATCTCTCCAGGGCTTATGCTGAGTGGACAAATGTCCTAATGTGCGCTGGACATAGATGCCCTCAAGACTGGCCCGTTTGTGCCAGGAAGCTGAAGGTGAGACTCAATCCTTCTTCACAAGGAAAGCGAGGAGGTTGGGCCACTGACAGGGAAGCTGGAGATGGAGGGGAAGCTCTGAGTTGGCAGTACATAAATGACGAAACAAGGGCCCTGCTGCCACCAATCGCATGTCGCCCGCAAGCATCCAACGATCCCAATAAAGCGGTTCCGATCCGGGGGTCCACACCATCTTGGGGCCGGAGCTCCTGCAGGTCTATCAGGTTTGCGGCAGCCCAATTGCGGCCAGAAAAGACAACATGGGATGAAAGAGGGCCCTCGAAGATGGCACAAGATTGGCTCAGAAAACCCGTGATAGTGATGCGATGCATTCAGTGATGTTTTGCATCAAGCATAACTGGAGCAAAATCCCGATTGTTAGCTTTCCTCCGAGTCGAACATGATCCGACGATTTCGGAAGCGCGGCTCGGCGCCGATCAGCGGAGGGGCGGGGTTGTGGGGCTCGGCTGTAAGTGGACCCTCCGGAAGGTCGACCTAAACCGGCCTCAGCCGGGCCAAACCGGCGCCGGGATCAGCCACCACACGCGACTTAGGTTGTGCGTCCGGGTTCAAGAGTTAGTGGCCCTCATGAGTGCTCTCCCAGGTGAGATGGGAAGCTGACAAACGATCCAATGCAACAAGCGCCGAGTTGACCGTGTCATCTCCTTCTCTGAATGATCTACGGCTCGGCGCAACTACAACCGTCAGCTCGTGCCCGTTCCCATCAGTGAGTGGGACGTCAGAAATTTCTTCGGGCAGCAGGAGCCTTTCGGAGGTCGTGTCCATCACTGCTAATCTGTATGCTGGGTGGCAAGTGAGGAGTACCATGTACTTTGGGGAGACAAAGACTGAGGCAGCTGAGAGTGACATGGATGCATATATCAGGCCAATACGGCCGAGAAATAGGTGAGCAGTTCGACACTCGTATCTGGAATGATTGACCGTTTGTGTTGCTCAGCGTCGTGTTAAGTTAGCACCAAGCAACCTGAGCATTAGGTGACTCAACTCGGGTATGAGAAATATAAAGTGGCGGATCTGAATCTGACGCTCGGCTATGGATTTCAATTTAAAGAAGCCCTCGATACTTTTATTCCAGGGTTCAATTCCCTTTGGTACGTGCACATTGGGATTCAAGCTCTCCTGAAGCCGGAAGATTCCGTTCATGGTTCGCAGTTTGTCACCGGCTTCCAGGTCTTCACAAATTCGAACACCTCCAGGAGAGTAAAGTAGAGAGAGGGCCTTTCGAGATGTGAACCACTCCTCCGAAGACTGGACTCCTTAGTGCCATGGAGTAGGTCTCCCTTGTGGTCAGTGCCCTTTCTTGTACCTTGCGTTGGGTTGAGTAATGGAGAATCAGTCTCCTAAAGTTGAGTAGCAAGTGTTGCCGGAGCTCTGGGAGGTCAACAAGTCCCTAACACACTGCCCAGCTACGGTTTGTCGTTTTAGTTACCAAGTGCTACTTGCGGCTGCCACGTTCAGATGGGATAAAAGTCGAATATTGTTAGGGCTATTCGACTGACATCAGACTCCAATGCCACAAAGCTGCCGAGTTGTTGCCGGAAAATTCCCACCTCACAAGTCAAAATTGATTGCTAACAGTTCTCTGTTTAGTCGGAGCAAGCTCTTTCCTTCTTGCTGTTCCCCTTCCGCTCCCTCATTAGCTTCTCCTTCCACTCTTTTTTACCGCAGCAAACAACCCCCATCTCGCAGCTGAGGTATCGGTGCTGCGGTCTCCACCAAAAAGTCAATCCCTCCCCTCTTCCCTTCATTTCTCCCATTTTTTCTCCCTTGGATCAGTCGAGCTTCATCATGGATGACAACAAGCAGAACCAAATCGGTGCGCAAGCAAGCAAGCACCAGAATCATCACCACGGGACTGGGCCTGTCACCAAAGGCCGTTCCGGGTTTCAGGGCAGTCTGCCAATGCCCAAGGCGGTCTTGGTGTACCCCTTCGGCAGACCGTTGATGAGGCGCCAACTGGGCGATACTGATGTTTACACGGCAGTGAGGATGAGCCTGGGCGTCCCGCACTTGACGCCCGGCATGCTTGACACGTCTTCTCATGCATTTCTTGAGGAGGCGACAAAGATGCTGCAAGAGAATCAGAACAAGCAGCTCCCCTACAACCCTCTCAAGTTCATGAAAATCCTTCGCAAGCGCCCTGCCCTTCGAGAGTCGTGGCTCAGGCGAAACTCCAGCTTCCTCCTCACAGTCTTCGTCATCCTCCGCGCCGCCCGATGGTAGATAGCTTTGCTCTGTTTTTTTGATTTATATTTATGTGATTACCAACAAGAGAAATATTACCAGCAACTGGAAGAAGAACCCTTGACACCCCTTGAACGTCGAGGATCACTGCCAGACAGCCCGAGCAAATCGATTCCTTTATGGCGGCCGGGACTTTCTTCTGGAGCGGCTCAGACACCGTGACGTGGTTCGTTCACGACAACAACGAATTGGACCTCATCTGGGCCATGAAGCCCAGAAGGGGCAAGCCCAAGTCCGCAAAGAAACAAACAGATGAGGACGCCGAGATCCGGGAGAAAGAGAGGGAGAATGTTGGAGCGACAGAAGCCACGCATGGCTGCCTGCCGCCGGCCCCAGCCAAGTGCCCAACCTGGACGTCAAGATTACACTCGAGGGACTGGTTGAGGGCATGCGGCGCCTTGCCTCCGACGTCGACGAGCCCGCACTGACGGAGGCCTTCGCCAAGCTCCGCGTCAGGTCTCGTTGGAAAATCACAGTGCTGAACAATCGTTCCCGAGATATGGGCAAGTTAGCTGTGATTATTCCAGTGCTCCGAGCCGACCAGCCAAAGGCGATGCATGCTGACGCTGCAGTCCTCCCCCCTCCCCCTCCAAATAATAATAAAAAAAGAAAACAGATCACGATGGCACTGGAAGGGAGCCGTCAGGATGCATGTTGGCGACGCTGTCAACCTCGTACCTTGGTAATGTTGACGCCCACGGAGAAGACCGCTTGTACCACGCGCCGCAGCGGCGAATTCCTTCATCGGTTACTTGCATAGCGACATGGTTCATCAACGGCGGAGGGGAAGGCACCGTTGCTTCCCTGTGGTCTAATTTCATTCGGTTCAGTCAAGGTATCTAGGAAACTGGGTGTATACGGCATGGAAAGAGACTGGGACTGTTAGCTGTACCTAAATATACAAGTACCACTATTGGTCATACATGTAGGAAAAGGTGGTTCATGAGAACTGAACAGTCCGTTGTTCAAGCACAGTTGGCAAAATTGCCGTTCCGTAAGCGTCGGGCCAAAGCAGGCCAACTACTTCCTTCGCACACTTTCTGTTTTTCTAGGCCACCATCCTGAACGAAGGAGTACTGCCCGCGCGCCCCCCCCCCCCCCCCCCCCCTTTCCCGGGCCCCCCCGGCGACACATCCGGCCTCCATCATGATATCAAGCCTTTTCTGGACCTCACGCTCACGGTGATACTCGTGGCTTTGGCGTGGCAACATATGAGGGGCAGACAGGCAGGGGAACTCGCGTCGATGAGGTCAGGGACGCATTCGACCGCGGGAAGAGCAGCGGCTTGGCATAGACGGCTGCAATGCTGGGGTCGTTTTCGTGGTGTAACTCTACACACGCAACGCCAGCGGGCAATCCCCACGAGGTGTGGTTCCACATGGGATGGTTGCGTCTTTCTGCATCCATGACCGCTAGCTGAGATAAGGTTCGGACCTCACGGACGGTGTATATGCTTGACTGGGTTACCCTGAGACTGCATCAACTGTGCTGTCCGTGGAAGTCACGGTGGGGATGTCTGCCCGGACATGCGCTTGGACATACGATGGACTTCGGGGTATAAAGAGGGTGCGTAACTCCCGCTTGGTCCTTGATTCTTCGCATTTTGCTCGTTCGCAGTCACCCTTCCCATACGAACACCCAGAAGACGTGATAAGAATCAAGAAAACCAACCATGCCTAGATGCATCCATCGCGAAACCTTCTTCAAGGTTCCAGACCAGGAGGGGGTCCAGAAGTTGCTTGAGGCATACAGGGTACTGGAAAAGAACCAGAATAGGGTGTGTTTGACGCTCCTCGCTCCTGGAGTTTGTTTTCTTCATGCTTGGGGTGGCTAACATCTGTCTCATTCTCCAGAACGGAAAGCCTTATATCCTCAAGTTCGTCTATTGGCCCCATAACACCCTCCGCTTTTTCCCCTGCTCCCCCGTCGCTCCTTCCCTCTCGCTCAAAGCCCTACACCTCCCCTCAGCCCCCCGGCCTAGGCATACTTCGTCGCAAACCAAGCTAACCATGCGATAGTCTCCGCGCCGAGCAGGTTCTGGATGATCCTCGGTCCAAGGGCTACACCGTTATGGCAAAAATGACGTTCAGAGACCGAGAAGACATGCAGTACTTTGATGGCTGGTGTGAGGCCCACGAGACGCTTAAGAAGACGGCAATGGAGGTCACCACGGAGCGGCCGCTCGTGATCGGGTTCAAAGGGGAGGAAATGGCGGACATTCCGCCCGCGGAGAGAGCAGAGGAAGGTTCGGCCAAGACCCGTACCAACTCAACAGACTCAATTACCGGCCCGTAGTTGTATTTAGTCGAATATAGTGATTTGTACTTGCAGTTGCGTCAGAGTTGGTCGATATAGTCAACTACCATACTTACCCCTAACCCTGACCAACTCCCCTCCTTTTTATCCACCTACATCTTCAAGAATTCCTCTAGGCTAACGAAGTGGTACTGGAAGACAGGCTCCGACTAGCTCTATTTACACTACTGAGCCGCCAAGCCGTAAGCGAGGAATATCCTGTCAAAGCCGGCGACGGCAGAAAGGTCTCTTTTGTGGCTGTGGGGGCGTTGACGGAAGCTCAGGAGGCCTTTTGGATCCTTGAGAGGCATCTTCGTGGCTTCTTGGTAGCTTAGCGAGTATAGTAAGTCTTGGCAATGATTAAGTTTGACGATACATTTGAATGTGAACGTGCGTAATTGTGCTTAAAGTTGCAGAGGCTTGGTTGAAGTTAGTTAACCAAGTTGACTTACTGTGAGCCTCGGGCTCGACGGTGCAGATGAGACGTGTTGAGGGCGGTTGGGTCCAGTTTTCCGAGACGAAGAGAGCAATCTAGAATCGAATGGTATCAGAGGAACCTTAACCATGGTTTATTCATGTAATGAATTGATGATACACACCTGACCTGAATACCAGGTCCCACTCCAACTCCAACTCCCCCCAACCCTCCCGTCATCATCAAGGTTTACCCGTCTTCTCAGCCTCGGCCATCCGCTTCAACCCCGCCAACCACGCATCAAATCCATTCTCAACCTGCCTCCCCACGGCTAACCGCACTACAGGCGCCAGCAGGCCATAAAATGTCTCCCAGCAACGATACTCAGTCTCCGACCCACCATTAACCTCAACAAACTCCTGCACCCGCTCGGATCGGAGCATCCACGCGGGCATGAGCAGGCTTCCGCGCTGCCTCCAAGCGATGCGCCACCCTTTGCGGCGGCGGCCGACGTCGGCGGCGGCCGCGTCGTCGTCCTCGGGGTCGTCCTCCTCGTCAATGGGCTCCAGCACGCTGACCTCCAGGGCGGTGGGCCGGCCGGGCGTGCCGTCGTGTTCGTCCAAGTTGAGATGCACGTCAAAGGTGAACTGGGTGCCGAGCTCCAGGGTCAGGTTGTGTGGTTCAGTGCATGCATCATTGGGTTGTGAGTCGATGGTGCATTTTCTGCAGAAGCGGTTCCAGGTGGGGTCTTTTTTGTGAACAAGGTTAGCAAGGTTGGTTCGTTGTATTTGTTGTAGAGATGGGGCGACGACAAACAGTCTGTTGTGTTGATAATGACGTCCAGGCAGTCCCGTGGCGTGGCTGCGATGCGGGATGAGCACTGGATTGAGAACGTCCCGCCCTCACCGTAGCTGGGGGTGGGGAGGCCGGGGCCGGTTACGGCGCGGGATGAGAGCGGAGTTGACATGGCTGCCGCGGTGATGGGGTCGGTAGCTTCCGGGCGGGAGGCTTTATCGTACGGAGCGGGAGTCGGGAGTGGATCAGCTCCGGCGCCGTGGTCTGGTGGTTGTTGTGGGACGGAGACCGGACGCTAATGCATTGGCAGCGAAGTGGGGGCGCCATAAATGTTGTACGGATCCGTATTGTACCCCTGACCCCCTCCCTGTCCACTGATCCTTCTCACTTGGATGCTGTGGTCCAAGCTCGTCGCGTTTTCCTTGTGAACAACCTCGTGATTCTTCGGAAACAAAGCCGGTGCCGTTGGGACTCGGCCATTGTTGCCAGCTGCATTATTTTTCTGATGGCTCTCGCAGGTTCGGCCCCGAGGAACATGGCAGCGGCACCTGACACATTCGACCTTCCAATGCGGCAAAAAGACATTTCGACCATTGGAATCGCCAGATTGCCGTCAACATAAATTCTAGCCAGCCGGGGAGCATCCGAGTCACGCCCACAGTGCGTCGTCCACTGCAGCAACGCAACCATGGGCCATGTTATAGAAGTACGCAAGGGTTCCGATTGACCCAGGTTTCCTGGGACCTCAGACAACCACTGCCTCTTAGCACCAGCCCATCCCTACCGAGGACCCAGTCATTGCTGGCACAGAATTCCCTGCAGAAGGCCCTCCTCCCCTTAATACCAGCCACAGTACCCGGGGCCGACCACCGCCAGGAGTACACCCTCATGGAACGGTCTCACGACGAAGTTCCCCGGGCACCATTAAAAGACCCGCAAACACTGGGGTAAGCCTTTCGCCCCATCTCACGTATTCTCCCTGTTGAACTGCTGACCCGGCCGACTCGGAAGCCTGGACAAACCACAACACTATGCCGCTGTCCCGAGGCCATTTGACCAAGAAATTGCCCGTTTTGTTGCCCCCGCCGGTATACATGATGGATCACGGTCCACTCTGTATACGGCCAGCAGTACTTGGCTTACAGCCTCCTGACTTGACCTCTCGAGCCGCAGAGTTCGACTCATGTCGTGCCTCGGCGTGAGAGATTCCCTGACTACCGAGACAAGGTCTCATCGCCCTTCCCCTGTTGTACAAGTACACCCGGCTGGCCCTCTCTCTTTTCTAGACCTCACTCTCCGCTTACTCAACGGCCGCAAGGACAGCTGGTCCCTACCAATTTGTGTTACACCTTGACCTTTTCCCACTGACGCCACTCATTCGACCGGAGCCGGGACATGACCCGAGCGGATGGGACTGTGGCGTTTCTGTGGGTGGTGTCATGCCCTATCCACGGGCATGGGCATGGGCGAGCTTTGCAAATGCAGTTCTGTTCTAACTCGACTTCATGGTAGATGCTCACACACCCTAGACAAATTAAGAGAGCTCCCCACCGTAAGCAAGCAATTTGCACAAGCGTAGCAACAGACAAAGTCGTCCAGCCAACAAAACCTAAAACGCCCTAACCGTAGGAAGATAACTCAAAGTTACCAGTGTTGTGGAGCAAGACCCAAGTTGATCTGCTAAACTCAAAGCAGTTCGACCGCCAGCGGTCCATCACTGGGTAACCAAAATTCTGTAGGAGGCAGTATAGCTCCTCGACTCGTCGACACCAACATGGACTGCCTGCCGTCCGGCGCCGCTTGAAGCGAACCCAGCGCCCCCAAGAACAGCAGATTTCCAATAATCCCTTTCCCCGTCCCCAGCCCCGGGGTCGAAGCTACCGAACCAAAGACCGCACACTGCTAACACTGGACAGCTCCACGTCTCGCCTACTACCATCCGCCCGACCCGCAAGCTGCTTGTGCTGCACCATGACACTGACAACATGGCTCTTGGGCCGCGAGCTGTACGTCCCCAAACTTAGCAGCAACGCCACCAGCGCGACGACCGTCATGACAAGCATCTGGTCCCCAAACGCATCGGAATACACACGGATAACCTCGAGCCTCGCCTCGTCCGGAAGCGCCAACACCGCCATCAGGTTCCAATGGATCTGCCCCAGCTCCTGGGGGCCCAATCCACTAGTGAATCCCAACCCCGATTCGGAAAGGGAAGAAGAAGAAGAGGAGGAGGAGGAGGAGAAGTCAGAACCCCCCAACGCGCTTCGAAGGCGCTCGTTGAAGACAATCGTGCACGCAGCCAGGCCCAGCGCGCCGCCAAACACCCTCGCCTGCGCCACGGCGCCCTGCGCTGCGGCTAGATCGTCGCTTGCGGCCTCGACGGCGGCGATCATGGTGCAGGCGGCAAAGGACAGGCCGACGCCCAAACCATACACAGCCGTAAATCCCAGCAGGAGGTTCAGGTTCAGGCTCAGACCACCGAGCTGTTCTTGTTGTTGTTGTTGTTGTTGGTCTGGCGAATACGACAAGGACAACGAAAACGAGAAACCGAGCGTCAGCGCCAGGCCGATGACTTGTAGCAAACTGCCCGCCATGACCGTCTGGCTGGTGAGGTTGGTCTGTTTGGAGAGAGCACCGCCCAGGAAAGAGCCGAAGGCGCAGGACCCGAGCATCGGGAGGAGGTGCACGCCGGCCCAGAGGGAGCTGTCGCTGTGGAGGAGCTGCAGGGACTCAGGGATCTTGATGACGAGAGCGATGTAAATGAAGCCGCTGAGGAGGGTGACGCTAGCATCATTCATTATTTGTCAGCAAACTGTGATAAGCAAACGGCTGTTGAAGCACAGAGACCGGGGATTGGGGATGGGGAATGGGTGGGTGTACAGTAGACATGACAGGTAGACTCGACTCCTGGCCAGACTCATGGGGAATATTGGCTCGATCCGATGGCATGCCCGGAAGAGGTAGTACTCCCATCCGGTGAGGAACGCCCAGCAAGCCGCTGCCGTCACCAGGGACCCTACGATGACCGGGCTGGACCAGCTCCAGATGAGGGAGCCGGCCTCCTGCATGGCAAACACCAATAGAATGGACGCCGCGGCGAGCAAGATGTTGCCCAAGAAGTCGATCTTGTAGACGGCTGTCCTGCTGGTAGTAGCGTATCGGTGGCATCGTTCGTCGGGCCAGAGGGCGTAGATTCCCAGCACGGCCAGGGCGCCGAAGGGGATACTAGACTCGGAAAACGGGGTCAGCCAATCAATGGTTCAGTGTCTCTTTTTCCCCTTTTTGTGACGCAAGGTAAACAAACGAAAGAGACGCACTTGAACCAAAAGATGCCTCGCCAGCTCCATTCCGATATGGCGCCCCCTAGCAAGGGTCCCAGAACGAACGAAATGGAGAGCGTGATGCCCACCAGAGCCCCAACGACCTCGGGCTTGCTCGGCCCCTGCTCGAGAAGGCACACCTGCGCCAGGCTGTATAGCCCGGAGCCGCCAACTCCCTGGACTGCGCGGCCAGCGATGCTTTTTTTTCCCGAGGAGAAATGATTAGCCAGGGAGTGCCGATGGCAACGACGTTGGCAAACATGAGGCGACGGGACGGACGTACAGTTCCCCCATGCGCCGTGCAATACCGCACCACACCGACCCCAGCGTAAACAGTAGCCAGGCTATGGCCAGGACATTTTTCCTTCCGTAGATGTCGCTTAGCTTGGAGAAGCCCATCGCGAAGCCTGAGAAGCAAACGAGTCAATGTACGTGTGAGCCGACACACGCATGACGGAATTCCAAAGTATATTTCCAGTTTTGCTTTCCTCGGTACTCACTCATATATGTCAGCAGATATCCCAGCATGGTCCACGGCGTGTCCTGGTAATTTTGCAGCTCAACCGAGACGGACACGAGCGCGGTCGAGACGATGGAGGTGTCGAGGCACGAGAACATCAGACCGGCGCAGATGCTGCATGCAGGAGGATGGTAATCGCTGTGTTAGATATGCCGGGCATAATGCGAAGAAGCATGAGGAAGAGAAGAGCGGGCTCGTACATTATCGTTAGAATAAGCTGCCGCGCCGAGGTTACCTTGGAGATGGACTGCTGTTGCTGTTGTTGTTGTTGTTGTTGTTGTTGTTGTTGTTGTTGTTGTTGTTTTGCTTGGTGCGGCGGCGTCTCGCTGCTCCTGATGGACCCGTGATCCCTGGATGCATCTTCTCCTCCTGCCATGTCAGACAGAGAAGGGTTGGGAAAGGGAAGTACCATGTTGTCGTCGGACCAATAGTCCGGACAGCTGGTGTTATGTTGTTGTTGTGGTTGTAATGCGGGCTCTCTGCATCCAACGTCTACTCCTGGTAGACCCATGCAAGATGGACCTGAGGTGACTTGTCGTTTGTCCCAATGGCCGGTTGAGCCTGTGGATGGGTTGGTTTGGAAGGGACGGATTCACAAGAAAAGGGGCCCTCCAATGGCCTCCTCTGGCTTGCTCGGAGAGATGTGAGAGTCGAGCGAGATCAGTCGTACATGCGCTCGGCGGATTGAAGAAAAGATAAACCACTGGCAGCCCAAGGTAGGTAAGGTAACTTAGGTAAGGTAGGCAGGACAGTGAAATAACCCCGAGGCAACCGCTTCAGCTTAGTCCAATACGGGATGGCGCGGACTTTCGGAGCGTCATTGAGTGATGGTAGTGTCTCCCAAGCAGTTGTCAGAAGCTTCGATCGAGTTAACTCGGATGAGGCAGGCTGCGTGGGTGGGGTGATGGGACGGGATTGCATTTGTACAATACGCACCTTGCCGCCGTAACAGGCCTGACGCTGCTAGTCTCAACGTCTCCGTGGCTGTCAACCCCATCTCCAAGGCATTGAAACAGCTTTTGATGTCTCGTGGGGCACAAGAGCAAGGCTGGGACGGCAGGTCTTAGACCGGAACTGACTCCCGCTTCAGAGCCGTCCATTGTGCGAGCCGGTGATGTTTGACCAGCATTGACTCTGTTTTCCCCGTTAGCTCACGCAAATACTGGACGGATATTGCACGAAGAGTGCATTCTGACTCCATTCCGACTGCTGCATGTTCCCAAGCCGAGCGACACAGGTAATACCATGGGCGGCGACCAGTGTCGCATTTAGTGTGACTCTAAACGGGAACTGTTCGCTGAGCAGACTGACTACCTAGAGGTAGGTAAGGCACCCTAGGCTCGACCTGGCCGTTCGACAATTCCTTGACGCTTCAAAAGGAAAACGGATTCTGATTCCTCCTAACCGTTCTCCTATCCATGGATGGTGGACTCGACTGTTACCCGTCATGGACGGTCTGTTTGTCGGCCGATGGGGCCGGAAGCTAAACAAAGTTATTCGCATACGGTAGGCATATCTCCGAGTATCGGCCATACCGGTCAATGGCGGGTAGTCAGTTGCAAGCGAGCTAGGTAGGACGTGTGGCGGTGAGGTGCATCTGTCTAAGACACAATTGCTGGAAGAAAAAGGGGAAGGCTCTCCTGGTCCCGTTTGGGGTGCACAATGCAGCAGTCCGATATCTGAAGGTGACACATGTGCCCATGCTTCTGGCGCCGGAGTCTTGTTCGTTGCCTGGCAAAAACGTCCATTCCTCATGCTGGAGCTGAGATCTGCGAGGGCAGCAGGATCTGATATCGTGCCATGGAACGGACCAGACGACGTGGCTGGGTCGGTCGAGGGTCGGATTGCCTACTTGCTGCCTCGATGCCATTACTGCCAGGTTCTCGACTTATGAGTTCTGTCTTAAAGGGTTAGTTAACCCTGAGAAAAGGATGTCAGGGTGAAAGGCTTCTCTTTTTCTTGCCTGACGTCTGGTGTGAGGAAAACCGAAAAATATGAAAGCAACCAAGATGATTGTATTATCTTTGCTTCACTGACTATCTGAGCAGAACATACTAACTGCTTGGCTTCATGTTGCTGCAGGCCCCCATCTGGACAATTGTCGATGCGGTGGGTTTGCCGTTGCGCGGCTGCAAGGAGCCGGGCTGAGCCGTTTCCAGTGGCTTGCTGCGCAACGGCGAGCAGCAATGGCCCGGAAAATGTCCAGGAAGGTAGTGAATACTCTTCGTTCCTTCCCGAATACTTACTGAGGACTGTAGCTCTACTCCCGAAAGTTAGGCATCGCACAAGGCATCTTCTTCGGTCCGTGAGAATGGCAGTCAACAGACTGGGTGCTACGGTATATCCGTCTTCTTTCTCAGTGTGCCATATGTTTGCGTGAGACGGATGAATGATCTAGGGACTGGATGGCTGGTACAGTACATGAACTGGTCGTTCGAGTCTAGTCATCGACTGGAGCTGATGTCCGGCCATGTCCAAGAAACGTCTTATCTTCTCAACCGTCATGACCGTTGAGATGAATAGACATTGTTCGACAGCCAGGTAAACACCGTCCGAAGCCAAGTAAAAACGGCAGCCATCTCGCAGGCCATACCAAAGCAGCGTCACCCGCCGCTTCCAACGCGAACAACGGGGTTCCCGTCAGCATTTCAAGCTACGAGTCCACCATTTAAAACCGTGAACGTCGCAATGACGACGGCAGCGTCTCAGCACGCCTCTGAAGCCATGCAGACACCGGTTTTCAGATCGTCGAATTCACTAAGCCATGCGATCAGGCCGCTATTGGCACAGCAATTGGTGTCATAGCCTTTCTTCTCGGACTTCTTACCATACTCGTCATCACCAGAAGGAAAGCAAGAAGGCTCTCCAGCATTTGTGCCCATGAAAGCCACCTTAGCCCCCACGATTCAAGCCAGCTGATCAACGTCGACGGCGCAGGGGCCGCGAGGATCAAAGCGTCCTCCGAGCCGCCGTTCGAGGACGACGACCTCACCCAAGGCCTAATTGCGGGCCTAGAACAGCTGGGCGGCAGAATCCAAGAGCACGTGGCGAGCAACTACCATTTCCATGGATGGCAAAACCATGACGGATTCGTCCAAGCCATCGCCCGTCTCCCCTTCGCGAAGCACGACGCCCAGTTTCTGGCCCATCTCTGCACCGTGCCGGCACGAGTCACGCCACCATTCAACACCTCATCGCTGTCACGATACTTTCAGCTGCCGACTACGGCACTTCCCACGACCACACATCTTGCTACCGCCGACTGTTCTCGCTCTTTGGGAGAGGTTGCGCGTCTCTCACGGCGACGACAAGAAGTACACCGAAGGCAGGTTTTCTCTTTTGTTTCCCACGTCGCCGACTTTCCATGCGTGCGACCTACACTGTCTCGCTAACGAGTTGGTCGACACCAACAGCCCTCTAGCAATGGTAGAGTCTCTCCGTGTTCCTTATCCGAAAAGATCATCCCACCCCGGACAACGACAACAACAACAACAAGACGCTGAGCCCCTCCTCAGACGCCATCCAAGCCCAAGTAATCAACCTAAGAGCCCTGCTCGACTCAGTCCCCGCCAATTTCGCCCCTGACAGCCACGAGGAGAAATACCGACAGAGCGAGCAGCTCGAGGAACTGGTCCCGAGGCTGGGTTACCGGATGCTCTCGCACCCGTGTTGATGGTCCTTCAACTGGCAGGCAGCAGCAGACGGCCATGAGATGGTTCCGCTACCGGGTCTGCTGCGGCTCGGCAACGCCCGTGGGGAGGTAGCTGGATCAGCCATCAGCTGTTGACCAACCCGTAACTATTTCTGTCGGAAGAGAGACAACCAGCTGGCCTGGCCTGGCCTGAGTTCCCCTGAGATGTTGTATGTCAAGCATCGAGAAATCCTCCCAAGTATACCATAGTTGCACTCAAAGGACGCTCTGCACGCTGAAGGATGCGAGGAAGATTTCTGGCTTTTTCGTGGTTTAATGTACTAACGTAAGCTCTTAGAATTTCCTGGGGATTTCCCATGATATGGCCAGTAGGAATGAACGAGTTTCAAGCATCTGTGATAACTAAAACAAAAAAAAATGTACAAAGAAATAATACTCCGAACCGCCGTCATCGTTTTGACTAGAAGATAACTCTCTGGGCACCAGTATAAAAACAGAGGGTATCGAACCACAGGAGTTTCAAGGCGAACCACAAGGCAAGGATCCGTCGGACGCAAGAGACCGAGCGTTTCCCTGATTACATAGCGCTTTTGCAGCCTGAAAAAGGGGTATCACCCACATGAAAGGTAAACAAAGCATCGTCAAAACAACAATGCGAGCAACCAGGAGGTTCAGCAGCGCGCATCACTATTTCGCCGCCTCCACCTTGGGTTCCTCATCAGCAGCCGCCACAGCAACCCCGTTCGCAGGAGCAGCCGGTTCATCAACAGCCTTGGCACCAGAAGAAGGCTCAGTCGCAGCAGCTTCAGCTTCAGCTTCAGCGGGAGCGGGAGCAGCAACCTCGGTCTCCACGACGACAGGAGAAGCATCCGCAGTGCTCTCCTCAACCTTTACCACCTTATCAGGCTGCCAGACCGCCTCGATAATACTCATCCGGCATCCCTTCGGTCTCCGCACACCCTGGGAACCCCCATCAAAGTCAGCATTCATTTACACAGTAATACTCCCCCTCCTAAGAGTAGGTACCCCCAAGAGAAAAGACATAACAGCTCAGGAGAAAACAAAGAGAAGAAAGAAACTCACCTTGAAAACAAACCCCTCCCCCGCGGCAGCAAACAGCGCCCGAAACTCGGCCTCGGTCCGCTCCTGGGCGTTGAGCAGCGCGAGCATGACGACGTCCATGCGGCGCATGACCCGCTCGTCCCAAGGGTGCTCCTGGCCCGGCTCGCGCAGGCAGTGATCATTAATCACAATGCGGGCGCCCGGTTTGAGGGCGGGGATGAGGTTGCGGAGGATGCGCACCGCGTAGGGGGTCGAGTAGTTGTGGATGATCCAGCGGAAGAAGTAGACTTTCGTCATTACCGCAGGCATTAGTTTTGAATGGTATAAGGGGGAGGGGGTCCGGCGGGGCAGAGGGATTTGGAGAGAGAGCAGGAGGGGTGTCCATACCATCGGCGTCCTTGGTGACCTGCTCAGTAAAAAAGTCATGCGCCAGCAGCTCAATCCGCTCCGCGACCTGCGGATCCTCACTGATCGGTTTCGGCGCGCTGTCGACCGTCTTGGGCAGGTCTTGCACGACAAACCGCATCCTCTTGTACCGCTTGGCCAGATCCACGCACATGAAGCCGTGCGAGCCGCCAATGTCGACAAAGGTGCCTCCCGCGGCATCAATCTCGCTCAGGTCGTAACCTCCCCTCTCGACGTCGACAAAATAAAACGGCTCGTACCCTTCGCCGCCCGTCAGGCTCGCCATGGCGCGGCCCATGCGGCGGGCCCGCGCCGGGTCCTTGCCGAAGGTGGCGAACATGGGCTCCTTGTCGACCGTGTCAAATGCGAACTGGAAGCCGGCGCGCGTGAGCGAGGTCGCTTCCGGGTGCGCCTCCAGCGCCTGCACGACATGACCCGAGGCCCGGAAGATGTCCTCGCCGTTGAAGCCGACCCAGGCTTGCATGTCCTCGTCCTCGGCAAGGACGCGCGACGCTGCCGTGTGGGCGATGACACCAGGGCTCGGTTCCCGGAAGATGCCGTTGGTCATGGCCATGCGGAGCAGGCGGGCCAGGTTGATGGGGTCCAGAGTCGTCTTGGTCTGCAGCTCGGCCAGCGTGATCGTCGAGTCAATGGGGACCAGTTGCGCTGCAATGGTGTGTTAGACAGGTCGTATGCAGCAACTTGGAGGCGAAGCGTCCCGGTGTCAAGGCTTACCGATTTTGTAGTGGTTGATGGCAGTGAGAGCCAAAACGTCGAGGAACTGCGCGAATTTCTTCGTATCACGCCCTTTTGGATCGAGTACAAGGGGAACGTACCTCCCAGATACCCCACCGGACGGACTCCCGGGGCCCATGGGCAAGCATGCCCAGCTCCTTGGTGGCGTGGATAATCTCCTGCCTGCTCTCCTGGATATCCTCGGGAAGATGCGGGAAGTCGGCTGGGGCATCGACGTCGAAGCTAGGCATGGGCAGTTTGTTTGTCTTCATGTAAGACTCGAGCTTCTCGGTGGCCTTGGTGATCTTCTGGGCCAAGGCAATCATCCGAGACGTGGACTGCTCGGGTCGTGTCTCAATCTTGTCAGTCCTTGGGGCCGGCGCCGCAGCTCCGTTTGTCTCGCCATTCTTGTGCCGCAAAGTCGAGAAGGCGGAGAAGGACCGCCGGTTCTGCTTCTTGATCTCGGCGTCTGCGGTCGAGGAGGAGCTAGAATGGAACAGAGAGCTCAGTCTGAGCTTTGCCATTTTGCAGCAGCGTTGCTAGCCTAGATATAGGTATAAGAATGTGAGACAACAGCGCTCCGCTGGAGGGAAGGCAGTGGTTAGTTAGCACGTGGTCTCTTGGAGGAGAATCCCAGTACGAAGCATCAAAGCCTCAAGAAGCGTGAGTGAGGGGCGTGAGTTGGTGTCACACATCGCTCTTGAGAGCCGGAACCAGGCCGCCCCTGGTGGTCTGGTGTTGCAGAACCAAGGAGGCACCGGCTGATTGGGTTGATTTCGAGGTTTGGGTAAGAAAGAGAAATACCTGGATGGCCAATGGCTGGTATGCTCAGGTTACCAATCCAGTGTCTATCCCGTCCAGTGTGTTGTTAGTCCCAGGCCCCCTTCTACGGTCTGCGGGAACCGGCATCAGTGGCTTACCGGGCACGGGCTTTTGGTAACGAATTGGCCGTCGTCTCCGGTTGCACGGCAGTGTCTCTGATCTCAGCAAATGGGAGTAGAGAGTTGTGGTGTGTCAAGCCGGACAGCCGGGTCTTCTAATGATGATGGAGGGACAAGGCGACCGCGGTCAGCGAGGATCGACGCGGGGAGACGGCAGTTCAGAAAGGTGCAACGGCAGGGGTTCTAATGTCGTTCTGGGTCGAATTAAGGTTCGTGCCGGGGAGACCGGGCCAGACTTTGTCTGGAGTATGTACTCGAGTATTGTACAGGTCGGTGATGCGATTCCCAGCCCTGAACGGGACATCCGTTTGTTCGTGAAGCAGACGTGGCCGTTTTGTACGGCGAAGCTCACAGGCAAAGGGGCCGTATCCCGGCTCCGCGTAGCCGACCAGGAGCAGTCCCGGTTCTTCCACAAGCGGGATGAACCCAAGACTGACGGGATCCACGATGGGATGGTTGCGTCCCTGCGTCTGCATCAACCCATGCTCCTAGCCATGCTCCATTCCCAGGTCGGCTAGGCGTCGACCAATGCAGAGTGCAGCTTTCGATAGCGTGCCATGTGAGAGAGTGTGAGAGAGTTCATCACTGAAGGCTCCTGCAGATTTCGCAGTTCTCCGTTCCTCTGATCAATGCCACCTCATCCCAGAGCTGATGCTGCAACCGGTACCGACAATTCGGGTTCCTGGTTCCGCGACCATGTGCCACAGTCTCGGACCGCGATTTCTAAATGCAGCTCTCGCAACACAAGGGAACCCACCCCGCAGTTCCAGCCGAGGTCAGGTTTGCTGGAACTGATTCGGCGAGCAAAGCCAGCGTGTCGATTGCGAGAACCTCGATTGCGAGAACTCGATTGCGAGCATACACAGTAGACAAGAAAACCGAGATTCCCGGATCCAATCAATCAGCGGCAGCGAGCCGGGAGCTATTCCGATAAAGGGAAAGAAGGACTCCACTGCCCACGGGGCCAGGAAATTATTACCGGTCTGGGCAAGCGGGGACCTTCCACACCTTGGGGGACCTGCTCTGTGAGCAAGATGGTGATGGAGTCGAAGCGATGACAAGACACCGTGACGACTCCTATCGACCGTCACTCATGACCGAAGATGCGGAACCGTAGATGTGGGTAGGCAAGAGGAATCAAATGCTCTGTCTCCGCTGTGCCACATCTCTCAAAGCACATGCAAGATTATCGTGCCATGCTGCTTCTCATTGGCCCAAATTCGCCAATGGCGTCAAGGGTTGTCCATTGGACTTCTGCAGTCAAGAGCGAGCTGGTTTGGATTGGGTGGAGAAGGGGATGTATCAACAGAGAGCGGTAGGTATGAGAGTAGTGAGGCAGAAAATGAATGTCAAGAGAACCTCAAGATAGCAAGAAGCCTGAGGTTGCATATCCCCCCGATATGGAAGCTCGAAGCCAACAACCGGAGGATTTCTGAGGTAACAAGAACAACAGTGGTATCATGCTGTTATAATACACAACCACCTCCGTAGCAACACAACATGCCGTTCCCCCCAACTCTACCTTTAGTACTATAAGTAGCTTAATACCCCGCCGGTTTCTGTCCGTACACGATATGCAGCGGCATGTAAGCCAGCATACTGTTATCATGGTACGCCTTGCGCACTTCGACCAGGAACAGCTCGATCTGCTCCCTGCTCCAGCCGCAGCCCCTCGACAGCGGGCCGAGCGCGATGGCCTGCATGCCGTCGACGAGGATGGTGCGCCAGTACAGCCCGACAGTTTTGAGAACCTTGTTCTTGGCCCAGGTGCCGATGGGGATCTGCAGGACGCGCTCCGTGACGTTGACAAACCCCACGTCGCGCATCATTTCGGCCAGCCGGCCGTTGGCAGCCGCGTGAAAATTGATGCCCAGGTTGCCCAGCCCTTCGTTGATGAGCGACCAGTACTGCGCCACGGGATGGTCCGGCGGCATCGAGTTGTTGACCGAGATGGGAAAGTGGTAGACTTCCTGCATTTCGAACCAGCCGCCAGGGCGGAGGTGTCTTGGAGACGGTGGGGGTTAGTAAAAAGAGAAGATAGGAGAGGGAGACAAAGAAAAACATTGCCGCAAGGCGAGGTAGTGGAAGAACTCACTCAAGAGTCCTCCGCATGAGTCTTGGCCAGTCCTTGATGGCCATGACGGTGTGCCGAGAGTGGACGTAGTCAAAGTAGTTGCGGGGGTGCAGCCAGCTTGAAAGGGAGAGTGGGTTAGTAACGCAGGAAACGAGACCGCTTCATCGTGGCAGGACTGGCGTCGGAACATACGGGCTTCTGTGTAGGTAGGGTCAGCTTTGGCATGGGGTTCCAGAGTAGATTAGAGTCAAGAACATACTCTACATCGTCCACCATGAAGCGCACGTTCGGTGGCACCCACTCGGGTTGTATGGGACTTAAATCAACCCCTAAGATGTTGGCGCCGGGGAACAAGTCCCCCACTGTCCAAATGAGGTCAGCTCGGTCGTAATGACCTGCGGGACGACGAGGTGTCGCGTACTCTCAATCGCCCAAATGCCTGTCCCTGTTCCAATGTCGAGAATCTCATGGGGATGCTCCCCGATGGGTGCAAAGTAGAGTTGGCCACAGAGCAACTTGACCATGGTGTGTTTCATGTCTTCACGCTGCTGCCTGCCCCTTGCGTCAGTGACACTGCTCGGAGGAGGATGGGCCACATGAGTGAAAAAGTCGCATACTCAACGTCGTCATTGGGAAAATTGTATCGCCCCTCGCGAAACCGATGGTACCGGCGCCCGTTCTCAAATATGTAGTCGCGGACGCTCTCGGCAAGCGATGTAGAGGCCGTGGTGTTGTTGTCGGTCCCGTAGCCGTCATCGGTACCCAGATCATCACTGTCGACGACAATGCTGCCTTCTTCCGCTTGTGCCACGGCAGCCTGCTCCTCCAGTGCATCCAAGTCCGGCTCGGTCTCGCCATCAACCGCGGGCTCAGGTCCTGAGTTGGAGGATCGGGATGTGCCCGAGAACATGTAAGGTGGCGAGAGGCTTCCGCGTGGTCCTGTCGAGAGGTTCGGTAGGGAGTCCGAAGCGGTGATGGACTCGGAGAAGGCGCTGTCGTGAAGAGAAAAGGCAGAAGTGCTGTCGTGGGCCGAAACCGAACTGTCGCCCGCCAAAGAAGCCGGTGGCTCCAGCGACGTGCTGCGGGAGTCGTTTCTGCCCCTCGCGCTCGCTTGTGGCGCCGGATCTTTGATAGGCCGTGGCTCTGTGGTCTTCGTGCTTGGAAGCGTGGCAGGTGCCTCAACCTCTGTTGGCGAAGCATCCGTCTCTGCGCGACTCCTTTTCTTTGACCTGGTCTCCGACTCGGTGACCACTGTCAAGGCTGGGGTGCTCGGAGGTTGCTCCATGATGTGCGGATCCGAGTCTCCGTTCTGGGATCAGTTGAAGAAGATGAAAGCAAACACGACGGAAGAGGCGGCGCCGTGGCTTGTCAGCCCCCTCGGAAGGCGATCCGATTGTTACACAGTATGTAGAGACAGAACTTGTCCAGCCACAGATTCCGAATGTCTCAAGGCCGGCCAATCGACGGCTAGCAGCAGCGTGGGCTTCGAGGTGCGAGAATATGGAGAGGGTGTTCAAGCTGCGACTCAAGAACACGCAGCGGTCGTCGAACGCCTGGTACGGAACTCTCAACAAGGGCGAGAGCCAAGGGCGCGGGACAGCTAGCAAAAATGAAGCACGTAGGGTAGTCCGGGGAAGCTGGATTCGACTGTCACGATTTTGTCCAAGCCGTATTGTCACGGGGCTCCAGATCTGTGACAGTGACATGGAAAAGACAATTCGCAGCAGGTCTCGTTCAAAGATTCGCCGCCTCAGGAGGCCACAAGAAGGGCGAATCAGCCGGCCCGTCCCCAGATTGAACGTTCATAGTCAGCCGATCAATGGAGCGCAATGGAGCACAACCGGACATTCGAGTGGACCGCAAAATGGGCGCGGCCGCCGGCCTTGGCTGGTCGTGAAGGAACTGGCGGGATGGGTGGTTCTCATCAAACAGTTTCGCCTGGGGGAACCCCGGGCGGGAGAGTGGGGGAGGAGCTTGAGCTTTCTTTTGCCGCCTTTCCAGGGGTTTGCCCCTCTTAGCTGGGGGGTTAAGGTTGCAATATCCCACTCACATCTTTCTGATGAGGAAAGCCAACGAAGCCGACATCGTCAGTTGGTCGTGGATGGTGAGAATGAGAGGCAGACCGGCCACAGATAACTATATGGCGTCGTGAATCCCAATGATCTGGGCGGAAGTCAGCCGAGGAATAGCCCCCGGAGTGAGAGACGCCATCGTTGAGTCAAGGAAACAGTTCAGAGCCCAGCGCAAAAATGGCTTGCTTCTGATCTTGTCCGCTCGGATCAGTGCCGCCGCGCCTGTCGCAGGACTGTCACTGGCCAGTTGCGATTTGTTGACTTCCACGTACCGAATACCGATACACACTGGAGGATCTAGTTTGGCCAGAGTCGGAATAGTAAGCGGACGTCTTCCTCGGCAGATATCAGGAAACAAATGACCACGATCTCGCATCGACGACCCCAGAGAACTTAACCCAACGAGACTCTCGTTCCATGCATAAAATCGACGACGACGGGAGAGGCAGCTATATGGAATTGTACGAAGATGGGTTTCGCGCAAAAGAAGGCGAGGAGAACAGGGCAGAAGCCAAGCCCATTGGTGGGGGTAGGTGTTGTAACGTACCAAACGCTCAGTGCTCTACCCTTACAGCAGTGAGCCACATTGAGTTCGTGGCTGATGTTGTCCAAACCTGGAAGTGGGTCACGGAATGCTGAGCTTCAGCCCCAAATCCTAACCTTGCAGGCAGGCAGACCAACTGACGTGGGCCTTGGCGGCAAGTGCTCATGAAACATCGAAGCAACCGCAGCAACAACATCGACGTTGGCAACACAACGCCAACTTCCTGAAGCCTTCCAAGTCACCTCATCACGAATTTTCAACGCAAACCTTGAGCTTCTAAGAGTGAAGACTACACGACACAACCACGTCGTCAGTGGATTTTCGTCATGGCGGATGCGGCATTCAAGCCGGAGAGGGACTACTCCAAGGAAGCCGACAAGCAGATCCCCGAGGCCGAACAGCTCGCAAAGGTACGGGCATCACCTTGCCCCGGGTACTACCGTGCCCCGGGCATCAGCTTTCCCAGCCATGTCTCTGACTTGGATTCAACAGACAGACATCCATGCTGCCATCGAGAAACTCTCGGTCCTCGAGAAGCAGACGCGGCAGGTAAGAAACGCCCACTCTGCCCCTCTCCGCGGCACCCCTTCCCCTCTAACGCACATTGCGCGGCAGGCTTCGGACCTAGCATCTACATCACGAGTCCTCATCAGCATTGTCACCATATGCAAAAATGCCGGCGATTGGAGCCTTCTCAGCGATCAGACCCTGGTACTCTCCAAGAAGCATGGCCAGCTCAAGCAGGCCATCACCAAGATGGTCCAGACCGTCATGGGCTTCCTAGACGAGACACCGAACATGGAAACCAAGCTTTCCGTCATTGAGACACTCCGCACCGTCACCGAAGGCAAAATCTTCGTTGAGGTGGAGCGGGCTCGCGTGACCAAGATCTTGTCCGACATCAAGAAGCAACAGGGCGATCTCAAGGGTGCCGCCGACACGCTCTGCGAGCTCCAAGTCGAGACATTTGGGTCCATGGACCGGCGCGAGAAGGTTGAGTTCATTTTGGCGCAGGTGGCCCTCTGCATCGAGATTGGCGATTGGACACAGGCCGGCATCCTCAGCCGCAAGATCAGCACCAGGTATCTTGCCAGGAAACCCAAAAAAACGCCGGAGCAGCTCGAAAAGGAGAAGAAGGAGCGCGAAAAGAAGGCAAAGCTTGAAGAGGAGCCTGAGAAGGACGAGGAGGATGTCACAGACCTCAAGCTGCGCTATTACAAGCAACAGATTCAGCTGTCCCAGCATGACGCCAAGTACCTCGACGTGTGCAAGCACTACAGACAGGTACTCGACACCGAGTCCGTTGAGGAAGACCCAGATAAGCTTCGCTTCGTATGCACCCCAGGCCCTCCTATATGGCTAACTAGAGTATGGGCGTGTGTTGCTAACTTCCTCGATAGGTGCTGCAGAGGATCATCTACTTCATAATCCTGGCACCGCACGACAACGAGCAACACGATTTGCTCCACAGGATCCACAAGGACCCGCGTATTTCCATGGTGACGGAAGACGCAGAGCTCCTGAAGCTGTTCACGGTTCACGAGCTGATGAGATGGCCCGAGGTGGCCAGGGTGTTCGGCTCGCACCTGCTCGAGACCGAAATCTTCGACTCGGCCCCGGGCCAGTCGGCCGACGACAAGGCCTTTGAGCGCTGGCAGGACCTGCGCAAGCGCGTTATTGAACACAACGTGCGCGTCGTGGCCAAGTACTACACACGCATCCAGATGGGCCGCCTCACCCAGCTGCTCGACCTGACCGAGGACGAAACTGAAAAATACATCAGCGAGCTGGTGACGGCCAAGACGGTCTACGCCAAGATTGACCGCCCCGCCCGCATCGTCAGCTTCGCTAAGCCCCGCGACGCCGACGACATCCTCAACGAGTGGAGCTTCAACATGAAGAGCCTGCTGGGCTTGCTCGAGAGAATCGACCATCTCATCACCAAGGAGGAGATGATGGCCAGGATCCAGCCCGGGGTCAAGACCAAGAAGGGCAAGGAACCCAAGCAGGCGTGCTAGGAGTGCCAGTGCAGTCTGCTTCAACGGACAAGCGCTGTCCCGTCCTGACTGTGGGATAGGCGGTCAGCAAGATGACTGCACGAATATACAAGCTTTCCGGGATCCTGTTCTTGTAATATCCGGTGGGATTCTGACTGCGATAATTGGGACAAGAGCGATGGTAACTGCATCAGCCGAGTGTTAACATGTGAAGAGAAACCTGCAAATGCTTGTAGAAGTTGAAGCTAGTGATGACTTGATTCGGTCCCGCTCACCGATTAATCCCATACCTCGTCAAAAGGAACTGGGAGAAGTTGAGTCGAGAACAAGCTGAGGAGCGGAATATCATCATCACCCGGACAGTGAGGCAACCTTGCCCTGCCCCTGACTGAATCAAAGAAAGACAGAGAGAGACATGAGGATGGCAGAAGCTCGACCGATAAGCTTGAGTGGAGGGTTCAGCTGCCATAACTCCAAAAGAGCACAGAAACAGCAGGCATGGTTCACCTCTAACTTCGCTGATATTACCAAGGACTAGGCTCACTGGAATCCTCCACAGAGTCTAGAAAGAGGCCGGGACATGTTTTTGATTCACCGACCAACACTCTATCCAGTACCCGGCCCCTACTTTCTCTTTCCACTCTTTCCCCCCTTCCCGCCCTTCTGTCCCCCACCACCTCCTCCCTTCCCCCCACTCTTCCCACCCGATCCACCGCCTACCGTTCCCCCGGACATCATGATGGTTACTTTCCCAACGGGCACAACATTGAACACCTCTTCAACCTTCAACCCCTTGATAAGCTCCACCTCCCTGGGCCACATCTTCTCAACATCCTGGCTCTTCTCATCCACCACCCCCCCTTTCTTATTCCCAGCCGCCGCCGCCATCCTCCACCGCTCCACAATCTCCTTGACCGCCTTCCCCTTCTTCACCTGCCCCGGCTGCAACTTCGCCTTGTACTTGACCCTCGCCATGGCATTCCACGGCCCGCACACGGGCACCACCTCCAGGATCTCGTCTCCCGGCAGCGGTGTGCCGACGAGCGCGTCCAGCGGGCCCAGTTCCATGATGGCCTGCTCGGCGGTATCGTCAAGGAGATCATCGACGACGCCCTCCTGGAGCATGAGCTGGCGTATTTGTTCGTGCTCCGCAATCTGCTTCTTGGCGCGCTCCTGCGCCTGGCGGCGGCGCTCGCGGGCGGCGGCAGCCTCAGCTTCGCGCTGGCGCTTGGCGGCGGCCTCGGCCTCAGCTCTTTGGCGCGCCGCGGCGACGCCCAGAAGTTCTTCCATCAGGGCGCGGTCTTCTTCGTCTTGGTCCTTGTATTTGGCGGCCATCTTCTTTGCCTTGCCGCGCTGGCCGCGCTTCAAGGGGGGTTGTTTCTTTTGAATGGTGGAAGTAGAGGGTGTGTTGGGGCGTGTGTTGGACGGCGTTGTGGTTGACGGCGGCGCAGAGGGTTGTTCTTCCTCGCCGGCTGCTTCGGCATCGTCTTCTTCGGCAGCCCCGGGCTGGTGGTCATGTTCCTCAGTTTCCGTGGTAGGTGCAGATGCCTCTGGATCGACCCCGAGGCGCGCCAATTCCTCAGTTGGCGGCTCGACATCCTTTTCCGGTGGGGGTTCAAGCTCTGCCTGATCCGGTCCACCCGGTTGCAGAGGGTTTGTCCTCTTCTCTTGGTCATTGTCTCCCTCTTCGTCGCTGCCCGCCATGAGGTTTTCTTCCTTGTCAGAGGCGGCACCGCTTTCCATCTCTGCGGTCGCACTGACGGACGCGGCACCAGTCGTGCTGATGTCTGCAGCGTCGTACAACCTATGCCTGACGTGTTTGGCCTTGCTCTCCTCGGATATCTTGAACATCAACCCGAAGCCAAGCATCAGCAGCGCTGGCGCAAGCAGGTTGCGCTTTCCCCGGACCATGAACGAGCCCACGGGCAGATATTCCCCAGCTGGCGCCGACTTGGAAACTTGGTCGGCATTCACCCACCAGGCGCCCATTGCTGCCTTGGAATCCCACGCGTTGGAGCAACACACCGACAAGCTGCCAGCTTGAGCGAGTGTTGAAGGCGGGATAGGGGCATCTGGCGTCTTGGGGTTGTTCTTGATGATGACGGAAGCCGCGCCGTGCATGTCGGCGTGAACATAAACGTCGCCTTTCCTGAGGTACCGCTTGTAAAGAATCTCGTTCTGTTGGGCATCCCGGCCACCGAGCACAAGATAGCCGTCTGAGGAAATAAACCAGATAAACTTCTCAAACCACATCTGCTTCCGGATGGGCTGCAGTACCGGTTTCTCCTGCTTTAGGCCCTTTTTGAGGTCCTCGGTAATCTTGAGCTCTGCATTCTTGAGGGCAATTTCAGCTTGCTGAATCGTCTTTTGCTGTTTTTCGGCCGCTGTGCGCTTTTGCTCGTAGTACTCCCGGGCGTTAATCCACGGGCTAAGCTTCAGGTTGATATCGATGGCAAGCCGCTTGTCTGGTCCCTTGTCTTTCTCCACCACGGCATCTTCGGCAGGTTCTTCATCCGTGTCGTAGTCAAAATCCATCTTGTCTTCAGCCTCGGCTTCTTCTTCTTCCTCCTCGCCGAGCAAAAGTGTTATGATGTTCTCGCTGAGTCTCATGGGAAGCTTAATAATCTCGGCGACAGGATTGTGCTGTTTCTGCTCCCGTTCGACTAGCTTATTCACGTCCACCCAGTCCATGCCCTGCTGAAGCAGGCCATTGATGGCATCCATTGCCTCCTGGACCCTTTCGATATTAGCCTCAATGGCCGCGGCCTTACGCAGGTTCAGCATCTGCGCCCCCTGAAGGCCCTCGATTCGCTGAGCCTGGTCGCGACGCGCAGCTTCAAGTTTCCGTTTGGCCGTGGCTTCGCGTTCTTGCAGGCGCGACTCAAGTTTCTGGCCCTCAAGCGAAGAAAAAAATTCGTCGACCGTCTTATTGTAGCCCTCAAATGATAATAGTTGGCAGCTCGGGTCGTCCTCGAACTGCTTCGGCAAGAATGGCTGAAAATCCTCATAGAGCAGGTTCTGTGGCTGGTTTTTCTGTTCCTGCTCGCCAACATCAACCTGTTCCGTGGCCCGTGGATTGGGCTTCGCAATGATGTACCCTTTCGAGGTAGGCGAGCTGGTAACTTCGTCGAGGATCGAACGGGCCCGTTCGAGTGAGTGGAACAGTGCGTCGAGCAACAACTCGTTGTCCAGAACGTCAGCCGGCTTGATGGCGGCGTCAAAGCTAGTGAGACGAAAGACATGGTCGACCAGAACTGGTGGCAGTTCGGTTATTGTCGTCGCAAGACCTCGTCTCAACTCATCGGCTCCCTTTTTCTTGGTCTTTTTGGCAGCGGCTAATGCCGCCGCCGTCCTGAGAGCATCTCGGAGGCGTTCTTTCGTCAGGGGCGGAACACCTCCAGAATTCTGCCTGTTCTCCAGCGTATACGTCAAGCCCACTCGCTGGGGTTCCTGCCCTTCACCCTCCGGGACGTTCCTCAATAGGGCGAGAATTTTGAGGTCGGCATCTGTCAAGATAACATTCCCGCTGGCAAAGAACTCAAGGTAGAGGCGGTATGCACCATCGCTAAACTGAAATTCGATGATGCGGTCCGTGCCAATTTGCGAGACGCCGGTGACTCGGCGTGTCTTGAGGAACTTGCGCAGACGCGAGACGAACGGGCTTGGGGCGGGAGCGGCGGCACGGGCGAAATCGGTCAAGTGACAGCGGAACCCGGACTCTATGAGAAGCTGCTGTCGGCTGTCGGGCTTGGCAAATTTAAGTAGGAGAATCTTGGAGTTGAGGTCGTAGATGTTGGAGAGGCGCAAGGACACGAGGGCTTCGGCGAGCTCGTGGGAGATGACCTGATGAACGATAGAAGTCGACTTAGTTCAGGCCTTGACAAGGGACAGCTGGAATTAGCAACTTGGAACATGGACATACCTTGACATCCAGTGACGAAAATCTCTGCTTCATCGTGGGCGTATGTCCGGCTGTAGATGACTTTCTGCAGCGAACAGGCTCTGAGTGGATGCTCAGTGCGATGTCATGGCGGGGCCAGGTTGGACCGAGAGTGTCGGCGTCCCAGAAAAGCAAGTGGGGTCCTGGTCAAGAACTCGCTGGAGCTTTCTGCCTGCCAGACACACACTTGCAATGGGGGTTCGAATGCCAACAAAGACCTTCACGTCGTTGAGAGACCGGGATCCCGCCTTCTGAGCATTTGCTTCCGAATGGCAGAGTACAAGTGGTAAGTGATGGAGAAAGCTAATCCGCCCAATCCGATGCCGATTGCAAGACAGTAAAACACCTGGAGGGACCCCATGTCCTCCAGGTCCCGTCTTCCTAGACATGCGAGAGGTTGCGGGGAGAACAGAGAAAATGTTGCTTGCTGCTGCTTCACCTGCATTTTGATTGGATTCGATGACGCTCGAACGACATCCACTGAGCCAGACCGGGGCTTAACACCTCTGAGCCAAGCCCACGAACTCAAACATCAACACTGCTCTGTGAAATCCAAGCAGGCGGTGCAATGTTGGAAGAGGCGTCCTTACCATGCCGGGATCGTTTCTGCAAGAACGGGAGAGGCACAAGTCTGGAAGACTCGACGTCGAGAATGGCTTCGGCATCAATAAGCCCAAGGAACAAGCCAATACGGGCGTTTCCGGGAGAGCAGCGACGAGCTCATCCTTGGATCATCTTCCCAATTGTACTACTCCGTGATTCTCGTAACAAACCCAAACACAAGTTGCTTTGATGGTCAACCCGCTCACGGCGACTCGCTAATCCCGGTTCTCATCCGGCCGCTCGTGAGATCTCCCGTCCATCTGAAGGACCGATGAGCGAGTTCTCGGCTCGGCGATTACTATGGTACAGCTAAGGTTACTGATCTTTGGTTGCCATGACAACAGAGCATGGCGTGGTTCAGAGCCGAGGACACCTCGGCAGCTGACAGTCTGACACGCAGAATCTCGCCTTTCGAGGATCCTGATCAGGGAGAGCAAAGTCATCAGGGGTTTTGACCGCTTTGGCAAAGGATGGTCTCAGCGAGCGAGCCCTGAGGTTGGGCTTTATTATAAGCGCTGACTCGGGGCAAGGTTGCTGCCAGGCCCGGCCGTTGGACGACGTTCTTGCTGCAGTGAACAACCCAATCGCAGCCGCCCACGAAATCTGAGGCGATGCAGAGGTGAGAGGCTGGGAGAGCGTCCAAAGAACCCCGAGTGATGCCCAATGGCGACGACGGTGTGTTGCTGATCAGCGGCCAGCCATGCTGCTCTTTGATGCAGCAGGGGTTTGACCGACCACCCCCAGCCACCTATCAAACGCCGCCTGCAGGTTGTCGCTGCAGGAGACCCCGGGTCTTTCCTTGGCCAGCTGCCAGTTCAGCCTCCGCATCTGGCTGGAAGCCTGAGATGCCAGCGGAGATACGGAGTATCGAGCTCCCAATCCTCAAACTCCCCGTCTCTGATCAGGACAAAATCCGCAGTCGACCAATTCCACATGAATATTCCCGTATGCCCCCAGCCCGTTGATGCCGCACCGCAATTGAGAAGGCTGGAGGTTGGATGTCCCTCGCGACGGCCCCGCGATACCTGACTGTCAGACGCGGCTCTGAGGTGGATTTCGCTTTCAGCTTGCAACGAGACAGCTGCTAGCTCAAAATGGCGGGACGCGGCGGGATGGAACAGGGGAGGTTGGGAGAGGACCTCGGCCTTGTGGAGGTGAAACGGGGCCAGCTAAGCCGGATTGGAGGACATAAACAAGGCATGCCCCACATCATGTAAACAGACGACCTGGAGCTCCTGCCACCCCGTTTCTGTCTTGCGACTGCCAATTGACCCCAGCCAGACCGGCCACAGAGTGATTTGCACGATCCCATTGGGCTTCGTCTGACTCCCCGCCAACCAGCAGCCGGTGTGAGAAATGCGTATTTGAAGCCGCCTCGCTCTGCACGTTGGCTTTGCTCTTTTTCTCCTCCTTTCTGCATCTGCACTTCCCGCCCACTCACAGGCCACCACAAATCCAAGCCCCATTTCTTTCCCTCGTTGGAATTCGATTGAAAAAGAAGACGGGTCCATCCACAGACCGCCTTCTCCCATTTCACTCGACTTCTTTCCAGGAAAAGAAGCAAGAGTCAATCTTCTTGTCCGCCTTTCGCATCACGTCGGAAGGCTGAGGAGAAGACTGCCTCTCTGCGCCGTCAAAGGTCGCCAATCTGGACTTTGAAGCCCGCGTCCCGGTCCCCTTCAGCGTATTCCCGTCCTCCTACAGGGAATCTGAGACCCAGACCCAAACCCACACCCACGAAGAGGTTGAGATCAAGCTCCCCCAGCACGCCGGACGGGAAGGTCAACACTCTTCGTTCCAAGCCCAAGCAACTCTTCCTGCACGTGGAGAGGATCGCTTCAGAGAAGAAGAGGTCCGTATCACTCGTAAAGAGGAGCAACACCGCCGTCCCGGCATCCGCGAAGAGTTTGTTTACCGTGAGGAGCACCGCAGGTCAGTGTGGGCTTTCCCCTTGTTTTTGTTTTGATCCACTGGTCCTGCTCTCCGCGCCTTTTCTTTGTCTCCATCCTGGCGTGCCACCTATGCCCCTGCTTAGTCGCTCGCCAAGGCGGTCTGGAGCTGGGGTGGCTGGGTTGACCGAGTGATGGACAGAAAACTGTCTGCGCTCATCAACAATGGCCTCTTCCTTTTTCTCTTTTCTTTCTTTCTCTTACTAACATGTCCTAACACATCAGACCTCGTTCGACCTACTCCGAATCTCACATCGAGATCGATACTGCCACCCGGCCCCACAGCTCGGTAATTGACGTCGCTGAGAGCGAGTACCGTTCCCGCTTCCAACCCAGCTACCGCAAGGAACACAGCGTCACCGGCACCACCGTTGACGTTCCGCGCTTGGCCCCCGGCTTTAAAACTACCACTAGTACCCACGTCGACGAGTACACCGTCGACGCCCCCCGCTCCGTCCCCGTTTACAAGGAATCGGTCCAGGTTACCGGTACCACCGTTGACCCCCCTGCTCCTCGCTCTACCTACCACGAGAAGGTAGACATTGTGGAAGAGATCGCCGAAGCTCCCCGCTCCAAGGCTCCTAAACAGAAATCCAAGATGGGTTACTACGACGAGGACGGTAAGCATAATTCCTTCCCCAATTGTCGGCCTCCCCTGTGCCGATGTCGGCTACCCACAAGTGTGCTCACGCCCAAATATCAGGCCACTATCACTCGTTCCGTCAGGGCTTGCACAAGTTGGCTGACCGTGTCGCGCACCCGTTCCACCATGAAGGCCACGAGCGTGTCGAGGTGAGCGAGGTCCGTGAGGTCCGCCGCGCCGCCAACCCTGCGCCCCCCAACACGGTGACAATCCCCTGCCACCATATTCGCCTGGGCGACATCCTCATCCTCCAGGGCCGCCCATGCCAGGTCATCCGCATCTCGACCTCGGCTGCCACCGGCCAGCACCGCTACCTCGGCGTCGACCTGTTCACCAAGCAGCTCCACGAGGAATCGTCGTTCGTGTCGAACCCGGCTCCTAGCGTGGTGGTCCAGACCATGCTCGGCCCTGTCTTCAAGCAGTACCGCGTTCTGGACATGCAGGACGGCACCATCGTCGCCATGACAGAGACTGGTGACGTCAAGCAGAACCTGCCCGTCATCGACCAGAGCAACCTCTGGACCCGCCTCCAGAAGGCGTTTGAGACTGGCCGCGGCAGCGTCCGTGTCCTGGTCGTCACCGACCACGGCCGCGAGATGGCTGTCGACATGAAGGTCGTCCACGGCTCGCGCCTCTAAGCGCACGGCGGCCAAGGAAGCTCTAGGAGCCAGAAACCTGCATGTGTGCGGTTCGCAATTGGTGCATATCTGGGTCTGACGAGTATGTCATTTGGAGATTGGACAAAAGATCAGCTGTGGTAAACGCCCGGCGTTGGATATACGGTAGCTGTCTCGACGGATATGAGGGCTTCATGTCGCTAGTTCACGTGTATATGATGACTGTAATGGATGGATGTTTATGGTTAACCTTGTGCTGTTCTTGCCTCAATGAATGTGACCGGGCGTTTATAGAGCCTCGCCGGTTCCGTCGGCCTTGGAGGATCGTTTGTGAGGGGGTTGGTGGGTACCAGCGTTTCGGTCAGATAAGCCCCTCTTTTCGGAAGTCACTTGCTGTTCTTGGTAATACGACCTACCCATAGCCCATCAAGGTACTCCGTACCCATTCTCATCCTCAGACATTCCACGCTGTCAATCTTCGGTCCTTCACAAATAATACATATAAGTAAGCTTAGTTCTTGACACTGTCTCGGCTTCACTCGCCTCGGGTTTCTTCAGAGTCGACATTCGGCATCGCACATCATTGGCAAGACCCATTCCCTCCACTATGGGCTCAAACCAGTCTCGGCCCTTCGACGAGGCCTCTGACCATGAGAAGGCAGCCTCGGAAAGACTCGGCACCCTCCAACTTGAGAAGGAATCTGGTCTAGAGGAAGACTATGTCTACGTCAATTGCGAAAAGGGCAAACAGGGTATCCAAGCTGTCCTGAACTCCCGCAAGCCAGAAAGTATTCCCGTCTCGCGGACGGCAGAGTGGCAAGATGAGCTGCTCGAGGATCCCAAGAACAGGTGAAGTGTCAACGAGCCGGTCTCGGATCGCTACCTAGATAACAGTCGCTAACCCCTGCCAGACTCGCCATCTCGGCCCTCAGCGCGGCCGACCCTAAGCAGGTGCTCTCCTCGCGCGCAGCCAAGATTGCGGAGCAGCACGTCTTCAACGTCAAGATCCCTTTTGAGGGCGGGCCCATCACCAACCAGCGGCAGAGCGGCCGCTGCTGGCTGTTTGCCAGCACGAACGTGTTCCGGGTAGCTCTGATGCAGAAGTACGGGCTCGACTCGTTTGAGCTGTCGCAGGCCTATCTCTTCTTCTGGGACAAGCTGGAGAAGAGCAACTGGTTCCTGGAGCAGATCATCTCGACTGCCGACATGGACCTCGACTCACGGCTGATGCAGACGATGCTGCGAGAGCCGCTGAGCGATGGCGGACAGGTGCGTCTCATTCCTCCATACCTTACCTCTGTACACGGTTTAATCTAACAGACCTCAGTGGGACATGGTGTACAACCTCGTCACCAAATACGGCCTCGTCCCCCAGTGCCTCTACCCAGACAGCTTCTCGGCCAACGCCAGCGGCGTCCTCAACAGCATCATCTTCACCAAGCTGCGCGAAGACGCTCTCATCCTCCGGAAGCTCCTCTCCAACAACCCGTCCAGCACCACCACCACCACATCCGCCCAGATCTCCACCGCCAAAGCCAAAATGCTTCGCGAAATCCAGACTATCCTCACCCTCACCCTCGGCCCGCCCCCCTCCGCCACGGCGCCCTTCGAGTGGTCCTTCACCGACAAGGCCGGCCGCGCCCGCACCGTACGCACCACGCCCCGCGCCTTTGCCGCGGACATCTACTCGCCCGGGCAATTCCGCATCACCTCAGCTGTGATCGAGAAGATGGTCTCGCTAGTCCACGACCCACGCCACGACCCGCTGAGCCTGCTGGCCGTCGACCGGCTGGGTAACGTCGTCGGCGGGCGGGGCGTGAGATACATCAACGTCGACATGGCGACGCTGAAACGGGCGTGCGTGGCGATGCTCAGGCGTGGGGTGCCTGTTTTCTTTGGGAGTGATGTCGGGCAGTGTAGCGATGCCAAGTCGGGGGTCATGGATTTGGAAGTCATTGACTACGAGGTTGGGTTCAATGTTTCACTCTTAAAGGGGATGGACAAGGCCGGTCGGCTGAGGACGGGCGAGAGCCAGATGACGCATGCCATGGTGCTGACGGGGGTGCATGTGGATGAGGAGATAGGGGAAACGGTCCGGTGGAGGGTGCAGAACTCGTGGGGGAGCGCGGTTGGGGAGAAGGGGTGGTTTGTCATGGCGGATGGGTGGATGGATGAGTTTGTGTATCAGGCCGTCGTAGATCCGGCGGTGTTGAGTGACGAGGTGAGGAGGGTGCTGGACAAGGAGCCCGTGGTGCTGCCACTGTGGGATCCGATGGGGAGTCTGGCTTAGGTTAGGGAGTGAGGGATGTCGCGGAGGGATATGCTCCCTCGTTCTGTACGCGTCTCTCTCTCTCTCTTTCTTTCTCTCTCTCTCTCTCTCTCTCTCTCTCTCTCTCTCTCTCTCTCTCTCT